>NC_137970.1:64701837-65019921 GCF_963924665.1 Micromys minutus
AAACATTCAATGGAAAAAGAAAAGCCTCTTCAACAAAGGTGCTGGTTCAACTGGCAGAAAACAGGGATAAGAATGCAAAATGATCTCTTTTTATCTCCTTATACAAAGCTTAAGTCCAAGTGGATCAAAGACCTCCATATAAAACCAGGTACACTGAAACTAATAGAACAGAAAGTGGGGAACACATAGGCACAGGGGAAATTTTTCTGAAGAGAACACCAATGGCTTGTGCTCTAAGATTAAAAAAAAAATCAACAAATGGGGCCTCATAAAATTATAAAGTTTCTGTAATGCCAAGGACACGTTGAAAAAGACAATACAGCAACCAACATATTAGAAAAATTATAATTACCAATCCTTCATCTTATATAGGGTTTATATCTAATATACACAAAGAACTCAAGATGTTTAAAATATCAAATAATCCTATTTAAAATGTGGTACATTGCTACACAGGGATTTTTCAACTGGGGAATGTCAAACATCTGAGAAGCACCTAAAAAAATGTTCAACATTTTTAGTCATCATGAAAATGCAAATGAAAACAATCTTAAGATTCTACCTCATACCAGTCAGAATGGCTAAGATCAAAAACTCAGGTGACAGCACATACTGGTGAAGATGTTTAAAAAGTGGAATGCTCTTCCACTGTTTTTGGGATTGTAAACTGGTAGAACCACTCTGGAAATCTGTCCGGCCGTTCCTCAGAAAACTTGACATTGTACTACCTCAGAAACTAGCTAATCCACTCCTGGGCATATACCCAAAATTAGCTCCAACATCTAACTAGGACACATGTTCCACAATGTCCATAATAGCCTTATTTATAATAACCAAATGCTGGGAAGAACCCAGACTTTCTTCAACAGAAGAATAGATACAGAAACTGTGGTACAAATATACAATGGAGTACTACTCAGCTATTAAAAACAAGTTCATGAGATTCCTAGGCAAATGGATAGAACTTGAATCTATCATCCTGAGTTATGTAACCCAGTAACAAAAGAGCACTCAATGTATGTACTTGCTCATAAGCAGATACTAACCCCCTCAAAATAAAAATGAATAAATAAGTAAATAAATAAATAAATATTAAATTAATTGATTAATTAATAAAAACGTGGAATACCCAAGAAACCATGCACAGAACTCATCAATCTCAAAATGTAAAAAGACCAGAATGTGGATGCCTCATTCTTTCTTTGAAGAGAGAACAAAACTAGGGATGAAATACAAGATTAAATAGACGATAAGGGATTGAAGAAAAGATCTACAGAAACTGCCTTAACTGGAGAATCACCCCATATACAGCCACCAAAGCCAAGCAATATTGCTGACTCCAAGAAGTAGGTACTAGGAGAAACCAGATATGGATGTCTATTCAGAGACTCTGCCAGAGTCATATAAATACACAGGAGGATGCTTGCAGCTAAACATCAGACTGAACATGGGGACCCCAACGAAAGAGCTCTAGAGTAAGGACTAAAAGTACTGAAAGGTTTGCAACCTCATGGGAAGAGCAACATCATCAAGCAGCCCAGTCCCTGAGGTAGAGAATGTGATTGGGAGAAGGAGCACCTTCAGGGAATCAAGCTGAGATAAAGGAGGGAGGGTTATCAGTGGGAGTAAAGGGTATATATAATATTTGAAATGTAAGTGCAGAATATCCAATAATATTGAAAAAATAATGTGTTCAAAATGACATTGTTAGCTTTCTTACCAAGAATGGGGATGTATATTATAGAAAAATTAAACAAGTACATAAAGGTTTACTTTTGAAGTTGACAATTACCTATTATTAAAAAATAAGGAAAGAAACAGAATAAAATATATAAATATGCAACAAAATCAAGAGCTGTTTTTTTGAGGAAAAAAAAAAAAAAAAGATTGACAAACCCTTAGCCAAACAACCTAGAGGGGAGATATAAAAACCGAAACTGAGGAAATTTAAGAAATCTTCAAATTCTAATACAAAAGGTTATACTCAACAAAGTGGAAAAATATAGAGGAAATGGACAATTTTCTAGACATGTACCAAATACCAAAGCTACATCAGAATCAGATACACCATCTAAACAGACCCATAACCCCTAAAAAGTAGAAGCAGTCATCAAAAGTGTTCCAATCAAAGAAAGCCCAGGACCAACTGGGTTTAATGCAGAATTCCATCAGACCTTCATAGAAAACCTAATAACAATAATCTTCAAACAATTCAACAAAATAGAAACAGAAGGAATACTACCCAACTCATTCTTTAAACCAAAATTATGCTCATTCTGAAACTACACAAAGACACTTCAAAGAAAGAGAATGTTAGACCAATTTCCCTCATGAACATTGATGAAAAACTGCTCAATAAAATACTTGAAAACCAAATCCAAGAGCAAAGCAAAATAATCAATCACCATCATCAAGTAGGCTTCATCTCAGGATGAAGGGTAGTTCTATGTACGGAAATCCATCAATGACACCCACTAAATAAGCAAACTCATAGGAAAAAAAAAATCATGTCTCTAGTTACTGCGAAAGCATTTGCCAAAATCCAATATCTCTTCATGTTAAAAGTCTTAGAAAGTCAGGAATTCAAGACTCATAGATAAATATAGTAAAAGCAATATACGAATAAACATTAGCCAATATAAAACTAGATGGAGAGGCCTAGTGAGAAGGAGATCTGAGCAGCCAGGGAGCAGAGAGAACTCTGCCAAGTGTGCCCCTGCACTGCCTGATCCAGGGACTAGAACCCAGCATTAGGAATTCTGTTTCAAACTGGAGGATTGGGGCACAGAACAGGGCTCAGATAATCCGCCAACTAGACCAGTGGAGACCAGGGACACAGAACAGATACAAGGGAAAGGCAAGAACATATCACTGAAAAAAGGTGGCAAGAAGAAAGCAAAATAGCATATCCAAGGAAACCAAGACAATCTGGCAACACCAGTACCCAGCTCTACCATCACAGCAAACACTGGAATGCCAAACACTCCACAAAAAGAAGATACAGACCAAAAATTATACCTCAAAACGAAGATAGAGATCCTTAAGTAAGAAGGGGAGGAAAAGCAAAAAGAATCAGAAGTTTTTAAAGAGGAAACAAGAAAAACACTCAAAGAACTCAAAGAACTAGAGGAAAACAGAACCAACTAAATGAAGGAATGGAAAAAGGAATTTAAAATGGAAATTGACACAATAAAGAAAACACTAAAAAATATAACCCTAGAGGTAGAACACCTAAAAAAGAAATCAGGAGTCACAGAAGCAAGCATTTACAATAGACTACAAGAGATGGAAGAGAAAATCTCAGGGGACGAAGACAACATTGTAAACATAGACAAAATAGCCAGAGAAGATGCAAAAAACAAAAAGTTCCTAACTTAAAATGTCCGGGAGATCCAGGACACAATGAGAAGACCAAACCTCAGGATAATAGGAATAGAAGAGGGAGAAGAATATTCACTAAGAGGCACAGTAAATATCGTCAATAAAATTGTAGAAGAAAACTTCCATACCCTTAAGAATGAGATGACCACGAGCATAAAAGAAGCCTTCAGAACTCCAAATAGGTTGGACCAGAAAAGAAATTCCTCCTGATATATAATAGTCAAAACAGAAAGTACCCAAAGCTAAGAAAGAATACTAAAAGTAGTAAGGGAAAAAGGTCAGGTAACATATAAAGGCAGAACAATCAGAATCACACATGATTTCTCAACAGAGACTATGAAACCTAGAAGAGCCTGGACAGAAATCATGTAGACCCTAAGAGAGCAAAACTGCCAGCCCAAGCTGCTATATCCAGCAAAAGTATAAATCACCATAGATGGAGAGATGAAGATACTTCAAGGCAAATCTAAATTTACACAATATCTGACTACAAAACCAGCACTACAAGGAATTATAGGTGGAAAACCCAATATAATGAGAGGAACTACATCCTAGTAAAAACAAGAAAATTCCTAAGCAAGAAAACCAAAAGAAGAGACACAGACAAAACTCAACCTACAAAAGCAATAATAGCAGGAAACGGAAACAACTATTCCTTGATATCTATTAACATAAATGGACGCAACTCCCCAATAAAGAGACATAGGCTATCAAACTGGATACATAAACAAAATCTAGCATTTTGTGGCATACAGAAAACTCATCTCAGAGAAAAAAATCAGACAATATCTCAGAATAAAATGTTGGGAAAAAATCATCCAAGCAAACAGCTCCAAGAAGCAAGCTGGAGTGGCTATTCTAATATCTAATAAAGTAAATATCCAACTAAATGTTAACAAAAAAGTTAAGGAAGGACACATTTTACTCATTACAGGGGAAATCTGTCAGGAGGAACTCTCAATTTTTAACATATATGCTCCAAATACAAAAGTACCCACATTCATAAAAGAAACCCTTATAAAGCTCAAAAAATACATTTCACAATACACAATAATAGTGGGAGACTTTAATACCCCACTCTCACCAATGGACAGATCAAGGAAACAGAAACTGAACAAGGGCACTGTAAAACTAGCAGAGACTATGAACCAACTGGAATTAATAGATATCTATAGAATATATCATCCTAAAGTAGAAGAATACACCTTCTTCACAGCACCCCTTGGCACCTTCTCGAAAACTGACCACATAATTGGACACAGAAATAGCCTTAATCGATATAAGAAGATAGAAATACTCCCATGCATCCTTTCAGATCACCATGGTCTATGGTTGGTCTTTAACAACAACAAAGACAACAAAAACCCACATACACATGGATAATAAACAACACTCTGTTAAACGATAAAATGGTCAAAGAAGAAATAAAGAAAGAAATTAAGAATTTCTAGAATTCATTGAAAACGAAAACACAACATACCCAAACCTATGGAATACAATGAAAGCAGTACTGAGAGGAAAACTCATAGCCTTGAGTGCTCCCAAAAAGAAACTGGAGAGAGCATACATCAGCAACTTGGCAGCACAGCTAAAAGCTGTAGAACAAAAGGAAGCAGATACACCCAAGAGGAGTAGACAGTAAGAAATAATCAAAATTAGTTCAGAAATAGACCAAATAGAAACAAAAAGAACCATTGAAAGAATCAACAAAACCATGAGCTGGTTCTTTGAGAAAATCAACAAGATTGATAAACCCCTATGCAGACTAACTAGAGGGCAAAGAGAGAGTATACAAATTTACAAAATCAGAAAGGAAAGTAGAGACATAACACCTGAAACTGAGGAAATGCAAAAAATCAACAGATTCTACTACAAAAGCCTATATTCAATAAAGTTGGAAAATCTGGAGGAAATGGATGAATTCCTAGACAGATACAAGATCCTAAAATTAAACCAGGACCAGGCAAACCATCTAAATAATCCCATAACACCTAAAGAAATAGAGGAAGCCATCAAAAGACACCCAAGCAAAAAAGCACAGGTCCAGACGGGTTCAGTGCAGAATTTTATCAGACATTTATTGAGGACATAACATCAATACTCTCCAAACAATTCCACAAGATAGAAGCAGATGGAACACTACCTAAATCATTTTTTGATGCTACAATAACTCTCGTACCTAAACCACACAAAGACCCTACAAAGAAAGAGAACTTCAGACCAATCTCACTTATAAACATTGATGCAAAAATATTCAACAAAATCCATGCAAACCTAATCCAAGAACACATCAAAATGATCATTCACCATGACCAAGTAGGCTTCATCCCTGGGATGCAGGGATGGTTTAATATAAGATAATACATCAATGTAATCCACCATATAAACAAACTCAAATAACAAAACCACATGGTCAACTCACTAGATGCTGAGAAAACATTTGACAAATTTCAACACTCCTTTATGTTAAAAGTCCAGGAAAGAACAGGAATCCAAAGTCCATACCTAAACATAATAAAAGCAATATACAGCAAACCAACAGCCAACATCAAACTTAACGGTGGGTACCATGAAACAATCCCACTAAAATCAAGGACCCGACAAGGCTGCCCACTCACCCCCTACCTATTTAACATAGTAGTGGAAGTCCTGGCTGGAGCAATTAGACAGCAAAACTAAATCAAGGGGAAACAAATCGGAAAAGAAGAATTAAAAACCTCCCTCTTTCAGATGACATGATAGTGTACTTAAGTGACCCTACAAATTCCACCAGAGAAATCCAACAGCTGATAAACAAGTTCAGCAAAGTGGCTGGATAAAAAATTAACTCAAACAACTCAGTAGCCTTCCTGCATTCAAAGGACAAACATGTGGAGAAAGAAATAAGGGAAAGAATACCTTTCACAATAGTCACAAAAACTATGAAATACATTGGTGTGACTCTATCTAAGAAAATGAAAGACCTGTATGACAAGAACTTCTAACCTCTAAAAAAGGAAATTAGGAAGATCTCCAAAAATGAAAAGATCTCCCATTCTCATGGATTGGAAGTATCAACATTTAAAAATGTCCATCCTACCAAAAGCCATCTACAGATTCAATGCAATCCCCATCAAAATTCCAACCCAGTTCTTCATTGAGTTGGAAAGATCAATGTGAAATTTCATATGGAATAACAAAAGACTTAGAATAGTGAAATCCATCCTCAACAACAAGAAAACATCTTTGGGAATCACTATCCCTGACCTCAAGCTATATTACAAAGCAATTTTGCTGAAAACTGCTTGGTACTGGTACCGAAATAGGCATGTGAATCAATGGAATTGAAAAGAAGATCCAGAAATGACCCCTCATGTAAATGGACACCTGATTTTTGACAAAGGAGCTGTAAACATTCAATGGAAAAAGGACAGCGTATTCAACAAATGTGGCTGGTCCAACTGACACTCAGCATGCAAAAGAATGAAAATAGACCCTTTATTATTTCCTTGTACAAAGCTCAAGTGTAAATGGATCAAAGATCTCCACATTAAACCAGATACACTGAAACTATTAGATGAGAAAGTAGGGAAAACCTTAGAACACATAGGCACAGGAGAAAATTTTCTGAACAAAACAATAATGGCTCAAGCTCTAAGGTCCAAGTTTAACAAATGGGACTTAATGAGATTGCAAAATTTCTGTAAGGCTAAGGACATTGTCAAGAAAACAAAACAGCAACCAACAGAATGGGAAAAGATCTTTACCAACTCCACATCAGATAGAGGACTAATATCCAAGGTATACAAAGAACTCAAAAAGCTAGACACCAGACATTCAAACAACCCTATTAAAAAATGGGGTACAGAGCTAAACAAAACATTCTCAATTGAGGAATATAAAATGGCTTAGAAACATCTAAGGAAGTGCTCAAATCCTTAGCCATCAGGGAAATGCAAATCAAAATAACCCTGTGATTCCACCTCACACCAGTCAGATTGGCCAAGATCCAAAACTCAGATGAGAGCAGATGCTGGTGAGGTTGTAGAGAAAGAGGAACACTTCTCCATTGTTGGTGGTGTTGTAAAGTGATACAACCACTCTGGAAAACAGTCTGGCCATTCCTCAGAAAATTGGACATAATTCTACCTGAAGATCCAGCTATTCCACTTCTGGGCATATACCCCAGATACACTCCAATATACAACAAAGATACATGCACCACAATGTTCATTGCAGCTCTATTAATAATAGCCAGAAGCTTGAAATAACCCAGATGTCCTTCACTAGATGAATGGATACAAAAATTGTGGTACATTACACAATGGAGTACTACTCAGCTATCAGGAACGATGACTTAACCAAATTCTTAAGAATATGGTTGCATCTAGAGAATATCATCCTGAGTGAGATAACCCTGTCACAAAAAAACAGACATAATATGCAGTCACTGATAGTGGGATGCTAACCCCAGTGGCCTGCACTGCCCCAGAAACAACTCATAGACCGTGTGAAGTCCAAGAAAAAAAGAAAACAAAACAAAACAGAACAAAAAATTGAATTAGTAAACGTATAATAATTTTGGTTATATGTAAAAAAAAAAAAAAAAAAAAAAAAGGTTGTCAGGTGGAAGGAAGCTGGGTAAACTCTACTTGGCTCTCTGATTATTACCAGATGAGTAATGGCTCAATACAGAGAAAACTTTTCAAGCTTCCAAAAGTAGCCAAAAGCTGCTCAAGGCTGCAACTGAGGGTATGCTGAAAACTCCAGAAGGATTGATAACATAAGGCCAAAGATTGATGGCTACCACTGTAGACCCCATGTATGAAAATAGTTGGTACTGGTTATATTCTGAGCCATCTTCCAATTCGGATATTAAAATATCTATACTACCTGTAAAAAAAAAAAAAAAAAGAAAGAAATCTGCCACTTGGTATAAATGACACTTAATTACACTATGATTAAAAAGTGACACAAACATCTTTTTGATCTGATGGATGTTAGTTAGCTATGATTAAAGATGACCACAGACAAAGATTTGTTTCTTATGGACAATGTTGGCACACACTCTAGTCACTGTGCTAAGGCATTCCTGTCTCCTTGGTGACAGTGAATATGACACAGCAAGACCTCAGATGTTTACTTCAGACAGGAGACTCTGATTATGTTTATTCCCTTACTTTTATTCAGAGGCTGTCCCCTTCCTGCCAATATGTCGGCTTAACTATATAGGAGCATTTTGATGCTCTCTTTCTATAGGTTATATAAGTATTTCAGCTTTCTGTCACTATAAACAAATACTAGAGTTAATTAGCAGATAAAGAAAAAAAGGTTTAGTTGACGTGTTCCAGCCATGGCCAAAGCACCTGGCAAAGTCACCACCTACTCACCAATCAGGAAGCAAATGGGAAGGAGAACTGGTTGAGGTCCCAAAACATCCTTCAAGGGCATGTCCTAGTGGGACACTTCTCCCCAGGAGAAGCACCCGGTTGGCAATGTCTTTAACATGTGAACTGCTTGGGAACTCCTATTCAGGTAACAGCACACATTGTGCATACTTTCCTTGAGATTTGCTGAGTCTTGATTTGAGGCCTGGTGTTTTGTCTTTGTGAGTGTTCTGCTTGCAGCCCTACAAAACACAAGTGACCAATGTGGTATTAAAAGTTGTGAGCCTTTAAGAGGGCATGAGGTCATGAGGTCATAGTGCATACCCTCCCCCTGCCGTGAAGAGGATTATAAAGGGACTTGATGAAGGAGGATCATCCCCTCTCCTTCTTCCACCTTTCACTCTGTGACAATACAGTGACTGTTTTCTTTGCAGGATACATTCCACACTTTGGTGCTTTGACCTTGGACTTCTTGCCTCCAGAGCTATGAGAAATAAATTTAGTTTTTTTTTTTTTTTTTTTTTTTTTTTTTTTTATAAATTACCCAAAACAAAACAAAACAAAACAACAATAACAACAAAAAAAGCCATGGTCATTCCTTAGACACCAAGAAAACTTTGACTAATTCCGGGTTACATCCTGTTTTACATGTACTTTTTGCTCATTGTAACTATTAAGACCTTAATGCAGAGTGTCAAATCTTAAAAAAAAGCCAAGCTCTGACAAAAATGTATTTGTATACATTTATGCAAAAATGTTTAAATTCTTTTTTCTTTTTTTTTTTATTTTTGTTTTTTAAAATAAAGATTAAAAAAAACTAGATGGAAATAAACTTAAAGCGATCACTTTAAAATCAGGGACTAGACAAGGCTGCCTAGTATCTTATTACCTATTCAATATAATACTGGAAGTACTAGCCAGAGCTATCGTAGAGCAAAAAGAGGTCAATGGGATGCAAATTGGAAATGACTAATTCAAAATATCACTATTTGTTGATGATGTAATATCATACATAAGTAACCCAAAGAATTCCACAAGAGAACTTTTTTCAGCTGATAAACAACTTCAGCAAAGTTGCTGGATATAAAATTAATTCAAACAAATCAGTAGCTTTTCTCTACTTGACGGACAAGCAAGCTGAGGAAGCAATTAGAACATCATTCACCATAGTTCCAATGAATATAAAATACTTTGTGTGACCCTAACCAAGCAGGTGAAGGATCTATATGAGAAGCACTTCAAATCTCTAAAGAAGGAAATTGAAGAAGACCTCGGAAGTTAGAAAGATCCCTCATGCTCATGGATTTGAAGGATCAAAATAGTAATAATTGCAATCTTGCCTTAGGCAATGTACAGATTAAATGCAATCCCCATCAAAATTCCAACTCAGTTCTTCATAGAGTTAAAAAGAGCAATTTGCAAATTAATTCGGAATAACAAAAAACCCAGGATAGGAATAACCATTCTCAACAATATGAAACTTCTGGGGGAATCAACATCCCTGACCTTTAGCTGTATTACAGATCAATTGTGATTAAAAACTACATAGTATTTGTACAAAGTCAGGGAGGTCAATCATTGAAATAGAATCATAGACACAAAAATGTACCCACACAGCTATGTTCATTTGATCTTTGACAAAGGAGCTAAAAACATTGAATGGAGAAAGAACAGCATCTTCAACAAATGGTACTGGATCAACTAGCAGAAAGCATGCTTAAGAATGCAAATCAATCTTTTTTTTTCTTTGTACAAAGCTCAAGTCCAAGTAGATCAAAGACATCAACATAAAACCAGGTACCATGAAGCTCATATAGCAGAAAGTGGGGAAGGGCTTAGAACATATAAGAATGGGAATTTTTTTTTTTTTCTGAACAGAACACCAATGGCTTATACTCTAAGATCAAGAATGGACACATGGGACCTTATGAAATTTTAAAGCTACTTTAAGGCAAAATAAACTGTCAAAAGGACAAACTGACAACCAACAGATTTAGAAAAGATCTTTACCAATATAAAAGAATTTTCTTATTTCTTTGTAGAAACATCATATTTTAGTTATTATTTTATAACAACATATAGTTTAATTTTTAATAAAATTATGTAATTAAATATGGTACTTGTTTATTATTACTATGAATTAAAATTGCTTTTATTAAGGAATATTAATTGTTAGAAGAAAATTTTATTTTTATGCAAATTTAGCACTTTTGTAACAGAACATTATTATGTATAAAAGTATTTCAGCCTGACTTTTCTTGTGTAGTCCAGATTGGCTACAAGCTACTCTGACCTTAACCCCAATTTCCAACTGCAGGATATATAGATGTGTATTATCATACCTGGTAGGGTAGCTTGGATGAAAATGTCCCATAGGTTCATTGGGAATGGCATTATTCATTTCCAACAGAGAAATCTTGTTGGAAAAGTTAAGATGATGTCTTCATGCAGGATGGCACGTACAAAATAAAATAAGGATTGTCATTGAATGAGAAGGAAGGATAGGCTGAAACAAAGCTTTAGAAAGAGAAAAAAGCAGAAGCTTGAGAAGGAAATTAATTTAAAGAAATTTAATTTTGCAACAAGTGGAGACAGGTTCAGAAACCCACAACCTGTAATAGTGCAGATACCAACTAGCTATAGGGTGTTCAAGTCAAATAAAGACATCTGACACACAACCTCCATACCTAAAACTCAGGGACTATCACAGGAGACAAAGAAGAAAGACATAACCACAGAAACAGAAAATCTAGTGTGAGATTTTCTTTTTGAAATATTAAAAGGGAGCTACACCTATGAAACCTCAGTAATACAGCATCCTAAATAAGAACTCTGAAAAATGACCACACCAACTGATATGCAAATATGGATGAGGAGATGTTCTCAAGTTACGAGCCCTAGCTGAGGAGCTTTAAGCAATTAATGACTGAAAGAAATAAAAAGTCTGCCTTAGAGATGAACTGCTTAACTGGTCATTGCTGGATAGTCAGCAACATACACATACAAGCTACACTAGAAGGAATCAGTATGTTGTACTTTTTATTATTTTGTACAAACTAATGAAATATGTCTACAAAATATAATTAAATATTATATTACTTTTAGTGTTATATGATAATAAAAGTAATGTGGCCAATTTATAATAAAATTTACATGGCAAGATTCTAGTCCTAAAATAAGAATTAGATATATAGAGTATCCCTGACAGCTATGAAAAACAGGCCAAGAGTAAAATTCAAATGTACTTAAAGAAATAAGGTTTGATTATTGTAACTGAATCTAGAAAATTCTATTGATAAAAGATAGAACATGTTTATGTTCTATTTGTAGAAAAGCTCTTAATAGCTTAGTATATATACACAATTAATAGTTTCAGTGTTCTGAGTTAATTATCTAACATAGTTGCACTTACAGAAGTACATGATTGATAGTAGTAAATACTAATGAAGCTCACTATTCCTTATAAACGTCAGACTCCTGGAGAGAGGGGGGCATGGAGGATATGATGAAGAAACAGGAGATTTTCATTAGTCATGATGGGCCAGCAGCTCATGCCAGAATGAAGTGTTTCCCCAAGATGCAGCCTAGTAGAGTAGAAATAACTTAAAGATTTATACACAGAAAGTATTTGGGGGGGCAGAATTGGGGTAGTAGCTAGGATATTGTTATAGAAATTTAGATTAGGAATAATCCTCCAGTAATTGCACAGAGCCTAATTAAAAAAAATCACAGTTTGATACTAATTCATTTGAAGCTAGATGGGGAGAGTTTTAATTGAATTATTTGATAACCAGATTCTTTGGAGATCAATAGGGCAATTTTTCAGAAATTTGGGGATCTATATATGTCAAGCTTTAGCTTTGTCACTCGTGGCCAAATGCCCAAAGGATGCTGCATGCAAAGGGAGGTACTATTACTGTGATATAGTTTTCTAATTGGCTCTTGAGTTGTCAATCAAAAAGGCCGGAGGCCAATTGCTAGATGGAAAGTACAGGTGGGACTTCTAGGGCCCAACAGAGAAAATGATGCCTCAAGGAGTAGCTTCTATGGCCATGCTTTTGAACAAGTGGAAAGCAGATGTCATGTAATGTCTAGGGGCAGCTAGGGCCTGCAGCCTCCACTACAGGGAGGTTGAAAGGAGCTTGCTGATACAAGCTATTAAATTTAGGGCAGGAGGAGAAATGGTGATAATAATTGATGAGAGCATACCATTCCAGGCAGGAGTCTCTGCACCCAGTAATTGTATCTAGCAGGCAAGTTCTAAAATAATAAAGCTGTCTGTGTGTCCTTTATCCCTGGATTCTAGAGTCTCAGGCTTGTAATGAGATCCCTCCCAGAGGAAAAGTCTCTTGAGTAGGTTGGTAGAGAGATTATCCCTGGATCTAAGCCATGTAGGACAAAAGGAATCCAGGAGAAGCCACAGAACAGTAGCTCCCCAACAATCAGGGTCAGTGTTGGCAGTGCTTGTTCAGCAAAGACCAGTGGAATAAAAAGGAACTAGGAGTGGGGTGGCAGGTCTCTCAGAGAAAGGTGGTAGGGTGTCATTAAAACTACCTGCAACAGCTTCATTCTATGACAAAACCACTTGCTTGACTATGTTCACAACAGACTTATTTATAATAGCCAGAAACTGAAAGCAACCTAGATGCTTCTCAACAGGAGAATGCATAAAGAAAATATGGTGCATTTATACAATGGATAATTACTCAGCTGATTAAAAAAAAAGTTTCAAATAAATAATATAAAATTTGTGAGTTAGTTTTCAATTATAGATAATATAGACCACAGTAAAGACTTAATTTTTAAATACTTCTCATATAAATTACATTTAAGAAAATTAGTGTTCAGAAATATAAAGAAGAGGCTGCACAGATGGATTAACAGCTAATATATCCTGTTTCTATAGAGGATTTAACTTCAGTTCTCAGCACTAATACGAGGTGGCCCACTACTGCATGTAGCTTAAGCTTCAAAAGAAAAAAAAAAAATGCCTCTCCCCTGTGTAAACAGAGTTGCACACATATCCAAATTGACATATGCCCATAAACATAGTTTAAAAAATCACTTTTAAAATGATAAAAAAAAAAAAATAGCTTGCTGCTAGTGGTACATGCCTTTATTCCCAGGACCCAAGTGGCAGAGGCAGGCAGCTCTCTGCTAGTTTGAGACTAGCCTAGTTTACAGAGTTAATTCTAGGACAGCCACTGCTACATATAAAAAAAAACCCATCTCAAAAACAAACAAGCAACCACAACAAAAAATTCACATGCAGTTTTAACCATAGGCCAAGTGAATAAAATATACTCCAACAAAAATTTGATTTAGGAGCAAATTTTAAACTCATCAAGGCAGTCTCTCCATGGCCTTTCCTTCAGTTTCAGCTCCACACTTTGTCCCCATAATTATTTTCTTTAGTATTTTGTCCCCGATTCTAAGAAGGACTGGAGCATCCACAGTCTGGCCTTTTCTTCTTTCTGAGCTTCATGTGAACTGTGAATTGCATTTTGGGTATTTCGTGCTTTCAGGATAATATCCACTTACCAGTAAGTGCATAACATGTATGTTCTTTTGAGAATGGGTTACATTATTCAGGATGATAGCTTCTAGCTCATCTATTTGCCTAGAAATTTTATGAAGTCATTGTGTTTAATGGCTGAGTAGTACTCCATTGAGTAAAAGTACGATATTTTCTGTAGTACTTTTTTCTGTAGTACATTTCTCTCTTAAGAACATCTAAGTTCTTTCTGTCTTCTTGTTTTATAAATAATTATTGTTGCTATGAACATACTAGAGCATGTGTCCTTATTATATGTTGGAACATCTTTTAGGTATATATCCAGAAGTTGTATAGCTGGATTCCCAGGTAGCACTATGTCCAATTTTCTGAGGAACTGCCAGACTTATTTCCAAAGTGGTTATAACAGCTTGTAATCCCACAAACAAGAGAGGAGAGTTCCTATTTATCCACTCCTGGCTAGCATGTGATATTACCTGGGATTTTTTCTTAGCCATTCTGACTAATATGAGGTGAATCTCAGGGTTGTTTTGATTTGCATTTCCCTGATGACTAAAGATGTTGAACATTTCTTTAGGAGTTTCATGGCCATTTGATATTACTCAATTGAGAATTCTTTTTTTTTTTTTTTTTTTTTTTTTAGCTTTACACCCAATTTTAATAGAATTATTTTATTTTCTGGAGTCTAACTTCTTGACTTCTTTGTATATCTTGGATATTAGCCCTCTATCTAGTATAGGACAGGTAATGATATTTTTCCAATCTTATTGTTGCTATTTTTCCATATTGACAGAGTCCTTTGCCTTACAAAAGCTTTATAATTTTATGAGGTACCATTTGTAGATTGTTGATATTAGTGTATAAGCCATTGGTGTGATGTTCAGAAAATTTTCCCCTGTGCCCATGTGTTTAAGCCTTTTACTCACTTTTTTTTTTCTATTAGTTTCATTGTACCTAGTTTTATGTCCTTGAGCCACTTGAACTTAAGCTTTATACAAGGAGATAAGAATGAATCAATTTACATTCATGATAACCTCCAGTTGAACCAGTACCAATTGTTTAAAAATGCACTTTATTTCCATTGGATGATTTTAGCTCCTTTGTCAAAGGTCAAGTGACCGTAGGTGTATAGATTCATTTCAGGGCCTTTAATTCTATTTCATTGATCTATCTGTCTGTTTCTGTACTAATACCATACAATTTTTATCACAATTACTCTGTAATACAGTTTGAGATCAGGAATAGTGATTCCTTCCTAAGTCCTTTTATTGTTGAGAAAAATTTTGCATATCCTGGGTTATTTATTATTCCAAATAAATTTGCAATTTGCTGTTTCTAACTCTATGAAGAATTGAGTTGGCATTTTGATGGAGATTGCATTGAATTTGTAGATTGATTTCAGCAAGTTGGCCCTTTTATCATATTAATCTTGCCAATCCATGAGCATGGGAGATCTTTCGATCTTCTGTGATGTTCAATTTCTTTTTTCACAGACTTGATGTTTTTGTCATATAGATTTTTCCCATTCTTGGTTATAGTCACTCCAAGTAAAGAAAATAAACAAAGGCTACTGATTTTTTTTTTCTTTTTTTTTAGTTAATTTTATATCCAGCCACCTGGTTTAAGTTGTCCATCAGGTATAGAAGTTCTCTGGTGGAATTTTTAGGGTCACTTATATATACTGCCATATCAACTTCACATAGTGAAATTTTGTTTTTTCTCTTTTCCAGTGTTTATCCCCTTGACTTCCTTTTTTTGTATCATTGCTCTGGCTAAGTCTTCCAAATCACTGTGAATTCTAGGAACACTGTTAGATAACACTCCCTGACTTGATGGGCTTTCCAATGAAGGTTTCTGGGTCCCTCAGTGGCTTCAATCATGAGAGAAACTTAAACCTCTCACACAGCTGGTAGACAAACATTTTCTACTTCAACATATCAACCACTCCAGTAATCAATAGAATACCTCTTTGTTCACAATAATAAAGATATCAGGGGTATGTAGATGGATAGAAGATTTGAGGACAGTTAACAAAACAACTTGAATCTGGGGCTCTTCCCACTGGGTGCTGTCTTACATTTCAGCCATCC
Organism: Micromys minutus; assembly: GCF_963924665.1. NCBI lineage: Eukaryota > Metazoa > Chordata > Mammalia > Rodentia > Muridae > Micromys > Micromys minutus. Next base: position 64,718,190 of record NC_137970.1, read on the forward strand.
CTGCCAATGTCTCCCTTTTATCCATAAACATAAAAGACTCTTTTTTCTATTCCTTTTTACCCCAGAGACTGTAAATTCTTTGTGTTCTCAGTACTCCTGTTACCAGCTCTCTCCCAGTCTCATGATACATATGAACTGTTCTCCAGCAGGGAATGATTAACTGTCCGAACATTTTTCAGGAGGCTGTTGCCGTTGCATTAAAACCTTATTTAGATACTCATTATATATCTTACACTATATGGATGATATCTTAAAATAAGAAAGTCTTTCAACTTGCCCTATCAACTTAAAGACCTATCTTTCTCCTATCTGCCTTAGGATTCAGAATAGCCCCTCACAAAATTTAGCTTATTCTGCCCATTGCATTTTTAGGAAAAGAGATTGCTCTAACCTAAATACATATTGCACGTCACCACAAACCCACCCTTTACTTCACTCAAAAATAAATAAATAAATAATTAAATAAATAAATAAATAAAATAAATAAATAAATAAATAACTTTTCCCTCATTTGAGAACTTTTTAGGTAACCTTAATTACCTTCAGCCCTGGCTCCTCCTTCACACAAGCACCATTAAACCTCTCTTTAACCACCTAAAAGGGGCTAAAAGGCTATCCTCTTCAAGAACACTGTCCCCTGAAGCAATCCAATCTCTAAATTCCACCAATGCAGCCCCAAAAGATCTGGCTCTTACTAGATATGACCCAACAATTCCAATACAGTTCCTGGTCTTTAACTCCTTCCCTACACTTATGGGTGCCATATACCAACTCTGGGCGTGCCAGAATGGTTCTACACCATAATGGTTGGTGAACCTTGAATTATAAATGAGGTGGATGCACTTGTTAATATGATTTAAAAACTGGCAGTGACAGAGCCCTACAAACCCCGTGGGGAAAAATGGACATTCTTGTCACTGCCTTCTTCTTCTTTGCTATTCAATGGCTAATCAAAGATTACCCTGTTTTGCCATCAGCTTAACAGGAGTCCCAGAACAAATTGACAACCCTTTATTCTGATGAAAATTGAGCCTCTTCCTTCTCTCTGTTGCGATGGCTGCCTCCCAAACTCTATTTTAAAAAGTCCATAGTTGGATCTTTGTCAAATTAGAATCCAGCCTATTTTCCTCTCTACTCATGCAGGTTTTTATACTCCTACAGGAAAGATTCAGCATGTCAAATCTGACAGTTCCCTAACAGGTTCTATAGCTGAAGGAAATATTCTCACTCACCAAACTGCTTTAACGGTGTCTTAGTTAGGGTTTTATTGCTGTGAGCAGACACCATGACCAAGGCAAGTCTTATAAGGACAACATTTAATTGGGGTTGGCTTACAGGTTCATTGGTTCAGTCCAGTGTCATCAAGGTGAGAGCATGGCAACATCCAGGGAGGCTTGTGCAGGAGAATCTGAGAGTCCTACACCTTCATCCAACAGAAACCAGGAACAGACTAAGCAACCTCAGGCATCTAGGAGGAGTGTCTCCAAGCCCAACCCCCAGAGTGACACACTTCCTCAAACAAGGCCACACCTTCTACTAGTGCCACTCCCTGGGCCAAGCATATGCAAACCATCACATTCATAGCCTCTAATGAGCAAGCAGAGCAATTCCATTCCTGTACACACACAAATGTAAAGGGGTTTCATGCCTGCTTTCCCCACATCCCCCATGCTCAACTCTGCAGTACAATAAAAACATTCTTCTCTTTTGCATCCCTTATTACCATCACAGCTTTATAGATGATGGGCATCAAACCCCAAGGCCTCAAATCTAAAGCCTTATGGAAAATTGATATCACCCCTAACCTCCAATTCTTTAGACTAAAATGTTTCTATTATCATAGATAAATACTCAAATTTGTATGGGCTACATCCCAAAGAAGTGAAAATTCAATAAGGTTAAATCACCATATGTTCTTCACCTTTGCCATCATGGGCATTTCTCAACAGATAAAAAATGATAGTTGCCTTGACCACACTAGCTCTCAATTAAAAAACCTGCACACATTGGGAAAATGCCCACCATATAGAGGTTTTCCACATTATTCAGGGTCAATGAATAATAGAAAGAATATATCAAACCCTAAAACTCAACTTCTAAACAAAAGGCAACAACCAATGTCCAATTAATCGTGGATCTAACTATATTAAATATATTTAACATCTATAAAAACTACAAGTATGCTCCTATATTCCTCAGTTTCCACACCAAAATTAACCGTCATATTCTAATATAATGGTGTAAACCTTAGGATGGAATTTGGAAGGGACCAGACCCTTTCATTACAACTGGTAGGGGTTTTGTTAGTGTTTTCTTCAGGCCCAGCCTAAGCCTATATGGCTTCCTGCCAGAAATGTCTGATATCAACTTACCACCCAAGAAGATATAGCCTGCCTATCACTGGTAGACCAAGGATAGAAGATTTGGAGGAGGAGGCAGAAGAATCACCACACCAAGAGGGACAGCAAGATCTTTTGAAAGGATAACCATCACTTGGTGACTTCTGCCCAGGCCATGCGCCTTCCATAAGTGCTCCTCTCCTCTATTCTCTTGGCTGCTTTTGTCACTTTTTATAATAACTGCAACTGTGCAGCCAATTTCTAGCTTCCCCAATACCTACAACTGGAGATATTTCAATAGCAAGACCTGCAATGGCAAAATCAAAGTCATAGGAACCCAGGATTGTCCACCTGAATAATATCAGACCAGGATTGTGATGACTCCACAGGCAGATTCTGTTTTCCCTACCTCCAGCCCTGTCCTTGGCTTTCCTTATGGAAACACAGGTGAATATTTTCAGGAGGTCTTTACTTATTTGGGTTGTAGATATTGGAGCTACAGAATGCAGTCCACCATCTGCAGCTGCACCATGCCTCAACTCCTACAGCTCATTTTTAGCCTTCTGTCAGCAACCCATGGGATAAACATTGGTAAACCTGAATCATGGATAAACTTTACCCTTGTGGCTATGCCAAATATTCCATTGCTGACCTACATGTCTCATGTGAGCTTGTTCCCATCTCCAAATCAGTCTTTATATACTTTAATAGTATTCAAAAGGTAAATCAATCTCAAAAGGAACTCCAAGCTACCCTTTCCTGACTTATATTACATCTAATATACAGCTGACCTCTTTCACTTAACCACCTATCCCAACTCTTCCCAATGTTTTTTTGTTTTCTGTGTTTCTTTCTCCAGATTGCTATTAGCAGCTATTCTCATAAACATTTCCCTTCATGAACTCAATGAACCCTTACCTACAAAAAAGCAGAAGATATTCTTTTCTTTGGAATACACTTCTCTTTGCCTTGAAGGACACTCTTTGAATCCTCATCTTACATGGGCCCATGACACCTCCATTACAATTCAGAATGTGTTAAATCTTCTGCTTTCCTCTAGAGCAAAGGCACTACAGGTGCCTGTATGTATCTGGCCTTCCAAGGCTTCTGCAACCTGGATAACTTTCCTTGCAGATGGGAAGAAGCTGAAAGAAGAGAGATATCTTCATCACCCTGCTCATTGGAATGAGTCTTGCTGTCTCACTGGGTGCCACAGGAACTGCTGGAGCAGGCTTTGTCCAAACAGCATCTATCATGTGACTTCCAGGACAAACTTGACCAGGAATTGGCCTCCACTGCAGAAAGACTTGAGTCTCTTCAGTAGCATATAACCTAACTAACAGGAGTTGTTTTCTAAAGCCAGAGGGGCCTGGACTTATTGACTTCTGAATAGGGAGGGACTTGGGTTGTGTTGGCAAATGAATGCTGCTCCTATATCAGTGAATCAGTGCTGGTAGAACAAAATGTACAAATGCTGGAAGAGCTCTGGGTGAACCTCCAGGCATGCTCTACTCCCAGTACCATTACCCCTCAGTAATCTAACTCCTCAGTAGCTTGGCTTCTTTCCATCCTCGGCCCCAAACTAGTCACTGGATTCTTACTTTTATGACATCCTTCATCATCCAATTTAAAAAGCAAGTGACTACAGTTTTTTAAAAAGAATTAATTGGAATCTCTATAATAATTTATTATTTCAATTGGAATTATAAAGGGCAATCCAATATCCTGAGCCCCTACATTTTACACTGATGCCAATAAATCTGGAAAAGCAGCATGTAAATCAAAAGATGTAAGTATGGTGGCTAAGAGTTTGTTCAAGTCAGTTCAAGTATCTGAATTAAATGCAATACACATGGTGTTGATAGATTTTCAAGAGTCTCTTAGTATAGTAACTGACTCTCGACATGCATAAAGTCTTGTTTTATATAGGGACTGCTGAACTTATTCAAGATGATTCTGAATTGACTTCCCTATTTATTAAGCTAAAACAGATGGTTAGAAATAGGAGTTATCCACTATATATAACACACATAAGATCCCATAGAGGCCAACCAGGCCCTCTGGTGCAAGGTAATGATTAAATTGACCAGCTATTGATAGGAAGTGTACTAGAGGTTTCAAACTTCCCTTTAAAAATCATGTTAACACAATGTTTAAACAAAGAATTCCCTATCATTTGGCAACAAGCCAAGGAAACTTTGAGACCATGGGCTACTTGCTTATTATAAAACCAAACTCCATTAGCAACAGGAACTAACCATAAGGGTACCCAGAGAAATTATATTTGGCAAATGGATGTCTTACAATTTACAGAGTTTGGTAAACTGAAAGACGTCCACCATACTATAGGATTTCATATTCAGGATTTCAATGAGCAACTAACTGCCTTAGCAGCAGAAAAGGCTGTAATTATATATTTGTTAGAAGTTATGGCCAATAATGAAATACCCCTACAAGTTAAAACAGACAGTGGTCCAACATATATTTCTAATAAGATTAATCAGATTTTTAACATGTTATAATATAAAACATGTTACAGACATATCACACAATCACAAAATTTTACAGGACAAGCAATTATGGAGAGATCTAACAAAACTCTAAAGAAGATAGTTTTTTGTCTTTGTTTGCATTTTGTTAGAGGCCAGACACATAAAACATACATTTACATTTTTTTCTTTTTTATTGAAATTTCTCTGTGTTTACATTTCAAATGTTTTCCTTTTTCCCACTACTCCCATATCCCCTCCCATTACTTTTGCCTATATGAAGGTGCTCCCTCTCCCAACCACCCTCCCCCAACTCAGCGCTTTGGCATTCCCCTACTCTGGGAAAATGAGCATTCACTAGAACAAAGGCGTCTTCTTCCATTAATGCCAGACAATGCCATTCTCTGCTACATATGCAACTGTTTACATGGGCCTTTCCATGTGTGCTCAATGGTTGAGGATTTAGTCTGTAGGAGCTGCAGGTTTGGTTGGTTCATATGTGGCTCTTCCCATGGGATTGCAAACTCTTTCAGCTCCTTCACTTCTTTCTTTAGCTCCTTCCTTGGGGTCCCCATGTTAAATCTGATGATTAGCTTGAACATCCTTATCTGCTTCAGTATGGCTCTGGCACAGCCTCTGAGGAGGCATCCATATTTGGCTCCTGCCAGTAAGCACTACTTTGCATCAACAATAGTGTGTGAGTGGCTGCATATGGGATGGATCCCCAGGTGAATCAGTCTACAGACAAAATTTTCTTCAATTCCTGTGCCTCTATCTGTTCCTTTATTTCCTCCCATGAGTGTTTTGTTCTTCTTTCTAAGAAGATATGAGGCATCCAAATTCTGTACTTCCTTCTTTCTGAGCTTAATAAGGTCTGTGAATTGTTTCTTGGGTATTCTGAAATTTAGGTCTAGTATCCACTTATCAGTGAGTGCATACCATGAATGTTCTTTTGTGACTAAGTCGCCTTACTCAGAATGATAGCTTCTAGTTCTATCCATTTGCCTAGGAATTTCATGAAGTCATTATTTTTAATAGCTTAATAGTACTCCATTGTGTACATATACCACAATTTCTGCATCCATTTCTCTGTTGAAGAATATCTGGGTTCTTTCCAGCTTCTGGCTATCATAAATAAGGCTGCTATGAATATGGTGGAGTATGTGTCCTTGTTATATGTTGGGGCACCTTTTGCATATATGTCCAGAAGTGGTATAGCAGGGTCCTTAAGTAGAACAGTGTCCAATTTTTTGAGGAACTGCCAGACTGATTTCCTTAGTGGTTGTACCAGTTTACAATCCCATCAACAGTGGAAGAGTGTTTCTCTTTCTCTACATTCTAGCCAGTACCTGCTGTCACCTGAGTTTTTGATCTTAGCCATTCTGATAGGTGTGAGGTGGAATCTCAAGGTTGTTTTGATTTTCATTTCCCTGAGGACTAAGGATGTTGAGAATTCCTTTAGGTGCTTCTCAGGTATTCGTTGTTCCTCAGTTGAAAATTCTTTGTTTAGTTCTGTACCCCATTTTTAATAGGATTATTTGATTCTCTGGAGTCTAGATTCTTGAGTTTTGTATATATTGGATATTAGCCCGCTGTATTAGATATAGGTTTGGTAGAATTCTAATGGAGATACTTAACAGGAAAAGGGGATAGTAAAACCCTCAGAGATAGATAATGTAGTGCTTTATTATCCTTAAATATGTACAATGCTAATGAACAAAATAATACAGCTCATAAAACACATTCGATTGTATAAAAACAAAATGAAACAAAAAAACTACTAAACAAGCCTGTTTATATTAAGGATATTCAGACTTCAGAATGGAAAATAGGAAATGTATTATATTGGGGGAAGGGTTATGCCTATATTTTCACAGGAAAAGGTATACTATGGATTTCTACCTAGTTGATAAAAATCATAAATGACAAAAGGAAATAACCAGAAGACCTCAGTAATGGAGACAAAAAAGAACACTAAAACAATCAACAAAATAGGTGAAGTATATGTGGTGATGTTCATTTCTCTGTCTATGGAGATAGCTCTGGAACTGGCTGAGTCTAATGTGTCACTACACAGCCAATAACACTTACTTTGTACAAAACTTTTATGAATTGTTATTATATGGCATCATTTAAGATGGCATGTATAGAAATTTATAGTGCAGTCTGATCATGTAATCAAACTAACCTCTGAAGAAAGCCAGTTGTCTGTCTTTATTGGTGTTTTCTAACCAATCTGTGTAATGTGCATGCTCCATATAAATGAATGTCTTTATAGAACTATATGTTAATTGTAACTTTTGTGTACTGCAGGATGAAAGGAGAGGAAAATAGTTCCGACAAGACTCACACTAGAAGATGCTGAGATTCAAGGAACTTCCATTTAAGCTCCTTGTTTGATTCTACCTCATCTATCAAAGATGCTTCTTTTAAAGATTTGCTTCCAGAACTTTTCCAGAACAGCTAGCTTGCCTATACAGTCTTTTAGACTGTCATTGTGAAGATGTCAGCTAAGCAATGAACTGTCTCAGAATAGAGTGACTGGAAGGCAAATGATGCCACCTAGTTCTACTTTGACAAACCCAATTTTCCTATTTCTCTTTAGGCCACCAGAAGAGAATTCTTTTTTCCCAAAACAGCTTGAAGCAGACAAAAGAATATAGCTGTGCCAGTCACTTATATTGTGATATATGTTTCTGGTTATTTTAGGAATTATTGATATGTTGACATTTTAAGGGATACTGTACAAATATAGCTTTGAAGAGGGAAGAAAATATAGAGGTTAAACTCAGGGATTTCTATCTTCCCTTTCTTCTTCTATATCTTTTCATTTTAGGTAAGGGAAGAAGGGAGGGGTGGGAGACAGACTATGGGATATATGAATACCATAGAAATTAGAGAAATAGACAAGTAGGATATCAATTTTACTCTTGAACAAAACATTGCATAGCTATATCTTACATTAGCAGAGATCTTTATAATTGTTATGAATTTAGAGTTATAATTCCTGACATTGGTACAGAATTTATTTTTAATTTATTGTGACACAGATTTAAGGTTTTCATTGGTATATATTTCTTTTATTGCTACAAAATGTTAAGAATAAAAAGGTAAGATCCAGTCCTACTATAACTACTATTTCAAACTGTCTTTAAATGTCTAAGCAATACAACTTAAGGGCCAGATCACAAACTCATGGTTTTGAATTAATTAAAATGGTGTTTCATTGATATTTAAATTAGAGGAGGCAGAGAGTAGTTAAGGCTTAATAAGAACCACAGAATGCAACCTTAAATTTTATTTTATCTTTCGATTCTGAGACATATCTGCTCCTGACAGCATCCTCTTTCTTTGTTTCAAAGATGATCCTGACCATCTTTACCTCCAGATAAGTTTGTTTATTGTGGCAATGTAACCACTTGGCAGAAATTGCTTATTTTTTCTATAGACCTATACTGTCCATGAAAGGAAACAAGATAGAGGAGAGTTGACAAGTTAGTTCTGTCAAGACAGAATATGCTAGTCATTCATAATTCTTTTTTTTTAAGGCCTGGTAGTTGATCCTTGGCCAGAAGGCTACAGATTGATGTTCCAATGTATTGCCAAGTAAGAGACTGTCCAGGTGATTAGCTGTCTCTGTAAATTGTTCAAGTTTTGAAAGCTATGTTTTATGCTCCTTATATTTTCAGGTACTATTTACATCATTCTTGGGTATCTGATGGGGCTGAAAACGGGGTGTGTTCTCACAGCCAGTCCAAGCTGTTTAGCATTGAGAGAGATGGCATAGATTGGAGAAGATAGTTTTCAAATGGTATGAAATTTGAAGCCAGTGCATAATTCAGTTATAGACTTAATCCTTTTAAAGTTAGATGGATGGAAAATTGCCTTATCTAATTGGAAAACTTTTTGGACTGGATATCATTATACCTCATACTGTATATTTTACTTGTCATATTTCTTTTTTCAATTAAAACTGGGATAACAGTTTTTATTATTTTATTGGACTGATAAGGTGAGATGTAGAAGAATTTCCATTAGTTATCTGATTGGCTAATAAAGATGACAAATAGCTAATTGCTGGGCAAAAATGAGGAGACAGGTTTTTCCAGGCAAACCAGGAAGAGGAGTAGAGGAGGGAAAGTTGCCGGAGATGGCAAACAAAGGAGAACAGAAGAAGAATTTTTGGAAGAAAAATGGAGCAAAAGCACATGGCCTGAAGGAACTGTATGTAGCTTGGATTTAATAGCTTGGGAAGAGAGTGGTATAGAGTCATATCTGCCCAATATAGGTGTGCAGTCTATGAATATATAAGTTGTATTTTCCTTGAATGGGCTTATTTTGGTTGGAGATTTACGACAACTAGAGGCTGATATCTCTAGGAATGTTTACTCTTCCTAGAATTCAAGGTAGTTGCAAAATGTAAAAATATGTTTCTCTTTGTCTTCTACATTGAAAGAGAATAAAATAATATAGGTTCCTGTGGATGACCTGTAGGCAAAAGCTGGTAAACCAAAGTAAGTGAAACAGATCCAAATAAAAGGAAAGCGATCAGGCTTTTACCTTGCATTTATTTACCATTTGTATCTAAGTAAGACATGCATAAGTTTTGGTTAATGTTAATTTTAAGTGTTTCACAACAAAATATAATCAGAAAAGTTAATATTCATATATAAATTAGTGATTTAGGAGATATGCCACACCAAAAATACAAAGTAACCTAACATTTGATTAAAAAATTCATAGTAAGCAGTAAGTATACTGAATTTGAAAGAGGAACAAGGAACAAAATAACACCAAGGTCATATGATACACCTTGAATTATATTATTTTATATTCCCCAATTATATACTCTTCTTATATTACATATTATATATAAATTTTATTGAAATCATACATAATAAAATATATTGATTTTTTGCAGAAGTTATGCCATTAGGCTGACAATTCTCCTGACAAGAACCATAGGCTAATGCAATCCTAGGTACAGGGCATGAGAAACTGCATTTCTTAAGGTTCAATAGAGTAGTCTAACTGATTATCAAAACAACAGAGACTAGTTCATAGCCCTAGGCTAACTTTCAGATCTTGAAGCTAAATCTCTACTGAAGATCCCACATATATAGGGAACAGGTTTGTGAAGATTTGAACTACATCTAAAATAAAATCCTCATTCCTTCAGTCTAGCTTTTTCAGTACCAGAAGATACTGTTGCCAGTGGAGGGAATCAATGAGTATTTCTACCCAGCTGTAGTAACAAATCAAGGACTACAATATCCATCATGAAAAGACTTCTATTAAGGCAAAATAAGTGGTACTCATATTGGTAGTAACCAACTGCTGTTTAGTTTGACTTAATGCCTCACAAGAGAGAAATGAGATTTTTTACTAGATACCCAGATACCTTCCATGGACTACTGAGGTCCAGGATGGTGAAAAGTATCTATTACAAATTTGGACGACACATACAATTTCTTACTTCATACTAAATCTTACAATTAATTTCACAGATAAATATAGCTATAATCCTTCATCAAAGTACTATTTTTCACAAGAGGCCTTGTGTGTGTGTGTGTGTGTGTGTGTGTGTGTGTGTGTGTGTATGTGTGTCTGTGTGCGTGTATACATGCAACAATAATAATCAAAATGAATGGCTATTGAGTTGAGAGTGGGGAACATGGGAGATGGAGAACAGGGTAGCTAAAATAACTAGAGCAAAGAAATTGAAGACAGAAAGTATTTTAATCATATTTTAGTTAAAAGTATATTTAAACACTAAAAAGAAATTCCAAATGATCCTAAAGTGAGATCATCATCTACAGTGTCATTGATACTGGCACTATGCAGTCTTGCAATCCTACTTTTCTGATTTATGAAATATACATATAGATACAAATATCTACCTAACAAGTAAGGAAAATTAAGAACAAACCTCTAGCAGGTATGTAGTAATTTCAGTACGGAAGTAATTTTGATTTGCAACACAGGTATAGAAAGAGATTTGCTATTCATTAATAAAATTGGGAGTTTTTAATTCTATTTGGATTCATAGCCATGACAATGAACATTCTAACCATATCATCCAAAATATGTATCAAAGCATCAGTTATTTCTCTATGAGCTTACATTTTTTGGCTCTACCTGCAATTGTTATGGGAGGTATCCTGTCAACTTGTTGATTTTATTTTAATATTATTTAGACTACTTCTCACCCAGAGGCTAGAGTGATTTTCTCTGTCCTTTATTCTTCCTTTGGCTGTTATCCTCCATTCTGTATTTATTTATTTATTGTTCTTTTGTTAAGACAATAAATATTTTCTCCCATCACTTCCTTGAAGCAATATGAAATGTTGCTCTGTGAGCATAGAAGCCATAACCAACTTAGTCTGAACCGCTTTGATAACCTATACGAGACTCTTAAGATCAGATATGTTTCTTGTTTCTTCAAAGATGCAGGGAGATAAGAAAATTATTAAAGTCATAGATTCCATAGGTATAATGTAAGCCTTTCTCTTGGGTTATGCAAATACTGATTTCTCTGCCCGAATATCTTGTTTCAGTCTGCACACAGCATTGTAATGCTTATACTGAAAAAGGGAATCTATGGAATGTTCTCCCAGCCCTTTCCAGACAAATAGAGATGAAGGGACCCACCTTTTCTTGGCCTAAGGGACTTCCTTGAGTAAATAATTCTTAGGAGAATCAAGGAATTTACTGACTGAAAGCCATCTGACCCTCTGGAAAGTCCCAGTTAGGAACCTGACTCATATGCTCACTAACCAACAGGTTTAAAAGTCAAGTTGCTTAGCCAATTAATTTAAATTATAACCTTGCTGTTATAACTTGAAACCCTAAAAAGTATAAACACTGCTTGTAACAGCCTTTCAGGGTCACTTCTCCTCTGGATGTAGGCCAGCCCTGTCCATTGGTCTAATAAACCACTTGCTTTTGCATTGATCCTCAATCTCTTGTCTCATTTATTGGAGCCTCAGATAGATAAGACTCAATTTGGGTCTTACAATACTAAGAATCTCTTGTCCTCAGTTTGTATAAACATTTCTTACCATGTATTCTCTGCATTGTCAATAAATGTTAATTGCCCAGTGGCTGGGCAGAGTAGAGAATAGGGTATGATGTCTGCAATCAGAAAATAGGGAAAAAAGAGTTTGGAAAGGCAGATCAGTGGCAAGATAGAAGACTTGGAGCCATAAATAAGAACCCAGAGAGCCAGATCAATAGTAATATGCAAGTATCATGGGATAGGGATGAGAGGCATCCATATTAGCATAGAAGGTAAATGTAGATCATTTAACTGCTAAGCTATTTTGGTGAAGTTTTGAATAAATCCTATTTCTTCTGTGTGGTTACTGGGGAAAAGCATAAGGTAAGTAAACACAGCTACCTTAATAAATTTTATCAATATTTTAATATAATTATTTTATAATTATAATTATTTTTATTTATTTCCTTTTATTAATATTTATTTTAAGGCAAATACATTTACATATAATGCAAAACAAAAGGCATGTTATCTATACCCATAAAATTCATATTTCGGCCTTAAAACAAAAAGTTACATAGGAAAAGTGCAAACTAGCTCTTCCTGGGACCAAAGACAATTAAGCAAGAGGAATAGAAAGTTGTAATTGCTATAGCCTCAGTCCAATCTCTTTCTCTAGAGTCAGTGCTAGTAGCAACCTGCTTTGGCCTAGAGCTCAGACAGAGACTAAGCAGATCAAGAGCATATGCCCTGCAGCTGCTGCCTTTGCTATACCTCACAGAACTCACCAGGGTGATGCAGTGCTAAGCTGCTTTCCAGCATTCTTAGCAAGGACAGTGTCTCTGAGGTTTTTCCTAAAGAACTGGCTGCTCCTGCCACTTGGATTCAGTGAGACCCTTAGGCCTAAGCAAACTGGGAAAGCACTATCTGATCATAGAGCCAGGAAGAAAGCACTCCCCTCCCCCATTTTCAAAGCACTAGCTTCCAGACACTGAGGGAGGAGTCCAGCAGGAATAAAGAACACCCTATATACATAACAATGGTTACTTAGCAACTCAGTGGCTTTCAGGCAACTGCCTGGGGCATCTAGTTCTAGTACAGGGCCAGCTGGAAGGCTGACTAAGGGAGGCAAAACCAGTTTACTCTACTCATCCAAAAGGACTCTTTATCAGATACCTGCTGTCCTAAGAAGCTAATACTTTAACTCCCACAATTTACCAGAGTGTGGAAGAAATTTGGATCCCTTAAGGTATTCCAAGTTACAAGTGAAAGGCAGAAACATAATTCTTCTCTGTGATCTGAAACAGGGCAGAACTGCTCAAAGCAGAGAAAGAGAAGCCATACTCAGACAAAGAACAGACCTATGATTCAGGTAAAATTGTATAAAAATTATACTTTTATGCTAAAAACAAAAGGAACTAAAGATGAACATCATATTCAAATATAAATACATTGAAATTGATAGTTTTGAAGAAGTATAGCCTAAAGAGATGGAATATAGAAGATACAGTAACCCAGGCTCCTTGGAGCTTGTCTGATGATCTCTTATATGGTTGCAAGATAGAACTAAAAGGGACTAAAATTTATAACAAATATTACAAAAATGATTCCCATTTTACTATAATAGTTGGATTGGCCTTTTATGTCTTTGCAACAACCAAACTTTAGAAAAACAACAAAGAGAAAAAAAAAAACAAAAACAAAAAAAAACAAAAAAAAACAAAAAAAAAAAGTGGAAACAGGTCTTAGATGACATACTAAAACAAGGTGTTGCTCAGACTAAACAATAGAGAAGAAATCAAATTGGAAACAGGGCCTGGAGGATAATTTGTTAAAATTAATAAATCAAAATAAAGTAGATGTTACAATATCAAAATTATAACATAAATAAGTAAAGTTATAGAACAATAGTTAGAATAAAACATATAGAAATTATAAAGCAGAATGAATAACAGAGAAATTCAATACTTGGCAGGAAAGCCTAGAGGAAACCCTAGAAAAAAAAAAAAAAGGTGCATTAATTTATAAGTCACTATAAGCAACACAGAGAGAAAAATGAAGGTTGGAGACTGGGTCTGGTAGTGAAAGGAAATAAAATTCAAGATCTGAAAAACTCATGTAAGTTGGGGCAAAAAGGGTAGTTTGTAAGCTTAAAGGCCTAGGACTGAGAACGTTGTAAAACAAGTCCAGGCATGTCCAGCTAAGCCCATTGTTAAGACATTCCTGAGGCTAGGTTAACTGACCATAAAGATACAATAGGAATGCAGAAGCTTATCCAGGCTGTCTTTTACAACTGTGTCATTGGTCAAATAATCCCCTCCTGAGTCTATTTAAAAGTTATATGTTAACCACAGGTTTTACTGACTTAGATAAGCATTCACTCCACCAGTCTCCTGAATTCCTGACTGCACATACTGTTCTGCTGATGCATAGTCATGCTGTGGGGAAACTTTTACTCTCACTGATTCTTCCCAGCCCCGACCCTCTCCTTATAAAAACCCCTAGCTTTCAAATCTCAGGGTTGATACCTCTGTCTCCTGCGTGAGATATGTATCAGCCTGGAGCTCCGCCATTAAACTACCAAGTGCTTTTGCAGCAGGAAGCTCTCTTGAATTTCATTGGGTAACCTCATGTCCTGAGACTCAAGTGGGGGTCCCTGAAAGGGGATCCTACAGTAGTGGTGAAGAGTAAAAAGTTGTCAAAGGACACTGATTCCTTGTCCTAGGGTCCTCTCCTCTGCAGGAAATCGCTCCCGGAACTTTCTAGAGATTTGAGTTCCCAAAATAACCACAGAAGGTCCCGATGACCTCTGTGGAATGTTTCAATGCCCTAGGTGTGCCCCGGGTGTACTGATAAAAAATGTATGATTCTTCCCCTTTGAATTTCCTCATTGTCCCCTTTGAATTTCCTCATTCCCCCTGTCCTCCCCCTCTTTTGTGGTTTTTGCCTTTATAAGCCCGTTACAAGTTCAGGCCAGGGTCGAACTCCTCTACCCTTGCGTGGTGTATGAGTCTCGACGCCAGCATGCTGGCCTGAGAACTCACTCTGTTTTACTTTCAATAAACTTCCTCGTGCGATTGCAGCAAGTCTGGTCTCGGTACCTCGCTGGGTGCGCGCCTCTCCTGAGATTTGAGTGAGGGTCTCCCTTCGGAGATCTTTCAGTGGCACTAAAATAAATGGTGCAGAATTTTGCAGATCATAATGAATAACACAGAGGGTGAAAATTGGAGACAGAGCTTAAAAGAAGTTACTAATATTAACCAACCAAAATAAAGTAGATACCAAAACATCAAAATTAAAATATAATGAAAAAATAAAATAGGCAAGCAGTGCTAAGAAGAAAAGATGTAAGAACTTATAAAACACAAGGAATAACTAAACAAAAAAAAAATGAGGCATGGAGGCAAGTCTTCAAAACTGTTTAATTCAGTTTGAACAATGTGCTAGGATGGTAGATATATAAGCACTGGAGAAGTATGACATAGGGAAACAGACCTTAAGAGAGGAACTTAAAATATTAATTAGGGTACATATTCCAATACAGAAAATGATAAAAATGAAGAAAAGTAAACAAAGGTTGGGAGAAAATACACTTAGTTTATTCAGTTAGAATACAATAAAGACAACAACTACCCACAAAAATTATTGGTAATATTAATGTCAATCCCTGGTTGTGTTGGAATGTACGATGCCCTTTCAGGGACCCCCACTTGAGTCTCAGGACACGGGGTTACCCAATGAAACTCGAGAGACCTTCTTGCTGCAAAAGCATGAAGTAGTTTAATGGCGGAGCTCTGGGCCGATACGTATCTTATGCAAGAGATTGAAGTACCGACCATGAGGTTCAAAAGCTGGGGGGTTTATAGGGAGGGGGTTGGGAGAGAGGGTTAGGGGCTTTGAAGTACAAAGTTTACAAAGTTTACCCAACACCCATAGCCTAGGTGCAGTTAGGAAGTCAGGAGACCGGTGGGGCTGAGGCTTATCTAAGTCAGGATGCAAGTGGTTAACATCTAATTCACATTTGACTGATAACTCAGTTGTAAAAGAGAGCCTGGGCCAGCTTCTGCATTCCTATCTTATCTTTATGGTCCGTTAACCTAGCTTTAGGGATGTTTTTAACAAATGGCTTAGCTGCATGTGCCTGGACTTGTTTTATAATGTTCTCAGTCCTAGAATTTAATTTCCTTTCATTCCCCTCTTCTTCTGTGTAAACTAATTCTAATCGTAGAAATTAGAGGTCAGAGTCTCCTAATTCTGTTTCTATGTGAACTATAAGTTGATATTGTCTTTGAAGAATCATAAGCTTCACCGCATCTATTTTATTCTAAATGAAAGCAGCCGCTCTGTTTATTAGGCAGGGGCCAAAAACTAAAACTAAGAACACAATGAGGTTTGGTCCAGCTAAAGCAGACAACAAAGTTGTCATCCATGGGGACTGAGAATACCATGACTCAAACCATCCGTGCTGGGATTCTTGATCTATCCTTCTCCATTCCAGCCTTTCTCTAAACTTTTGCATAGAATTCCTAACTACTCCTGTGTGGTCTGCATTAAAACAGCACTCCTCTTTAAGGGCGGCACATAGTCTTCCTTTTTTTAAAAACAACAAATCAAGGCCTCTCCTATTTTGTAACACTACCTTTGATAAAGAAGTTAAATATTTTTTTAAAGCGTTAATAGAATTTTAGCATCTCTAGGTCCTCATTGACTGTATCTCTTAAGGATTGGATTCCCTGCCTTCCCTCAACTAATGCTGTCACTCCCGTCCCCACTCCTACTGCCATACTAACACCCAAAAAACATGGCTAAAGTAGGGTGATTGGTTCTCTTTTAATTTTTGCACTGGTGTATTTTTCTAAGCTAGCAGCAGGGTGGTAATATACATGAGGCAAAAGCTGTATCATAACACCAAAATCGGGAGAAGGATTAAAAACACTAGTTGACACACACGGGGTGAGCCTAGTATTGCAGGCCCACCACCCAACTGGGGTTGGTATAAGGTAATGATTAGTATCAGTCTTAGATACAGAATAATTTCTGGCACATAAGTGTTGAAGGGAGGGGGGAGGCGTCCCTATGCAGAGGCCAGGATTTTTTTAGATACTTTAGTTAAGGTAAACATGACTCTTACATGAAAGCTTATATAAACCTAATACAAAACCATTACATAGAATACAAAGCTCTATTTTAAAATTTAACCTGTTTTAAATAGGAAAGCATCTCTAATGCTACAGGCATCAAGGTATTTAAAGGCATCAAAATTTGGTGCATAGCAACTCAGGATCATAGAGGCTTTTATTCTTAAGGGCAGAAAAGCAGCACCCCAAGAATTTTTGCAAATGACCCCACATGAGGCAACTGCCCCAGGGGAAAGAGGAAGCAAATTTGGCCAAGTCTGCAAGTTCACCTGAGAGGCCAATGCCCTTAGCTGTGGTCCCCTAAAGCAAATATCGCTATCCACACCCATTAAAATAAAACTAACTTTTAAAGAAATTTAGAAAATATCCAACTCTAAGAGTGGCTACAGAAATTTGCTGATAAGACTGTTCTCTAACTAGTTTTAGGGCAGAAATGTAAAGCATTATGTTAAAAACAAACACATATTTTTTTCATCTTGAATCAGTACATCCTACCCTGCAACAGGCCAACTCCAGCTTAGGCCTGATATAGCCTTACTAAAGATAGCCCCTACCAACCAGGGTCACAATCACCTAGAGGAACAACATTAAGTAGTAGTCTTTTCCAATGTCCACTCATTCTGATCAGTTCCAGGGGGTGCTTTTTTTGATGTGAGCTAAGTGGACCCAAGTGGGAATTCCTTCCACTTTAACAGCGGTGGGCTTTGTCAATAGCACCAAGTAGGGTCCTTTCCAACAGTAGGAGAGGCACACATCAGGCTGATGGACACTTATGAAGTTGTTGGAGTAACCGAATGATGAGTGTCTTGATCTCGTCTTGTGCCTCCTTTGATATGGGGTACTGGTGCACTGCTGGCCTGAACTTTCAGCTCCATATGGGCGGGGGCTTGTTCTTAGCCTCCCTCATTCCTGCAGTCTCTGCCCAGGCCTGTGGATATGCCTGCAGCCACCGGTCTTTCTGATCTGAGGCAGGCTGTTTAGAGTTGGTACTTGTCTTCCAACTGGATGGTTGGAACCTGCACAGGCTCTCTTTCTGGCCCTCTAACCTGTGGTCCATCAGAGTGGAAGTGAATCTGTGCCCCATCTTAGTCAGGAGGTCTCTCCCCAACAGGGGGCATGGACAGTCTGGCATTACCAAGAATAAGTGGGATACACTGCCCTCTCTGAGATCCACAGATCTTCGGGTAGTCCATAAATATTTTAAACTTTGGAGTCACAGGTCCGGGGGTCTTGTTGCTGCTGTCCCCTTTTCTTCTTGTTGGGGCAATTCTTGTCCCAGTGGCATTTTTCTTTACAGTAAGCATAACGATCTTTGTCAAGAGTTTCCCTCTTAGTGCTAGACTTGATTCCTAATTCCCTGGCCCTTCACTACTGTGGCCAAAATCTTATGAATTTCTTTCTTTTCTACTACCCTCCGGTCCTCTCTTTCCTCTGGCTTCTGCTTTTTTCTTTCTCAATCTCCTGCTTATGAAACACTTTCTCTGATTCCTTTACCAAATCCTGCAAGGTATAGTTTTACAACCCCTCTAGCCATTGTAATACTTTTAAATATCTTATGCTAACTGCCCTATAAAGGCCATAGCCACCGCTCCCTGCTATCGCCCAGAGGTTGGGTCAAAGTATAACCACTGTAAGCCTCCATTAAACATTCAACAAACACAGACAGCTGTTCAACAGGTCCCTGAAGAACCTCTCTTACCTTAGCCAAATTAGTGGGACACCTAGGGGCCCCTCTGAGTCCTGCCATGAGAGCCTGGCAATAGACTATCAGCCGCTGTTACCTGCTGCCATATTGAAGTTCCAGTCAGGTCAGTTAAAGGGGAACCCGGCATCTATTTCATTCAGAAGTTTGATTGGTGCCCCATTAGCTCCGGAGACGGTTTTTTTCGGGGTTTCTACAGGATCCTCTTTTTTCTTTCGGTAGTGAAGAGGATCTGCAATGGCTACTGACAATCTTCCTAGGTAGGTTGGTGGGAAAAATCAAAGACTCCACTGTCAGGCTGGTGGGGTTTTCTGAAAAGGAAGGATGATTAACTTTCCAATTATAAAGGTCAGAGGAAGTAAAGGCCAATATGGTAGGAACTGTAAATTGTTCTAGTCATCTTGGGGTGCCCCAACAGCCTTGAGGGGACGTGCCCAGTTGAGTCGGATGGCTCCTCAGGAGTAGGAGTTCTCTGCCGGCTCCGCCGGCTCTGTGTCCCTGTTGAGGGACCTTCCCTTCTGTCCCCGGGGTCTAAGCTGGAGGAGGAGCCAGGGGAGCTGAGGGTTGGGGCACAGGTTGGGGAACTTGGGGATAGGGTGGAGGTTGTGGGTGTCACACCACTCCAGGGAGGGGCTTGGATCTCTGGGTAAATCTTGGGGGGTCACCGATGGTGTACTGCATTCGCTGCCTCCCTTTTCTTCTTGTTCAGCATTTTCTTGGACCGCTAGGATCTTGGTACCAGGGCAGAGGGGCAGGAGGAATGGGCGAACCCATGGGGGTGGGAATCATGCCAAGTCCTCCCATAATGTGATATACGGTTGCATGTCAGGGTGCGATCCTGTTCCTTCCTGAAAAACAATGACCTTCATGGCCCTGATGGTGGATAGATCAAAAGGTTTCCTCGGGTGGCAAGCCTACTCCAAAGGCAGGCCACTCTGAGGAGCAGAAAGTTAACCAAGGCTTTTTTTAACTATCACTGATAACTTTTGTCCTCTTGCCCTAATGTCTGTCCAGTGGTAAATTCTATCGTCTTGCCCTAATGTCTGTCCCATGGTCCTCGCTCAGAGACAAAGGGGTCAACACAGTTTTTCCATAGTAAAAACTAGGAACAGAGACAACTCAGTGACAAAAACAAAAGACACTAGCACTTCTAAACACACTCGTTCACGTCTAGACATATACAACCAGCCAAACGCTAACTCTGACTGGATGGAGTACCATTTCCACTCCCTTTCTGACAGAAAGAGCACCCTGTCTCCCTTGTTCTGCCAGATGACAGCCATACTTTTCTGACTGTTCCATGCCCTGGGCACTTCTTCCAGGGTCACCCTTGAAACATCTTCCAGGCTTGCAGCCTGTGGTCCTTAGGAAGTCTCCCTCCACAGCTGCTGGGTCCTTATGGCCCTTACTGGCAGCTGCCAGAATACCAGAAACCAAGACACAGACTCAGCAGTCTCACATACACAAACATACCAGACTCACACTAACTTATCTCCTAGGGGTTTTTTCAAGTTTCTGGGGACCCCTCGTATCCGGGATGAGCCCCCACAATGTAGGACCCCCTTTCAGGGACCCCCAGTCGAGTCTCGGGACACAGGGTTACCCAATGAAATATGAGAGACCCTCTTGCTGCTAAAGCACGAGGTAGGTTAATGGTGGAGCTCCGGGCCTATACGTATCTCACGCAGGAGATAGAGGTACCGACCACGAGGCTCAAAAGCTGGGGCATTGATAGGGAGAGGGTTGGGAGAGAGGTTTGGGGACTGGGAAGTACAAAGTTTACAAAGTTTACCCAACACCCATTGCCAGGGTGCAGTTCGGAAGTCAGGAGACTGGTGGGGCAGGTACTTATCTAAGTCAGGTTACATGTGGTTAATATCTAATTTACATTTGAATGATGACTCAGTTGTTGAAGACAGCCTGGGCCAGTTTATGCAGTCCTATTTTATTTTTAAGGTAGGTTAACCTAGCCTCAGGGATGTTTTTAACAAATGGCTTAGCTGCAAGTACCTGGACTTCTTTTACAATGTTCTCAGTCCTAGAATTTAATTTCCTTTCAGGAACTGAGAAAATATAAAGCAAGTGTAACTAAGCTTGAAATGCATTCATGATATTCGAAAACGAATTTCTGGTTCACAAATGCATCTGGGAGCTGATCATATGCTACTCCAGCCTCCCCCACTCTTCCACCCCCCACTGCCCACATACAAAGACAGCTTGACCTCCAGAACTTTTGATACCACCAGACTCACAGGTGGGTAGCCCCTCCTACCCCAATACCTGGCCTAACTGGGACGTCCCCTGAGGTAAAGAAGACACAGGACCTCTTGTATTATAGACATTGTTAGGGGAAGGATGAAGAGAGTGGGGGCATATGGCCAATGGAGGTGTGACACGGTCTGGGGGCAAGGGAGATGACTCTGGGGGGGCCAGGTTCAGGATCCCTTCCCCCTGAGGAATCAGCCACATGATAGTATAGTGCAGAATAGAGTTAATAGGGTGGTAGAGGCAGAGAGAGAGAGAGAGAGAGAGAGAGAGAGAGAGAGAGAGAGAGAGGAATAGAGGAGTAGAGGCTGGCCATGAGCATGTGGAAGGAGAGGGGGGAAGGGAAGGGGAAGAGAAGGGATGGGATAGGAGAGCAAGAGAGCCAGGTGGCAAGAGAGGCCAAGAGAGAGAGGAGTGGGCAAGTAGCCCCTTTTATAGTGTCAGGTCACTGGGGCGGAGCATACCTGGCTATTGCCAGGTAATTGAGGGGTGGGGTTTAAAGAATCCCAACATTCACACATTCCTTCTTCAACTGTGCATTGGGGCAGATTGTGTATTCAAGGTCCAGCCAGCTGACCCACACCCAGAGACAGCTTGACATTCCCCTACTAATCCCCTTGAGTTCTGAGAACATGAGGCTCACAGTGAAGCCCCACTACATGGCTCCAATACCTGCCCTAACTGGGACCACCATCCACTCTAACACTATTCCCTACCCCCTCATTTCCTAACCCATTCCTCCAATGCCCTGCTCTCACCCATAGGCCCAGAGGACAAAGGACTTACCACACTGCTAGAGATAAGTCTTCTTTCCTGTATATAACTATCCCGCTGGAACAGATAGTGCTCTAGCACACACCAGCCCACCTACACCCAAAGTGACCTTGCCTCCCTAGAGGTTGGCTACAACCAGCTTCACATAGCAGGAACTCCAGATGCCTCCCACAACCAAAGACAGCCTGACTCAAGGAGGCTCATTATAATTAGGCTCACAAAAGGGACAGACTCCAGTCAGAGACAGCAAGACCAGTTAACACAAGAGATAAACAGATGTTGAGGGGCAAGCACAAAAACATTAGCAACAGAAAACAATGCTCCCCGACAACAACAGAATCCAGTTCTTCCAACACAGCAAGCCCTGGATACACCAACACACCTGAAAAGCAAAATTTAGATATAAAATCCCATCTCATGAATATGATAGAGACCCTTGAGTATCTAGACAACTCCATTAAAGATATACATGAGTACACAAGTAAACTGGTAGAATCTGTTAAAGAGAAAACACATAAATCTCAAATAAAAACATAGAGAATCTAAAAATGGAAATAGAAACAACAAAGAAATAATAAAGGGAGACAACCCTGGAGATGGCAAACCTAGGAAAAAGCAGGAGTCACAGATGAAAGCATCACCAACAGAATGCAAGAGATAGAAGAAAGACTCTCAGAAATCAAAGATACCAAAGTAGATATTGAAAAAATATTAAAAAAATACAAATTGAAAATATCTCCTAACCCAAAACATCCAGTAAATTCAGTACACAATGAGAAGACCAAACCTAAGAGTAATAGGTATGAAGATTTCCAATTTAAAGAGTATGAAGATTTCCAATTTAAAACTCTAGAAAATATTTTTAACAAAATTACAGAAGAAAACTTACTAGCCTAAAGAAAAAAATACCCCTAATCATACAAGAAGTCTACAGAAAGCCAAATTGATTGGATTGGAAAAAAACTTTCTTCTCTCATGTAATAATCAAAACATCAAATTCACAGAACAAAGAAAGAATACTAAAAGCTGTAAGGGAAAAATTCCAAGTAACATGTAAAGTCAGACCTATCAAGATTGTACCAGACTTCTCACCAGAGATACTAAAATCCAGAAGTTCTTGGGCAGATGTCATATAAACCCTAGGAGAACAAAAATGTGAGCCCTGGCTACTATACCCAATAAAACTCTCAGTTACTATAGATGGAGAAACCAAGATATTACAAGATAAATTCAAATGTAAATAAGATATTTCCACTAATCAATCCCTACAGAGAATAAGAGAAAAAAAAAAAAATACCTCCAATACAAGGAGGGAAACTACACCAGAGAAAAAGCTTGAAACTAATCTCACAATAAAACTAAAAGAAGAGAACCACAAAAACATAATTCTACATATGACCACAAAACCTAGTTTTTAATATCTCTCAACCTCAATGGACTCAACTAACCAATAAATAGAAACAAGTTAACAGTCTGGACATGTAAACAAGATCCAGAATTTGCTCCAAATAGAAAACACACCTAAGTAACAAACAGACACTACCTCAGAGTAAAAGGATGGAAAAAAAAATCCAAACACATGGTCCTAAGGAACAAGCTGAAGTAGCAATTCTAATATTTAATAAAATAGCCCTTTATCCAAAAGTTAACAAAAAATGGGGAAGGAGGCATCATACTTATTGAAGAAAAAATCCACCAGTATGAACTCTCAATTCTGAAGTTCTATGTCTGAAATGCATGGACACTCATATTTGTAAAATAAATATAACTAAATCTCAAAGCACACATTGAACATCACACAATAATAATAGGAGACTTTAACATCACACTCTTACCAATGGACAGATTGTGGAAACAAAAACTAAATATACTCAGTGAAACTATCAGAAGTTATGAGTCAAGTGGAATTTCATATATTCAAATATATGAATTCATATATATTCATATATATATATGAGAGTGAAAGAGAGATAGAGAGAATTTTACCCTACAACAAAAGAATATACATTTTTTTCAGCACCTGATCCAACCGTCTTCAAAATTGACCATACAAAAAGTAAGCCTCAACAGATAAAAAAAAGATTTAGTTAATCACATGCTTTCTATCTGATCACAACAGAATAAGGCTGTTGTTTAATAACAACAGCAAAACAGACAGACAAACAATAGAAAGCCCACTTAAGCTTAGAAGATGATTAACTTAACTCTATGATAACTTGGGCAAGTAAGAAATTAAAAAAAAAAAAAAGACTTTCTGGAATTTAAAGAAAATAAGGCACAACATATCTAAATTTTTGGGACATAATGAAATTAGTGTGAAGAGAAAAACTTATAGCAATGAGCACCTTCATAAAAAAATAAAAATAAAAAAACAACCTTGACAGATCCAAAACATGCAGCTTAACAACACATCTGAAAGCTCTAGAACAAAAAGAAGCAAGTACATAAAGTAGGGGTAGATGGTAGGATCCAATCAAACTTGAAGCAGAAATCAAACAAGAAGAATCAAAGAGAACTATATAAAGAATCAACAAAATTATTAGTTGATTCATTGAGAGAGTCAACAAGCTATAAAACGTCTTAAGCAAACTAATTGGAGGGCTCAGGGACAGTATGTCAATTAAGAAAATCATAAATAAAAAGAGAGATATAACACCAGAAATTGAAGAAATTAAAAAAAAAAATCATCAGGTTCTACTACAAAAGCCTATACTCAGCAAAACTGGAAAATCTATTTGAAATACATGATTTTCTAGACAGATATGACTATGTATTCTAGAGCTCTGCAATCGACTGTGCCAACGTGTCCTGAGAAGATAGTTAAACCCTAAATCTCCTAGCTAACCACTGACAAGATATCTTTGTCTGTGTGCTCACCCTGTGTTCCATCCCCTTGCATAAAAGAAAGAACCTTTGCAAAACTTAATCAGACGTTGACAAGTCTCTGCTTGGCCTTGCTCCTTTTTCTCACCCATTTCTTTCCAGGGTAGGTCCCCCTTGACCCAACGAATAACTGGGTCCGGCAGTATGGTACAAGTAGCGTTCAACTTGGGGCTTGGGTTACGGACCTTTACCAGAAGGAGACCACCTAAGGAAAAGGCTGCCGCAGTGAAGAAATTTGGAAGACTGCTCTCACTGATCATGAGAGAAAGAAGTCCTCGGTAACTGATGAATTACTCTGTCTCATAAGAAATGGGCCATAAGTTGTTTAAAGAAGCAGTCTTCATCAGAGACCTGAAAGCTTCTCTCAGGGAAAGAGGAGATAGAGCTAAGAAAAAAAAAAAAAAAAAAAAAAAAAACTGTCTTAAGTTTTTTTCAGTTCGTGTTAGAAGTTTGTCAATGGGTTGTAAGCCATGGACCAGATATGCACCCCACAACATTGAATAAGGTGGGATGAGAATTAAATAGTTTGCAAAAACAGGACCCTGAGTCCATCTCTGTACAGGCCTTTAGTTACTGAAACTTTATTAATGATGTCCTCACTGACTCTCCTGGGTCCTCTAAAATCATTTCTGCAGTAGAGGAATTCTTAAAACTCCTTTCAGGGGCTGCTTCTGCTGCTTCCCTTAAAAGTAAAACCAAACACTGGGAGTGCTCTTGATGAAGCTGCTTTGGGAGAGGGGGGTGTGCCACCTGCCTGCACTCAGAGAATCATGCAGGAGGCTGCTGCTGCCAGGGGAGGGGTGGCTGCTGCCTGCACTCAGCCACCTGGCCACCCTCAGCCCTAGTCCTGCCAGTCCGCCTTGACAAAAACAAAACAAAACAAAACAAAAGAAACAAAACAAACAAACAAACAAAAAACACGTAAACCAGAGTTTTTTGAGCAAGAGCATGAAGGTCAGGAGACGTCCTGGTTTTCTAGTTTTCACTGGAGAAATGTCTAGTTTTGGTTCTGGGTCCCTTAGGAAGAACATCAGTGTCCCTTAGACACATGTAGTTCTCTTCTCCTGTATGTGTTTGTCTCTTGGCACGCCCAGCTGTCTGTCCATCCACGTGTGTCAATTATGTCCATGTTTTCTTTGTTTAAATGTTACTCGTGATTCATGTTAAACACACACACACACACACACACACACACACACACACACACACACACAAATAAGTCTCTTGATTCAGTTTTAACTCATGTCTAAAAGGGTAAGATTAAAAATAAAAAACAGGCATTTGGGACCCTACACCTAAAGTTAATAGTTTAGCTCAGTTGAAGACCTGCTGGAAGCTGATTTTTAGGCTGCTCCTAGAAAAGGGTGCAGGCAGCTTATTCACTTGGAGCTGTTCCATTTCTTCTCCTAGAAAAATCTGTGTTTGTGGAGCACAACAGGTGACAAAGTTCCCATCTCTTAAAATTACAGCTAAAAAACCAAAAAAAAAAAAAAAAAAAAATCTAGTTTAAATATATAGAATGTGTGATTATTTCATGTTTGCTTTTGACTGGTTTTAAAAGATATAAATATGCTCTGCATTGCAGGACCCTTTCGGGGACCCCCACTCAAGACTTGTGACACTGGGTTACCCAATGAAACTCGAGAGACCTTCTTGCTGCAAAAGCACGAGGTAGTTTAATGGCTGAACTCCTGGCCGATATGTATCTCATGCAGGAGACAGAGGGAACGACCCCAAGACTCGAAAGCTAGGGTTTTTTATATAGAGAGGGTCGGGGGCTGGGAAGAATTATCGAGAATACAAAGCTCACCCACAGCATGACTCTGCTTCAGCAGAACAGTACATGCAGTCAGGAGACTGGTGGAGTGGATGCTTATCTAAGTCAGGAAAACCTGTGGTTAACATATAACTTTTAAATAGACTCAGGAGGGGCTCATTTGACCAATGACACAGTTGTAAAAGACAGCCTGGATAAGCTTCTGCATTCCTATTGTATCTTTATGGTCAGTTAACCTAGCCTCAGGAATGTCTTAACAATGGGCTTAGCTGGACATGCCTGGACTTGTTTTACAACTTTCTCAGTCCTAGGCCTTTAAGCATACAGACTTCACTTTTTGCCTCAACTCACAGGAGTTTTTAGACCTTGAATTTAATTTCCTTTCAGCAAGTCTTGGTGGTAAATTATTTGCCTATAAGTAATTGGGTATGATTCAAAAATTTCAATATTGGTAATGAAAGATTTGTTTAAAACTAGTAACTTGGTTATAGTTTTTATAACTTTTTTTAGTTTTTTTATAGTTTTTATAACTTTAAACAACAACACATAGCATAAACCAACCCAGAGAAACAGGTTTCTAAAATTCCTCTAAATTGGGTTATATTATATGTAACAAGATAAGATTTAAGACAGTACTGTTGCACTGTAGTGTGTTTGTGTGGGAGAAACTAGCAGCCAAATTTTGTAGCATAAACTGATGTGCTCTGGTGCACTATGTGTTGATTTTGGAGAGACTAAATTGTTTAGGGGTTAATTTTTGCTTTCTAAACTTTTTCAAGAGTTCATTGATAGGCTAATTAAAATGTCTGAGAAAGTGTTTGGAGATGCTAATGTTGGAATTATTTTAGTAAAAATGGGGATGCAGTCTCTTCCTACTAGAAAAGAATTTGGCCTTTCAGACGCTTTTATTGCGTGCAAGCTATAAAAGCTATAAGTTCTGAGATAGCCTTAAAATAAATAAAAAATTTTGACCTAAAGTGGTTAGTGTTACACAGTTACTAGGGATAGGGCAAAGTCGGAGCCCTGAGCAAAGCAGTGATCTCATACATTGGGACGATGTGGTAGGTCACCTGGGATACTTCCAGCCTTATATTGTCCCTAATTTGCCTGTAATTTGGGGTGGAGGGCAGGAATATAATGAAGGACATGGGAGTCCTTTTATATAGACTGGGTAACTATGTTACACAACAAATGTTTACCTGTGGTTACCTGCCTAATCAAGGTCTGAGAAAGCAAAATCAGTGCTAATTTAGAGCTCGCCGCAGTTACCCCTAGAAAAGGAAAAACAGATCTAAGGTATTTTTAATTGGCAAGCCTGCACACCATTCAGATAAAATTATTTTAAAAAGTGATGTCCCAATATTGGATAATCAACTTCATAAGACATTTTTTTGTCACTCAATAGCTAGTGCAAGAGCAATTGCAAGCTGGCCACATTGAGCCTTCTAATTCCCCCTAGAATCCTGCTATATTTGTAATTAAATAAAAATCAAACAGGTAAGAATTGCTACAGCTTTGGGAACGGTTGAGGCTGTCAAATTTACAGGAGTTTTACAGCCTGGTTTACTCCTTCAGTTGTGATTCCAAAGAGTTTTTGTAGATTTTCAAAGATCATTTTTATACATACCTTTGCAGCTTCATGATTGTAAAGGGTTTGCTTTTGGAGTGTCTGCTTATGGTTTTGGAAGCCCTTGAGGCAATGTGTGTCTTTGAGAAGCTTCGCCTCAGGGAATAGCTGATGTCCTGGAGTGGAGTTAGAGCTTTGCCACTGCTTCAATTCAGGAAGTTGGGACTTAATCCTCAATGTTTACATGTCTTGTTAACCAGAGTTTTTTTTTTTTTTTTTTTTTTTTTTTTTGCTTTTACAAAGAGCTTTATAATTTTAGAGAGTGGTCATTGCTCCTTAAAAGGAGCCAAATAATGGGGTTATCAGTCTTCCTAGACAGATTGTGGCATAGAAAGTTTATAAGAATAATTTACTTTTCAAAATTGTCAGATGTTAACTGAGGAAAACCTCTCCTTAAACCCACCACAGGAGATCTCAAACCTAAGTTTGCTGTTCTCCAGAAATGCAAATTCTAGTCCCTCTGCAGTTAACTGCAGAAATGAAAAGTTTTGCAGAATATATAGAGAAAGCAATTATTTAACAACACATATTTTATAGACTATAATCAATTATTGGCTGTCTGTATTTTTTGCCTCACATCTACAGCAGTCCTTTTTGCAAAAGAAACCATTAATGTAAATTCATCTTATTTTCCTCTTTAAAGTTTTAGCATCCTACTATGAAGCCTTTATTGTGCCAAAATAAAATTGCATTATATATATATATATATATATATAGAGAGAGAGAGAGAGAGAGAGAGAGAGAGAATGTCTTAACCTAATAAAATATTTATTCTTTATTCCAAACAATTAAATTGGTTATTGCTAAATACTTATATTTGGTCTATTGCATGTGCAAACTTTGTCAGGTAAAATGACAATATATAATCATCATCCAAAAGACAAGTTGTTAATTCTTTTCCCTATGCATGCTTTTTTATTTCCTGTAAATTTATGTGTGCAGTCCATAGACAATGCAATTACTATATTTGTAGATGGTTCAACTATAAGAAAGTAATATATACAATTGGATCACATGTTCATTCTCTTGAGTCTCCCCCTGCTTCAGCAGGGATTATTAGATTATGTGCTGTAGCCACTGTTTTTAAATGTTAAAAATTAGTTAAAAGTTAAATGTATATACTGATAGCCAATATATACATAGCTTATAGTTTGCAGTTACTGAAAATTGTTTCATTTTTAGATATTGCTAATTCTTGAGCTTTACAATTGTTTATACCCATACAACTTAATTTAAGGGAATATACTGTCCCATACTTAGACATTTAAGAGATACTAAGTTGCCTAGATACCTTAATAAAGGCAGCAAATTTGTATACCAGGCAGATTATAATCTCATTTTTTACCATCAAAATAGTAATGGCCTGAGACAACAATTTTGATATTTCTAGAAAATGTACAAGTCAGATTATAAAGATTTGTCCTAAATGTCCTAAGTTTCTTATGTTAATTCTAACCAATTATGGCAAATAGTTATTTAAATATTAACATCTTTTCAAGCCTTCTATTTGCAATTGCTTTAACAGAAGAAACAACTAAAGGTATAATTTTTCATGGCCTATGTTATTTTCCTACGGTAGGTGCTCCAAATCAGATTATAACAGATAATGGAACTGGCTATTACAGTCAAACATTTGAGATGCTTTGTTGACAAGTTAATATTACCCATATTATTGAAATTCCTTATCATTTTCAAGAACAAGATATTGTTATAAAGAAACCATGAAACTTTATAAAACAATATTTTTATAAATGAAAAGGGAAGAGTTACATCCCCATTTATTTTAATCATACACTTTTTTATTTAACTTTTTTTTTTAATTCAGATGTCAAGGAATGTCTATGGCATCCTACAATTGGGCAAACTTATGCCCAGGTGAAATGAAAGGATCCACATACTGGCATAA
Source organism: Micromys minutus (assembly GCF_963924665.1). Taxonomy (NCBI): domain Eukaryota; kingdom Metazoa; phylum Chordata; class Mammalia; order Rodentia; family Muridae; genus Micromys; species Micromys minutus. The sequence goes on from NC_137970.1 coordinate 64,748,087, forward strand.
GGTATAGTCCTGATCAAGGGGACCAATTAAAATGGGGAAAAGGGTGTGTTTGTTTTTCTGACAGGATGCTGCAAGAGCATGCTAGCTGCCAGAGGGGTTGGTGAGACATGCTGATGCTGAGACAAAGAATCATGCTGACCTGTGAGCTTCCTGAGGACCTTGACAATGGTGACCAAGAAGCTGCATTAGACATCTGTTCCTGACCCACCTTTTCTTGCCTTTAACCTGAATTGGACAAGCATCCTTGCTTCAACCTTTTAGACCTTGTGGGACAGAGAATATGGGGACTGTGGAAACTGATTTAAAAATTAGTCAATTAGAAAAGAAGATATAATGACTTTTCTCTTAACTTTGATGAGAACAATTATTCTGACTCAAGCATGGACTGGTTTAGAAATTAATCCAATATTAGAAATAATAGTCTTCATTGGGAAGACAGATTCTGGATATTTCTAAAGACATATAAAAATTCATAATTGCCTTGTGAAGCTATATTTACATTGGATAAAATTGGGACTAGATACAGACTCTGAATGTTAGGACATGTATTTAAGCTCCTAATCTTTTATTATTCGGTCATGTTAAATATTATCCTTCTTTATTGATACTTATTGTAAGTTGTATTGTACACTTTCAAATTGTGTTAATGTTGAATTCTGACATGTTTGTAATGGAGGTTTATCAACCAGCTTTTGCTCTATTGCCAGTGAGTATTATAAGACTGTGATATTCTGATAGAAGGTTTGCAGATACTCAAAGTTAGTCAGGCTTTATACAGAAGCAAGAGGGTATTGGGCTTGATTATTTTAGGTATAGTAGCTTTAATTGTATTAATAGCTAGTATTATCTGCTTCTGCTATTTCCTTGACAGAGGTTTAGAGAGTTACTTTTGATTAAATGTTACTAAGGTCCTGAATATTCCAGAGGATTTAGATAGACGTTGAGAACAATGGATTTATATTCTGTATGCTAGTCAAGTTATTGGAGAAGTGCTTCAAATTCTGAGCGTAAGAAGCCATTTCCAGAGTCCTGCTAATGGAGTTGTGTTACTTCAAAGCTTTACATTGATAGTCATTAATTGGGAGAAGATTCAGAGACACTTACAGGGTGTTTGGCATAGTTCTAATACCTTTCTAGATGTTTTAGCCTTATGCACTGAGATTATTAACCTAAAGATTGCTGCCCCATCGAGCTTCGATGCTGCAGATGTTGCTGGTAAATTTATTAGTGGCTTGAGGTCATTGTTTCCTTCTTGGTCCAGCTCCTACCAAAATTAATGGTACACCCTGCAGATGACCTTCTCCGATTCTGGAAGAGAGGCACTGAACTGCCCCGTGATAAGAGGGAACCTATTTCCTCGGTCACCTTATCAGAGATCCTCAGCTTAGGGGCTGTAGGTACAGGGACCAGTATTGCTTCCCTGGTTTATTCCCAAAAGCAATATGCCCAGCTTAGCCTCGCCATAGACAGAGATCTTCAAGAGCTGCTGAAAGGGTCAGAAAATGTAAAAGATCCCCTGGTCTCCTTGTCTGAGGTAGTGCTACAAAATAGGCGAGGTCTTGACCGGGTGTTCCTGCAAGAGGGAGGCCTCTGTGCAGCCCTGAAAGAGAAGTGCTGTTTTAAGTCTGATAAGACTGGCGTAGTCCAAAATAGCAGAGAAAAATAGAGACAGGGCTTCCCTGGTACCGCAGGCTGCGGAGAGATCTGTAACAGAGTGTGTGACCCCCTGCTCCCAATAGTGGCTGAGGATCATAAGCTGTGGAGTTGCCATTGAAGAGAATATTGTGATTCCACAGTCCAGGTGCACACCTCTTAATTGTTGTAGGGTTATCCAATGACAGGATTATTGTGGGTCCATTGCCTGGGTACCCATCATGACTACCTAGGGCCTGATTCGGCCTTTTGAGTAAGACGTGATGCCAGGAGTGGGTGCACTCCCACATGGCCTAATACAGGGGCCATGCCCTACGAGGACCTAACAAGGCCCGGTCACCCTGGACCTAATGAGGCCTGGTCACCATTGGTGCTAGACATGGGTGCAAAATCACATTGCCTACGACAGAAGCTCCACCGACCCTTTTATTATGGCCACCCCTCAACTTTTTTAAATAAAGAAGGGGGATATGTTGGGAGCTGAAGTGCAAACAATTTCACACAATGATCTCCTCCCCCAATCCCCCTGCATGAGTGCAAGATGTCAGGAGTCCGAGCCCCACATAATGACCTCCACACCCCATTCCCCCTACAAGAAAGCATGAACTTTTCCCAAGGCCCTTGGTGTTTACACAAGATAAGTTACAGTTCCGCTAATGACTGTGGATTCCGGAGCTCTGCAATCTTCGGGTGTCCCAAGAAGATAATTAAGCCCTAAATCTTCTAGCTAACAACTAAAAAGATATCTTTGTGTGCTCACCCTGTATTCCATTCCCTTGCATTAAAGAAATAACCTGTGAAAAATTAAACAGACCTTGACAAGTCTTTGCTTTGTCTCCCTCCTTTTTCTCACCCATTTCTTCCCAGGGTAGGTCCTCCTTGACCCCACGAATAACTGGGTCCCGTGAGACGGGACACATGACAGCCTACTATCTCCCTTTTTAGTCAATGTACTCAAAATTCTAGCCAGATCAATTAAATAGCAAAAGGATTTCAAAAGGACACAATTAGGAAAGGGCGAAGTCAAGATGTCATTATTAGTAAATAATATGATAGTATACATAAGTGACCCTATAAATTCTACTAGAAAACTCGTAAACCTGATAAACAACTTCAGCAATATTGCTGGAAATAAAATTAAACAAATCAGTAGGATTTCTAAAACAATAAATAAAAATAAAGAAAAAAAAATGGGCTAAGGAAAAAAAAAGTAGAAAAAGAATGCCCCTCACAAAAGTCACAAATAATATACAATACTTTGTTTAACTCTAAGTCTAGCCAAGCTAGTAAAAGATCTGTATGATAACAACTTCAAGTCTCTGAAGAAAGATATCAATGAAGACCTCAGAAAATGGAATGATTTCCCATGCTTTTTATCAGATGCTTGAATATATAAAAATGGAAATCTTAACAAAATCAATCTACAGATTCAATGTTATCCCCCTAAAAACCCAACTTGATTCTTCACAGAGATAGAAATAGCAATTCTAAAATTCACCTTGAATAATAAAAAAACAAAGATAATGAAACTATTTCTCAACGATAAAATAAATTCTAGGGGAATCACGATTCCTTTCTTCAAGCTCTATTTCTGAGCAATAGTGATAAGAACTACATTGTATTGGTACAGAGACAGACAGGGTTTTTCTGCTGGGACCAGCAGAGAACCTGAGGTACAGGCCTTCTGAGGTCACACTGTGAGCACCCAGAGAGTGCATGGCTGGTCTTTAATAACAACAGAGACAACAAAAATGTCCACATACACATGGAAGCTGAACAATACTCAATGATAACATGGTCAAAGAAGAAATAAAGAAATAAATTAAGGATTTTTTAGAATTAAATGAATATAAAATCACAACATATGCAAACCTATGGGATGCAATGAAAGCAGTACTAAGAGGGAAACTCATAGCTCTGAGTCCCTCCAAAAAAAGAAAAAAAAGAAAAAAAAGAAAAAAAGAAACTGGAGAGAGCCTACACTAGAAGCTTGACAGCATAGCTGAAAGCTCTAGGAAAAAAAAAAAAAAGAAGAAGAAGCAGATACACCAGAAAGAAGTAGATGGTAGGAAATTCAAGAAAACATCAGATCCTACTACAAAAGCCTATACTCAACAAACCTGGAAAATCTGGAGGAAGTGGATAAACTTCTAGACAGATACTAGATACTAAAGTTAAATCAGGAACAGATAAACCATCTAAACAATCCTATAACACCTAAAGAAATAGAAGCAGTCATCAAATTCTCCTAAACAAGACCCCGTCTTTAAAATGATGATGATAATAATAATGATAATGATAATAATAATGATAATAATAATAATAATAATAATAATAATAATAATAATAATAAATGTTTTCAAAAGGGCTGAGTCAGCATGGATCCAAAAATAGATGAAATATGGTAAGCTTGTCAGGAAATCAGTGTCTTCAAAACCCTATAATGGGTGGCATTTCCACAGAGTCCGCCATGTTTAGAGACACCTTTTAAAGTGTCCCTGAAAGGGACTGACCTAGAATGCTGTTATGTGCTTCAGGAAGCCATCAGATCAGCATATTAGCTGAGAGAATTACACACTGAAAAATCAATGGGTTTCTAAATCTCTTCAACCTAGATTTTTCTTTTTAGAATATATAACTGAATCAGCAAGCAGACATATTGCTTCAGCAAATTGGTTGCTGTTGATTTTTGTTGTAGTCCTGGGATCTGAAAACTCTTCAGATTAATATTTCTGTGTATGCTGTTTAGATAATGTTGGTTAAAAATGCTTCCCTTTCCCTCTCTTTTCTTTTGTTCTAGTTCATCTATTTATGACAAAATTTTATCACAAGGAAATTATCTTTTAAATACTGTAGAAACACAGGGCACTGCCGGAAGCCTGGTAAGAATTTGAAGGCTCATCTTGGCTGGCAGCTTACCCCTAAGTCTGTGTGTTCTACCAACAACAACAACAACAACAACAATAATGAAAAAAGAAATTTTATCTCTGCCATTGTTACTCAGGGTACATAGCTTTGATAATGCCTGCCTGTCATTTTGGATGAAAGAATTTACTCAGGAAGAAAAAATATAATCAAATGGTAAAATTCTCTCCATGATATGTTGTAGTCAAAACTGCTGGATAAATGATCTAATGCGAATGGGATTAGTCTTGAAGGAACCTCCAATAATGGCTACACTCCTCTCTTTTCTTATTTTATTGAGAAAGGCAGTATTTTTTCCTCAGAGTTGAGCATTCATGTCTTTTTATCCCTTTGCTCTGTCCATTTCCTACTTAGTATACAATCCTACTGAACACTCAGGAGGAAAATTAGGATATACTCAGTAAGTCATACATACATCTCCTGGCCATGTAGACAGAACAAAGTTGGCTGATTTGAATATAATATAGTATCTCTATTAAAATAACATGATCATAATATGGTAATTATCAAGAGCTTAAATCTGATAGAGCTATTAAAAGACACCCTTCTGTGTATTGTGCAATGTTAGAACCAAGGAAAAAGAAACTGAAGCAGTTTCGCCATTTATTATAAAGGTATGAAGCTCATGGTTCCAGAAGATGAAAATTTGTAAATATGGAAATAAACTTTTCTTTAATTAGAGAGAGAGAGAGAGAGAGAGAGAGAGAGAGAGAGAGAGAGAGAGAGAGAGAGGTAGATAAATGGGATAAAATTGAAGACTAAGTCTACATCTAATAGCATTCATCTCCTGGCCATGTGGACAGAACAAAGTTGTCTGACTTGAATATAATGAATTGTCTTTATTAAAATAACATGATCATAATATGCTAATTGTCAAGAGCTATACCACTCCTGGCATAAAAAGATGTTTCAACATATAACAAGGACATCTTCTCTACTATATTCATAGCAGCCTTAATTATAATAGCCAGAAGCTGGATAGAACCCAGATGTCCCTTAACACAGGAATGGATACAGAAAATGTGGTACATATACAGTCATATATAGTCATCAACCCAGACACTATTTCAGATAAACAAGAAGTACATGCTGACAGGATTCTGTTATAGCTGTATTCTGAGAAATTTTGCCAGAGACTGAAAAATACAGTGGTGGATACTCACAGCAAACCCTTGGACTGAGAACGGGAGTCTTCAATTGAGGAGTTAGAAAAAGGACTGATGGAGCTGAAGGAGTTTGCAATCCCATAGAAAAATATCAACTAATTGAAAGTCCCCAAGCTCCCAGAGACTAAACCACCAATCAAAGAATATATAAGGATGGGTTTATGGCTTCAGCTTTATCTAGCAACATTGTGAGGAGAAGCACTTGTTTTGGTGGAGGTAAGGGGATGATAGAGCAGTGAGAAAAAAGTGGGTGAGTGTATGGGATAGCACCCATTTAGAGTGTCCCGCGCCACTGTCTTGCCGGCAAGAACGGATGCAGTACACAGGATCCTTCTGCAGCAAAAATTTAATGGAGGAAGATGCCGAAGGGCAGAAAAGCACCCAGTTTTATACCCCTGAGAGAGGCGGGGGAAGTGTGTCTCTACCTGATTGGATGCTCGCTAGTGGTCTGATGTTTACGCCCAGAGATGGGCGGTGACTTTGGCTTGCCTTGTTCTTCGCACATGCGCTTTTAGGTTGTTTGTCAGCTTTAGCTGACTGCTGGCCCTGGAGGCCAGCACCATCCTTGCAGGGTGTTGGTTGTGGCCCCTTACATCTCCCCCTTTTTGTTTTATTAGGCAGCGGATGGTCTAGGACAAGAGACTTGGACTAGAGATATTCTCGTGCTGTGATCTCTGTCTTAGGTCAATCACTCTCAATGTAGCCTTATCCGTCTCTGGATTCCCTCATCGCCTCAGGGGTCCTGTCTTAGATTGGTCTACACCAGAGGAAGTTTGCCTGTCTCTGAGTATCACAGCTTATAGTCCGTTTCGCCTCTTAATAATCCTAGGGTGAAACTCCAAGCAGGAGGCCAAGCACTATGGGGGGTAAATCTACTAGTTATTGTCTGAGTATAGAAAGCCATGTTTCGGGAGAGGCTCCGTGATCAAGAGCAACAAGTGCTTGAGCAATAACAGCTTTGTCACGTCTTTGTTGAGACCTCAGCTTACAAACCAACTAGAGCAAGAACACGATCCCACAACATAAGATTACTAAGAATAACCCTACTCCCTCCCATTCTTTAAAGTAGGAGAAGATAGAGGAAATCCAACTGGACAGACCCTCGGTCAGCGACAGGTCCAGTCTTGTAGAGTTTACTTCCAAGATAGCAAGTCTCAATTCGCGAAGCGTCTGCTCGAATTCAGTGGTCCAATTCTGCATTAAAAACCAAGAAAGGGATCTAGATAAATTGGCCACTTGGGTAAATTTTTCAAATCACAAGGAAGTGATGCAGAGTCCAGGTAATTTTTGTTCACAGCCCAATTGGGCCATCTTCCACAAGATGTCCAGTTGTTCTTGGACTAGGTCTATGTGCTGATTAATCAGCATTAGGCCTCCCTGTATCTGGGAATTGGCTGTGGCCTGGAGGTCCAAGCCAGATGTCACGTGAGCCGAGAGCTCATTGATGGTTTGTACAGTCTGCATTGATGTCGAGAGTGCCAGTGCCGAGGCCGTAACTGAGGCCGCCACAGCCACGGTGGTAATCAGACCCACGATAACAGCAGAGATCCCAAAATCTCTTTTCCCTCTCAGCAGGCTCAGGCTACTGGGGGTGTCCACTCGAACAGGGACGAAGCGGGACATGCGAGTAACCATAGCTGAAGGATAAACAGTCGCATCCCAGCATAAGGCATAGAAACAATTACTTGGGGACCAATCTAAGCTGTCTTGACCCTGGGTCAAACTGATATTACTTACTATCCAAATAAAAGGGGGCCACACACAAACAGGGGAAGCCAAGTGCTTCACTCTCTTATAAGTTGTATATTTTACACTGGAGGTCTTCCATTTGAAGCTCCCTGAATTTTTTCCGGTTCGCAAGCCTGTGGCTATACGATCCTTCCAATCAAAGCCTAATTGTCCCTTTTCTGCATATCCTCCCCGTAACATTGCCATTGGTGATAGGTCAGTACAACTCCCATTAATCCCACAAAGAAGTCTCTGATCATAGGGGTTAGCATCAGCTTTGCTAGGATCCCTAAAGGTAAAATTATATCCTGCAAAGGAACTATTAAAGGTGGTGCCAATATATGGGGAAAAGGAAAAATAACCTTTAATGGCCCATGATGACCTTCTGGCCTGGCATCCAGTCCAAGGAAGCATTAGATCATCAGTCGTAATCGCAAAATGGTGCCAGCCTGGGCTGCTGTGGTGGGACATCATCACCCGAACGGCTAGGCCACCATCCAGAAATTACAGAGGCGTTAACTACTATATTAGAGGTCGAGCCCCAGGTTGCATCTTTAAGCCAGGCTGCTGATTGATTGTATAGCAGTATGCAACTACTATGGTCCCCCAGTGTTAGAACCAATGTAAAGTAGAGGCTGCCTTTGACAGGAAGTGTCCGATTGTCCTGTAGGCTCTGAATCTGATTGTCTAAAGGTAAGTATGCAACTCCTAATTTCCTATTTGTAGCAAAGAAGCATGGGAATACATGAGCTGTATGCATAACAGGCATGGGTAAGGGAAGGTAGACATAATCCCCCATCAAGGGTCTCCCAGAATACTAGGAACCAGTATCCAAAAGAGGAGTAGTGGGATTATCTTCTGCCTCCAGTTTCCTCTGGTGGTCATCATCTCTGCTGTGGAGTATCTTCCTGATAAGGCACTCTGGGATCCAAAATGGATTGTCATTCTGTGGGAAAACACAAACAGCTCCCCTGGATCTTATCAAAATAGGATCCGGGCCTTTCCACTGTCCTGTCAAGACATCTTTCCATTTGACCATTTCTTTAGGTGTGGCAGGCTCGGAGCAGTGTCGTTCAGCTGCATTCCTTCCATGGTCATCTAAATTTAGAAAATTTAGTGTCCAAAGAGCTATTGATACTGAAGTCCGGGGTGTAGAGGACAGTACGCCCTCTATTCCCCCTTTTTGTTTTATTAAATAGGATTTGATTGTATGATGGGCACGTTCAACAATGCCCTGTCCTTGAGGATTATAAGGGAGGCCAGTCAAATGGGTTACTCCCATTTGTTTGCAGAATTGCTGAAATTTCTGTGAGGTATAAGCAGGTCCATTGTCAGTTTTTAAAATTTTTGGTTGTCCCCAGGCGCTCCATGCCTCAAGGCAATGTTGGATAACATGTGAGGCCTTTTCTCCTTCTAAAGGAGAGGCAAAAACCACGCCTGAGCACATATCAATGGACACATGGAGATACTTAAGTTTTCCAAATGACTGGATGTGTGTCAAATCCATTTGCCAAATTTGTAGTGGACGAAGGCCGTGAGGGTTGATACCCACATGAGAAACAGGCAGAAACTGACAACAGTTTTGGCAATGAATGACAATGTCTCTTGCTTCTTTTCCGGTTAAAGCAAACCTTTGGCAAAGGATCTCAGCGGTAACATGAAATTGCTTGTGGAAATCTCTAGCTTTGTCTAAGGATGAAGATAACACAACAGCTGCCAATCTTGTGGCTTTATCTGCCAAATCATTACCTATGGACATGGGTCTTGGAAGACCAGAACATGCATGAATGTGGTTAATGTAAACCTGGAATCTCCTCATAAGGAGGACTTGTTGTAATTGAATAAAAATTGGGGCTACCCTGCTCGAGGGCTTGATTATCCCAGCAACCTCTAAAACCTGAACTGCATTAACTACCTAGGCCGAATCAGAGACAATATTAAGAGGCTCGGAATAATTTTTTAATACCTCTAATACTATTAAGCATTCTACAAGCTGGGGTGAATTTTCTTTAAATTGTCTATTAATAATTTTCTCATTCACAACATATGCCCCAAGCCCAGACTTGGAGCCATCTGTGTAAATAACCAGTCCATCTTTTAGTGGATTAGGGGAAATTACTCGTGGAAAAAACAAGGATTGTTGTAAAGCGAATTGAAGAATGGGATGTTTAGGATAGTGACTGTCAATTGTACCTGAAAAAAGGGTTACCAAGACTGCCCAGTTATTTGAGGCAGCTGCAAGCACTTGGACCTGCGTTGCAGTAAATGGGACAATCAGTGTCTTTGGTTGCCTACCAAAGTGTGATATTGCTAATTTTATGCCTCTGATGGCCAATGAGGCCACCGCATCAGGGTACCAATCAATGACTTTTGCAGGGGAGGCATTGAGATGGACCCACAATAAAGGTCCATTATGCCACAAGACAGCTGTTGGCAATTGCATAGTTTTGAAAACACATAAATCAAAGAGCTTGGTTTCATCAATACATTGTAATTGAGCATCTTGTAAGGCACTTTCTACAACTTGTAAGGCCTGGTTTGCTGCTGGCGTCAATGTTCTCGGAGAGGAGATATGAGGGTCCCCTTCCAAAATGTCAAATAAAGGTTTTAACTCAGCACGGGGAACCTTTAAAAACGGTCTCAGCCAATTTATATCTCCCAATAATTTTTGAAAATCATTAAGCATTTTAAGATTATCTTTTCTTATGTCTACCTTTTGCAAGCGAAATCCAGATCTTTTCCTAACTTATCCCAGCACTCACTCTTAGGTTTCCCGAGACTGTGAACCAAGGTGCAATGGTATCACACTCATCCAAAAACCTTTCTAGGGTGGTTTTCTTTATTTTGAGGTTTAGTTTGACAAGAGTAGCTCTTGAAGAGCCAGAAAAAAATTGGATGAAACTGAGAAGTTCCCATCCTAAATCTTTTGCTTTCGGTTTGCGGCTGCAGCGAGAGCCCTTTCACTTGCAGTTTGCTACTGTTGCAAACCTCCTTGCTCCCTACCTGAGACCTTATAGCGGCTTTTCTCCACCTTTCTCTGTTTCTCTCCCAGGGCGTCCTTTCCCTTATCTCTCACTACAGGGCCCTTGCCGGCTCCTGTAGGGCCTGTTTTCTTTGACCAGTCAGTTCCCCTGCTTAATTGCAGTCTCTCACTTCGCTCTGTTCCTGGCATGCTATCCTGGATCTCATCTAGGGCCTCCTGTCCTGCGCCCCAGTCAGCAGGACCAAACATATCTCTCAGAGCCTACATTTATCCTGCAGTTCTGGATCCTCTCTGTGGCCAGAGGGTCTCCTCTGTGCCGCCAGCTATGTTAAGGCTTGTCCCGGGTTTACAGCACCAGTTGTCCTGCGCCACTGTCTCGCTGGCAAGAACGGACTCGGTACACAGGATCCTTCCGCAGCAAAACTTTAATGGAAGAAGATGCCGAAGGGCGGAAAAGCACCCAGTTTTATACCCCTGAGAGAGGAGGGGGAAGTGTGTCTCTACCTGATTGGCTGCTCGCTGGTTGATCTGATGTTTACGCCCTGAGATAGGCGGTGACTTTGGCTTGCCTTGCTCTTCCCGCATGCGCTTTTAGGTTGTTTGTCAGCTTCATCTGACTCCTGGCCCTGGAGGCCAGCGCCATCTTTGCAGGGCGTTGGCTGAGGCCCCTTACATATAGAGGACATGGACAGGGGAGATGGGATGGGTGGTTTGTGGAGGGGAGACAGGGAAGTGCGACAACATTTGAAATGTAAATAAACAAAGTATTAAATTAATTAAAAATTATAAACCTGAAGTGTTGAAATGTCAAATATAGAATAATACCTTCAAAGGAGGAATGATATGGAAGCAATATTAGAACCTGGGCTATATTTACAATGAGTATCATGATGGGAAGAAGAGGCTAAGAAGAAATAAAACTAGAGATCCTAATACTTGTCTTAGGGTTTTCGTTACTGTGAAGAGATACCATGGCAAAGATTACTCTAGTAGAGGACAATATTGAATTGGGACTAGCTTACTGTTCCTGAGCTTTGGTCCATTATCATCAGGTGAGAATCCATGACAGAGTCCAGGCAGGCATGGCCTTGGAGAAGCTGAGATGTCTACATCTCCATCCAACTGGAAACAAGAGAAGACTGGCTTATAGGCAACTGGGAGGAAGGTCTCTCAATGCCCACCCCCAGAGTCACATACTTACTCCAACAATGCCATACCTCATAATAGTATCAATCCCTGGGCCAAGAATATTCACACCACTTCATTTCAATCACTGACTGACATAGCCTTTTTGAAACCCATTAGTCCATGGTGGGAATAGCCATAGCATAAAGGAAAATACAGTTAGTCCAACATCAAAAGTCCCTTAGTCTATAACAGTCTCAACAATGCCAAAATTACAAAATTCAAAGTCTCTTCTGAGATTAATACAATCTCTTAACTGTAACCCTCTAAGAAATAAAAATCAAAAAGCAGATCACATACCTCCAATATTATTCAGTATATACATTTACATTCCAGAAAATTATGGTTAGGAAATACTGGGAAAGACAGAAAAGAAGCTGGGTAAACACCAATCTCTGCCTTTCCAAGTCTGAGATGAAAGTGCCCTTTAGATTTCCAAATCCTTTCAGATACATTGACTATAACATTTTTTTTCTCCTTTTGTCTTTCCATTCCATTATCAGTGCTCCTTGGAAGGTGTTCTATAGCTCTGACATATAGCTGCTTGCATTGGGAATGCTAATTATGTTCCTCAAAAAACTGGTTCCATGAGAAGTCTGCATGTAGCTTCTAGGAACCTACCCTCAGGTAGTTCTGATTAGTATATAAAGATGCCAACAGCAAAGAGCAGGGAAGATCAAGCAGAGGCACAATTTTTAGAATTTCCAAAGCTTGGGACCAGGAGCAGGCAGGATATCTGCTATGCCTGGAGAGTGAAAAGGAGAGGAAAGATATCATGGTTAAGTAAAATGCAGGACCGAGAGGCATAGCTGCTATTTGATGGAGCTGGGAGAGCATGGCCCAGATGGCTGCCCAACTGGGTTCAGGGCAGCCAAGGTAGAACACAGAACTTAGAAAGTAGTAACTCATTATTAATGGCAGTAGGTAGATTCTATCAGCAGTGGAGGTTAGGCAGTAGCCCAGCTATTGTGCTATTTAAGGCATATTAAAATATAAAGCCTGTGTGTGTGTGTGTGTGTGTGTGTGTGTGTGTGTGTGTGTGTGTGTGTGTGTCTTTCCTTGGGGAACATATATTCAGGCAGGTAGTGAAACTGTCACAGGGATTTATTAATTAATATTTAATTCAATGCTGACATTTCTAACATTGTAAAATTTCAAGACATATTCAACTTCACAGCTTCTTGTTCAAACGTCTGGGATCTGCATGTCTTCTGGACTCCTCCAAAGGACCTGGGTCAATTCTTTGTCTCTGCCACCTTTAGCTTTCTAGTCTATGGTTGGGTCCACTCCATGTCTCCTGCTTTTTATTGGTGATCACTCCATGTTACTGGCATGTCTAATTTGTTGGAGTCTTCTACTGCAACAAAGATTCACCAATAGCCTCTAGAAGGCTCACTTTATTGTACCAAGACTCAACTTCTTTACATAACTCCTTCAGTCCTGGTTCATCAACTACAATTGAGGCAGAATCTTCCCTAATGACCTCCCCTAGCCTCACACAATGCCAATTTTCAGCTACTCTCTATGACTCCTCCATGTCTTCAAAACCACCTGGGAAATTCTTTAAAATTACCAAGTCCAACTGAACCCTGAGGTACAATTTTGTCTATCTCTGAAACACATCTCCAGTGCACTCTCAGAAAACACTCCCTATAAGATTTTACCTCAGTAACGCTGGTCTCTCCTTAGTCATTATTCATTTCTTAGTTCAAGCTAACTAGCATCAATTGCCAAAGTAGTCCATTGTATTCTTAACTGTATAGTGAATAGTCACATGATTGAAGCTGCCAAGTTCTGTAGCTTGCTGGAGCTAGAGTATAGGCTCCCTGTTCTTTTACATTAGCTCTACCTTTCTGTTTTTTTTTTAACATCTTTATTTTACAAAACACAGATAAATGTACAGATTTCAAGCATTTTTTTTTGCGTAAAATTATACAATACATTTTTGTCAGTACATTTTTTCAGATTTTAAAATAATTTTTACATAAATCTATATGGATAGTCAGTACTTGATCTTTTTAAAGGTTTGACAGTATGCATCGAAAACCCAATAGTTACAATGAGCACAAAGTACATGCAAAACAAAATGTAATATGAAAATAGTCAAAGTTTTCTTGTTGTGTAAAGATTTTTTTTTTGTTTTGTTTTCTTTATTTCTTGGACTGCATACAGTCTGTGAGTTGTTTCTGGGGCAGTGCTAGCCTCTGAGGGTTAGCATCCCACTATCAGTGACTGCATATTATGTCTGTTGTTTTGTGACTGGGTTATCTCGCTCAGAATGATATTCTCTAGATGCAGCCATTTTCTTAAGAATTTGGTCAAGTCATTGTTTCTGGTGGCTGGACTGTGGTGTTTTGGAACATGCTCTGTAGAATGACTTTGAACTTCAAGAGCTGCATGATTCTGTCTCTTGACTCCTGGGATCAAAGAAGTCATGTGCCACTATGCCTGGACTTAAGTTTTTTTTTTTTTTTATGAGTGTGTGTGTATGTGTGTGTGTGTTTTGTTTTTTTCACCTAGAACATGCTCTGCCCCAGACTGGCCTTGAACTCAAAAATCTACTTGCCACTGTCTCTTCAGCTTAAAGGTGTAGAACACCATGCCTAGGTCAAAGCTTTTCATGTCCAAAATTTCTCAAGATCCAGATCAAAAGGATATCTTCTAGCTTCATTATATGGGTCACAATTTTGCCTTCATTTTCTGAATTGTAGTTCACTTCAGCTTAAATGTTTAAATAAAAAAAAACACCCATGGAAATAATGCTACCTAACATGACATAACTATTTTATCTTCAACTGCACACACATAAACAATAAGTTAAGTGGATGGGCTCTTCCCTGATGTTAGTACTCTCTTACTCTGGTTATCTTATTGAATATAGGATTCAACTCTTTTCAACTTCTTGGTGCCTTTTTATAATTTGACCCATACATTTTGTACTTTTTCTTTCGAAGCTTGCTATACTTGATTAAAATATTCTTCATGAAACTAAACTATAGAACAATGTTTCTGTTAGGGTGTTTTTGAGACTTCTTTCTCAACATAATATAAGTCTATTTACCTTAGCCTCAGGTAGACACTTTACACAAGACCAAAAAGCAGCCACTTTCTTCACCAAAATAACACAATGTCAGTTTCTAGGTCAAATTCTGGAATTTTTCTCCACTGAAACCTCTTTGTCCAGGTCTGTACAATTCAAATCACACATAGTACCAATGTCTTCTATCATTCTACAGGAATGGGCAATGAAGCCACACATAAAACATTCCACTGCTTTTCATAGTCCTAATATCCACATTCTTCCAAACATAAAAATGTCAGGCTTATCACAGAAATACTCTAGTCCCTTGTATCAACTTCTGTCTCAGTTAGTGTTTCCTTTGCTGTTAAGGGCCATCATGACAAAGGCAACTTTTATAAAGGAAAACACTTAATCGGGGATGAATTTACTGGTTCTGAGATTCAGTCCATGATCACCATGCCATTCTATGTTCTAGTAAGGTATGTTGCTAAAAGAGCTGAGTTCTACATCTTGGTCCATATGTAAACAAAAGGCTGATTTCTCTGAAGCTAGTAGGAATTTCTGTCAATGCCCAAACCCAGTGTAACACACTTCGTACAAAAAAACACACTTCCTAATAGTGTCAGTCCCTAGGCCAAGCATGTACAAACCACCACAAATTTCTGAGGATGAGCTGCTTGATGATGTCCATTTTCTTAATGTAGAGGTTGAAGTCAAATATAATGAAAAAACCCTGTCATTTTTTCATGGGACACCTTAAATACCTGGGGAAATATTGAGGAAACCAAAATGTACTTGAATTATTTTCATAGGTTATGCAAGGTCCAAAGAAACATTCATTGACTATTTATAAAGGTAGACTTCAGTTATAGAGAGAGGTATATCAGATTCATTACAAAGAAAGGCACTAATTAAATTGTTGGCTTTTGAAAATTTGAACACTGAATAAAATGAAGTAATCAAACCATTAAGAGTAAGGTTAACTTTGATAAATGAATGGATTAGAAATACAGTTAACATTAAATCTTGTTGATCTAATATGGCATTAATAGAAAATGCCTAAGGGCTTTGAGACAATACAAGCACTCAAATGTCTTAATATTGGTGAAAATGGTCATTTCAAAATAAATTGTAAAGAAAAGCAAATTAATACCCCAAAGGTGCCTATGCCTCCTGGGATATGTGAAGGACATGGCAAATGCTTACATTAAATTAGGGGATATAAATTAATAACATACAAATGGGGTAAACTAATATCAAAAAATATTCCAGGGGAGGGGCTCTCTTACAGACCTCATTACCAAATAGTGAAAATTCTTTTCCACAAGACAAATTCTACTGCTCTGAAAATAGATACTATAAGAACAAATAACAAGGTTAGAAAAAATTTTATAGACAAATCAAAAAACTCAAAAAGAAACAAAAAAACAAATGTTTTACTAAATGTCTATTGATGATTAGAGGCTATAACTAAAGGTATTTATAAATAATATTGAAATTGAAGAAATGGTCCACAATTGAGTAGATGTCACCATTATTTCGCCAAATTACAGTTCTCTAGGCTAGCGATTCCAAGATGTAGATGTCCATATTCTAGGAGGAGAAATTTTATCCCAGATTAAAAAAAAGTAGCAAATGGTTTAAATATACAGGGTCTGAAGGTCAGTTAAGAAAATTAAGGTCATGCGTGGCTTATATAGCTATAAACTTATGGAGAATCAAACATTTACAACAATGGACAACACCGATTAACATTTCTCCAATTTCAGAGACAAATCCCAAAATAGGTAATGCTACTAATTAAAAAATAATAAATTTATTAAAAATGCCGTGAAAGACAGTTATAGAATGTCCAGAAACAAGATATAGCAAAGGCTAACACTTCTCTTTTACATCAGGGACCTACTGCTGATAAAACATCAACAGCCTTATTTCTAAGGAAGTTGACAGACAAGGCCATTTGGATTGAGCAGTGGTCTAAGACAAAAGAAAAATTATAGTTTCTAGAATAGTTAGTCCCAAACCAGTTAGCAGTGGAAGATAAAAAAGAATCGATCGGCGGCTCATAGAGGCTGAGCAACTGCGATTGGGAACAGAAAATTAGAACTTCTGTTTCCACCCGGAGGCAACTTCCAGACGCAGAGTGGAGCCTGGCCTACCTGCCACCCGGATTGGCAGCTCATAGAGGCTGAGCAACTGCGATTGGGAACAGAAAATTAGAACTTCTGTTTCTGCCCGGAGGCGACCTCAGGATGCAGAGCAGAGCCTGGCCCATCTGCCACCCAGAACGGAGGCTCGTAGAGGCTGAGCAACTGGTGGGTGGGATACCTGGGCTGCAGGGGAGCAGAAAGATCTCTGTGGAGTACACACAGAAAGTGCACCCCCTGCCTTGCCCTACCCTGCCGTGCCTGATACAGCAAACAGAAACAGAACATTGGAACTTCTGCTCACACCCGACGACTCTGAGGCATAAAACAGGGCTCGACCCATCTGACACCTCAACCAGTGGAGAACCAGGGACACAGACCAGATACAAGGGAAAGGCAAGAACATATCACTGACAACAAAATGGCAAGAGGAAAGAGAAAGAGTATATCCAAAAAAAACCAAGACAACCTGGCAACACCAGAGCCCAGCTCTCCCATAACAGCAAACATCGGAATTCCAAACACTCCAGAAAAAGAAGACACAGACCTGAAATCATGCCTCAAAACGCTGATAGAGTTACTTAAATAAGAAAGGGAGGAAAAGCAAAAAGATTCAGAAGCTTTTAAAGAAGAAACAAGAAAAACACTCAAAGAATTCAAAGAACTAGAGGAAAACAGAACCAAAGAAATAAAGGAATGGAAGAGGGAAATTAAAACAGAGATGGACACAATAAAGAAAACACTAAAAGAGATAACCCTAGAGTCAGAACACCAAAAAAAGAAATCAGGAGTCACAGAAACAAGCATTTCTAATAGATTACAAGAGATCAAAGAGAGAATCTCGGGGGCAGAAGACAACATTGCAAACATAGACAAAACAGCCAGAGAAGATGCAAAAAACAAAAACCTCCTAACCCAAAATGTCCAGGAAATCCAAGACACAATGAGAAGACCGAACCTAAGGATAATAGAAATAGTAGAGGGAGAAGAGTATCAACTAAGAGGCACACTAAATATCTTCAACAAAATCATAGAAGAAAACTTCCCTACCCTAAAGAATGAGATGACCACGAGCATAAAAGAAGCCTTCAGAACTCCAAATAGGTTGGACCAGAAAAGAAATACCTCCCAACACATAACAGTAAAAACATCAAGCACCCAAAGTAAAGAAAGAATACTAAAAGCAGTAAGGGAAAAATGTGAGGTAACATATAAAGGCAGACCAATCAGACTCACACCCGATTTCTTAACAGAGAATATGAAAGCTAGAAGAGTCTGGACAGACATCATGCACTCCTTAAAAGAGCAAAAGAGCCAGCCCAAGCTGCTATACCCAGCAAAACTATCAATCACCATCGATGGAGAGACGAAGATATTTCAAGACAAATCAAAATTCACACAATATCTGACCACAAACCCAGCACTACAACGAATTATAGGTGGAAAACCCAATACAAGGAGGGAAAATACAGCCTAGTGAGAACAAGAAAACTCCTAAACAAGAAAACTAAAAGCAGAAGAAAAAAAAAAAAAAAAAAAAACACAGACATAACTCAACCCAAAAAAGCAATAATGGCAGGAAACAGAAACAACTATTCCTTGATATCTATTAACATAAATGGTCTCAACTCCCCAATAAAGAGTCATAGACTATCAGACTAGATACATAAACAAAATCCAGCCTTTTGCTACATACAGGAAACTCATCTCAGAGACAAAGACAGACACTATCTCAGAGTAAAAGGGTGGGAAAAAAAAACTTCCAAGCAAACAGCTCCATGAAGCAAGCTGGAGTGGCTATTTTAATATCAAATAAAGTAAATTTCCAACCAAAGGTTATCAAAAAAGATAATGAAGGATACTTTTTACTCATTACCGGGGAAATCTGTCAGGAGCAACTCTCAATCTTTAACATATATGCTCCAAATAAAAAATCACCCACAATCATAAAAGAAACCCTACTAAAGCTCAAAAAATACATTTCACCCCTCACAATAATAGTGGGAGACTTTAATACCCCACTCTCACCAATGGACAGATCAGGGAAACAGAAACTGAACAAGGACACTGAAAAACTAGCAGAGACTTTGAACCAACTAGAATTAATAGATATATACAGAACATACTATCCCAAAGTAAAAGAATAAACCTTCTTCTCACAACCTCATGGCACCTTCTCGAAAATTGACCACATAATTGGACACAGAACGAGCCTTCATCGATATAAGAAGATTGAAATACTCCCATGCATCGTCTCAGATCACCATGGTCTACGGCTGGTCTTTAACAACAACAAAGACAACAAAAAGCCCACATACACATGGAAACTAAACAACGCTCTGTTAAAGGATAGCAGGGTCAAAGAAGAAATAAAGAAAGAATTAAGGATATTCTAGAATTCAACAAAAACGAAAAGACAACATACTCAAACCTATGGGATGCAATGAAAGCATTATTGAGAGGAAAACTCATAGCTCTAAGTGCTTCCAAAAAGAAACTGGAGAGAGCTCACATCAGCAACCTGACAGCACAGCTAAAAGCCCTAGAACAAAAGGAAGCAGATATACCCAAAAAGAGTAGATGGCAAGAAATAATCAAAATTAGGGCAGAAATAGACCAAATAGAAACAAAAAGAACCATTGAAAAAATCAACAAAACCAAGAGTTGGTTCTTTGAGAAAATCAACAAGATTGGTAAACCCCTAGCCAGACAAACTAGAGAACAAAGAGAGAGTATCCAAATTAACAAAATCAGAAAGGAAAGTGGGGACATACCACCTGAAACTGAGGAAATTCAAGAAATCATCAGATCCTACTACAAAAACTTATACTCCACAAAATTGGAAAATCTGGAGGAAATGGATGAATTCCTAGACAGATAAAAGGTCCCAAAGTTAAACCAGGACCAAGTAAACCATCTAAATAACCCTATAACCCCTAAAGAAATAGAAGAAGTCATCAAAAGCCTCCCAACCAAAAAAATCCCAGGTCCAGACAGGTTCAGTGCAGAATTTTATCAGACTTTTATTGAAGATATAACACCAATACTCGCCAAACTATTCCAAAAGATAGAATCAGATGGAATATTACCCAACTCATTTTTTGAAGCTACAATAACCCTCGCACCTAAACCACACAAAGACCCTACAAGGAAAGAGAACTTCAGACCAATCTCACTTATGAACATTGATGCAAAAATACTCAACAAAATACTTTCAATCCGAATCCAAGAACACATCAAAACGATCATTCATCATGACCAAGTAGGCTTCATCCCTGTGATGCAGGGATGTTTTAACATAAGGAAAACCATCAACGTAATCCACCATATAAACAAACTGAAAGACCAAAATCACATGGTCATCTTGCTAGACGCTGAGAAATCATTCGACAAAATCCAACACCCCTTCATGTTAAAAGTCCTGGAAAGAACAGGAATCCAAGGCCCATACTTAAACATAATAAAAGCAATATACAGCAAACCAATAGCCAACATCAAACTTAATGGCGAAAAACTTGAAGCAATCCCACTAAAATCAGGCACTCGACAAGGCTGCATAATCTCCCCCTACCTATTCAACATAGTACTAGCAGTCCTGGCTATAGCAATTAGACAGCAAAAGGGGATCAAGGGGATACAAATCTCAAAGAAAGAAATAAAAACATCACTGTTTGCTGATGACATGATAGTGTACTTGAGTGACCCCAAAAATTCCACCAGAGGATTCCTACAGCTGATAAACAAGTTCAGCAAAGTGGCAGAATACAAAATTAACTCAAACAAATCATTAGCCCTCCTGTACTCAAAGGACATACATGTGGAGAAAGAAATTAGGGAAAATGTACCCTTCACAATCGTTACAAAAACTATGAAATACCTTGGTGTGACTCTAACTAAGCAAGTGAAGGACCTGTATGACAGGAACTTCAAACCTCTAAAGAAAGATATTGAGGAAGATCTCAGAAAATGGAAAGATCTCCCATGCTCATGGATTGGAAAAATCAACATCTTAAAATGGCCATCCTAACAAAAGCAATCTACAGACTCAATGCAATCCCCATCAAAATTCCAACTCAGTTCTTCATGGAATTGGAATGATCAATGTGCAATTTCATATGGAACAACAAAAGACCTAGAATAGAGAAATCCATCCTCAACAACAGAAAAACATCTGCAGGAATCACTATCCCTGACCTCAAGCTATATTACAAGGCAATTGTGCTGAAAACTGCATGGTACTGGTACAGAAATAGGCATGTGGATCAATGGAATAGAATAGAAGATCCAGAAATGAGCCCTCATGTATATGGTCACCTGATTTTTGACAAAGGAGCATTAAACATTCAATGGAAAAACGACAGCCTATTCAACAAATGGTGGTGGTCCAACTGGCACTCAGCATGCAAAAGAATGAAAATAGACCCTTTCTTATCTTCTTGTACAAAACTCAAGTGTAAGTGGATCAAAGACCTCCACATTAAACCAGATACACTGAAACTATTAGATGAGAAATTAGGGAAAACCTTAGAACACATAGGTACAGGAGAAAATTTCCTGAACAAAACACCAATGGCTCAAGCTCTAAGGTCAAAAATTAACAAATGGGACTTAATGAGATTGCAAAGTTTCTGTAAGGCTAAAGACATCGTCAAGAAAACAAAACGGCAACCAACAGAATGGGAAAAGATCTTTACCAACACCACATCAGATAGAGGCCTAATATCCAAGGTGGACAAGGAACTCAAAAAGCTAGACACCAGAGAATCAAATAACCCTATTAAAAAATGAAGTACAGAGCTAAACAAAACATTTTCAGTTGAGGAACACCGAATGGCCAAGAAACATCTGAAGAAGTGCTCGACATCCTTAGCCATCAGGGAAATGCAAATCAAAACAACCCTGAGATTCCACCTCACACCAGTCAGATTGGCCAAGATCCAAAACTCACATGACAGCAGATGCTGGTGAGGCTGCGGAGTAAGAAAAACACTTCTCCACTGTTGGTCGGGTTGCAAGCTAATACAACCACTCTGGAAATCTGTCTGGAGATACCTCAGAAAATTGGATATAGTACTACCTGGAGACCCAGCTATTCCACTTCTGGGCATATACCCCAGAGACACTTTAATACACAACAAAGATATATGCACCACAATGTTCATAGCAGCTCTATTTATAATAGCCAGAAGCTGGTAGAACCCAGATGTCCTTCAGAAGATGAATGGATACAAAAATTGTGGTACATATACACAATGGAATACTACTCAGCCACCAGAAACAATGACTTAACCAAATTCTTAAGAATATGGCTGCATCTAGAGAATATCATCCTGAGTGAGATAACCCAGTCACAAAAGAACAGACATAATATGCAGTCACTGATAGTGGGATGCTAACCCCAGAGGCTTGCACTCCCCCAGAAACAACTCACAGACTGTATGAAGTCCAAGAAATAAAGAAAACAAAAAAATATACATATATTTACAAAACAAGAAAACTTTGACTATTTCCATGTTGCGTTTTGTTTTGCATGTACTTTACCCTTATTGTAACTATTAGGTTTTCAATGCATACTGTCATTGAAAGCCCTTGAAAAAAATCAAGTACTGACTAAAAAAATATATTCACATGGTTTTATGTAAAAATTATTTTAATGTATGAAAAGAGAGTACTGACAAAAATGTATAATTTTAAGCAAAAAATGTTTAAAATCTGTACATTTATCTTTGTTTCGTAAAATAAAGTCGTTTAAAAAAAACAAAACAAAACAAAAAAAGAAAAACATCCATCTTCACAGTATTTGCTGGGCAGTTGTTTGCAATTAAACAGCAATCCCAAGGTCTGAAGTCTCTGAGTTTACTAAGTTAAAGTTTATGCATAAAAGTAAAAGAGAAATGGACAAAAAAAAAAAAAAAATATATCTAGGACCTCTTCGAATTCCCTGGTATTTCTCATTAAAAAGAAATCACCTTCATGGAAGCAAGTGAATCGGAAGGGGAATAAGAATGCAGGGGGTAAAGGGGGATAATATTTGAAATGTAAATAGAGAGAATACCTAATAAAATTTTTAAATAAAAAAGAAATCAGCCAGACAGGACTTTGGCAGATCTCAGGAATTAGTAAAATAATATCTGATGGATTCTTTACAACCTTGTAATCCCAATAACTTCTGTGTTACCTAAGAATGGCCTATCATAGTGATTGATTTATAAGACTCCTTTTTCACAATTTCTCTACAGGATCAGGATAAGGAAAGGTTTGCTTTCTCAGCATCAACTTTTAAAAGAAGTTGCCCAATAAAGAGGTATCACTTTAATGTTTTACCACAAGGAATGCTAAACAGCCATACATTGTGTCAATATTATTTACAATAATCATTGTGAATATTTCATAAAAAATTTTCTTCAATCCATCATTTACCACCATAAGATTATATCTTATTGATTCATTTGGATACATGCACATTGAAAAGGTTGTTTGATGAAATAAAGAAAGCCTTACCTTATTATGACTCTAAAATTGTGCCAGCAAAAATACAAAGACAAGATTATATTAATTTCCTAGGATATAAAATAAGTCTTTGAAAGATTAAACAATAATAGGTACAACTTAGGCTTCATGTTTCCATCTGTGTAGAGAGCTGGTCCTGTGCCACAGCTCTCTGTATACAGATCCTGAGGGGAGACAGCTGATCTCTCAGGAGTGCTAACAAACCCAAGACCACAAGTGAGACCACCACCTCTGCTCAAATTCCTGGTCTAAGTGTAACCCAAACTAGAGACCTCAGGACACAGGAACCAAGGAGCAGTATGGGGCAGGATTGCTCAGGTTTATCTCTGTGGCCTGTACTGACCATGTGCCACAGATCTCTGGATACAGATTGCTCTGGGAGAGAACTGGTCTCTCAGTACTTCAGACATTCGAGCTTATAGGAGGGTCAAGCCACTGTCACAGACAGCAGTACCAGTAGCAACAGAGATAACCAGATAGCCAGAGGCAAGCAAAATAACATAAGCAATAGAAACCAACGCCACTTGGCATCATCAGAACACAGTTCTCCCATGGCAGCAAGTGTGGGATACCAAAAGACACCAGAAAAGCAAGATTCTCATTTAAAATCACAACTCATGATGATATTTGAGGATTTTTAAAAGGACATAAATAACCCCCTTAAAAAATACAGGACAACACAGTTAAATAGGTAGAAGCCCTTAAAGAGGAAACAAAACAAACAAAAAAATGAAAAAAAACAAAAACAAAATGAAAACAAACAAACAAACAAACAAAAAACAGAGAGATAGAGGAAAATACATCTCTTTCTTTAGGTTAGGGTAGTTTTCTTTTATTACTTTAGTTAATACATTTACTGGCCCTTTAAGATGGGAATCTTCACTCTCTCTTCTACCTATTATGGCTATGTTTGGTTTCATTTTGTCCTGGGTCTCTGGGTGTTTTGTATTAGGAGCTTTTAGCATTTTGCATTTTTTCTGACTGTTGTGTCATTGCCTTCTATGATATCTTCTGCACCTGAGATTCTCTCTTCTATCTCTTGTAATCTGTTGCTGATGCCTGCATTTATGATGCCAAAACTCTTTGCTAGGATTTCTATCTTCAGGGTTGTCTCCCTTTGTGATTTCTTAGTGCTTCTATTTCTGTTTTTAAATCCTGGATGGTTTTGCTCAATTCCTTCACCTATTTGGTTGTGTTTTTATTTATTATTATTATTATTATTATTATTATTATTATTATTATTATTATTTAATTTTTTTTATTTTTTTATTTCTTTAAGGGACTTAATGTTTCCTCTTTAAGAGATTCTACCTCTTTACTTGTGTTCTCCTGTATTTCTATAAAGAAGTTATTTATGTCCTTCTTAAAGTCCTCCATTTTCATTATAAGGTTTTAAATCCAAATTTTGCTTTTCTGTTGTGTTTTGGTATGCAGGACTTGTCGTAGTGAGAGTACTGGGTACTGATTATATCAAGTAGCCTTGACTTCTCTTGCTTAGGTTCTTGTGCCTCTTTTAATTTGGTTATCTCTGGTTGTAACTGGTCTTGCTGTATCTTTCTGTAGCTTTTCCCTTCTGTGTCCTTGTTTACCTGTCATCTTAAAATGCTTTCAGCATTTCTGTGACACCAGCTCTTAGTATAGAATTGTTTTGTGGAGAGCTGTAGCACACAATTTACTCTGGGGTGCAGATGGATTTTCGAATGGTCCTGTCCCCCGTCTGTGCTCTATTGTTCCTGTGCCTGCATATCTCGTTGAGAGTCTCTCTTTGTCCAGTTATTGGAGAAAAAATTTTGCTCTCATCTAGGAACTTAGGAGAAATAGCACTCCTGGGAGACTGGCTCTTTCTGAGCAAGATTTGAGTATGAATAACTGTGCCACACTGTTAGTTCTGGAGTGTTGATCTATTAAATCTCTTAGGAATGACCAAATTTACAAGTTACAAACTATAAGGATGGTTAAGAAATACAAATCAATAGTCAGATAGTCAAAGTCATAGTCACATTTGATACTAGTTAAATTACAATAAAATGTTTTTGAGATTATTCATGTAGTAAATACTTAAGAATAAACAAGGTTTGACAAATCAGATATTCTACAGATAGATAGTTGGTCCTCAAAAACTAAGAGATCCAGAGATTATGGTATTTAAATTTATTTCATTATTAACAGATCTTTTGACTATGAGACAGGTATGCTCCTGACACTACACTTATTCAATTCCAAACAAGATAATGAGTATCAATAACTTTCATATGGAGTAGCTTAATTTGTGGCAAACTAGGATAGGTCAATGAATACCTATGCTGCACCTACACACAAATTTTTTTGGTAAGGACAACTGAATAAAGGGAAGTCAAGTTTCAAGCTCTGCCTAGCAGCATAAGAATGTCCTTCATTTTTCCCACTACAAAACAGGTTTGTCAAATAAAACTATGTCAGAAGGATGAAGATAAATGGGACAACATTATCAAGAAAACATTGCTGACTGTCCAGGAAGTTGGCTTCCTTTGTCATGTTTTTAATTTCTACAAGTTGTGCTCCAGATCTTTCTGTACATGCAGATAATATTTATTAATTTTCATGTATCTTATGGGGTGGAAGAATAGCCATTGCTTTTCTGTAAGCTTAAGTTGTTTAGTATACAAAAAGATGCTATCGCCCAAATAAGACATTTTTAGAATGGTAATACAAGTTAAGAGAAAAACTTATTTAGATACAGAACCCTGTACTCAGCAACATAGGATGGATTATAGAATATTTTATCTAATTTGTCAAATATAAATGGACTGAACATTGTGAATGAAACTCTTACCTAATACTTTACACAATTGTTCCTACTGTGTGCTGTTTATTACTATAAGTAAAGAATCCATTTACTAGAAAAAATTGGGAAATGTAGGCACAATATTTTGTATGCTGTGAAAAGTTTATACTTGGGTTATTCAAATGCTGATTTGTCTGACTTTAAAGCTTGATTCAATCCAGAAACAGTACTGTAATGTTTGTACCTAGAATTTCCTGTCTCAGTTTTGTGTAAACAGGTCTTATAATTTATTCTCTGCCTTGGTAATTAATTCTGAACACTTAAGCATCGGGCACAAGAATAAGGTAAGATGTCTGCAAGCATAAGAAAGAGAAAGAGAGAAGTATAGAGGTAGATCCGTGGCAGTATGGAGTAATTCCATGAGGAAGGAGTCCATAGAGCCAGATCAATAAAAATAATATTTAAATATCTTAAGATTGGGCTCGGAGGTAGCTTAGATTAAAATACAAGTTAAAGGTAGATTATTTAAGTGCACAGCTACTGAAGTGCAATTTTGAATGAATCTACTTATTTTTTGGGTTTTTATTCATGAATATCATAAGGTAAAAAATACATGTCTTATTAATTCATCCTTTATATTTTTAGTAAGGATAATTCATTTATATAATTCTTTTCCAGATATGATTTTTCTCAGGATATAACATAGAATATATAAAGTTATTTGCAGATTGGTCTCCATCTATGCACATGTGGAAAAGGTATTATTCATGTTCTGGTAAGACTAAATAGTGATTCTATAGTATTATTTTCACCCATGCTCTTGTAAGGAATAATTCTTCACCATTTTTGTAAGGAATTTTAAATAACTTGTTGGCTTGCCAAGATAGCCTTGGGCAGAAATTTCACTCTTTGTGTTGTCAGAATTACTTCCCAGAGGAACACATAAACTATACCTACTCCTTCCCATAAATCTAATGTTGCAGCCACAAATCAAGGCATGAATCCACCAAAGTTTATTCTGAGGTACCAATAGCTTTATTAGGCTTCCTTATGATCATAGTTGAAGAGTCACTTACCAAGGTATGAGTGTTCCTTCCCATGAAAGTCTACAACTTGAAAGCCTTGAAAGCCTTTTACCAGTATAGAAGAGGGGTTCCTTGCTGTCTCATAATTGAAGACCTTTTCTGAAGTCTCCTTTCTTCTATATGTACTAGAAACATCCCAAAAGACCATCAACAATTAAGGCAGAGTTACAAAAAAGTGTTAAGGAGAGGCTAGATATTCATATGATAGTCTTGTGAATCTGTTTATTTATCCTTGAAGGGTTTTAAATAGTAACCAGTACAAATAGTCCTTTGCAAGAGGACAGAGGTGACCTTCCAAAGATAGTGTATTCCCAGGTCACAGGTCAGGTATTCACATCAATTTACCATTGATTGGAATCTTATTTGGGGGCAGTATTTTATTTTTCTATGTAGAAAATGTTAATGAAACATCATGAAAATAAAACATAAATTTCAGAATAATTGAGAATTGTTACATATCACAAATTTGACAGAATTCTAGAAGACAAGTATAATAAGATCATTTACAACTCAAAACTAACAAAACACCATATAATCCAATTGAATTATTTCTTTTTAATTTTAATAAGATTCTCATGTCATACCATAGATCCCTACCACACTTTTACCTCTTCTTGATGCTCCCTGGTACCTTCTCTTCACTTTAGATTCACCCACTCTATTTCCTACAAAGAAGCACTGAATCACAAAAGACAAAATCCAAATACTACCAAAAAAAATTAAATAAATAAATAAAAGAAAGAAAAAAAACACAATAAGATAAAGCAAAAACTATAATATTTAGCCTGGACAAGGTTACCTAGTAAGACAAAAGAGTTCAAAGAACAAAGAGTCAAAGGTACACCCATTCACATATGAAATGTGTGAATGAAAACACCAAGTTTAGAACGACAACATATATAAGGAACATAGTACTGATTCATGTAGTCCCCATGCCTGTGGTTTCAGTTTCTGTGAGTCCATGTGTTCCTTCTGAATTGATTCATTGGGCTGTGTTGTCCAGGTGTCCTCCATCCACTCTTAATCTTACAGTCTTCCCACTCTCTCTGCTTCAATGTAGGGACCTGATTAAGACCTCCAATTTAGACTCTACCTCTAAATAATATCTGGCTGTTGGTCTCTGCATCTGTTCCCATATACAGTAGAAAGCCTCTTTGATGACAACTATGAGTATAGAAGAATATCATTAGGAACTATCTCATTGATTTTTTTAAAGAGTAATGTTTGATTTTACTGTTGGTGTCTAGGCTACCTCATCTCCAGGTCTTGGTTATCCACTGTCTTGCATGGGCTGTTTCTTGTCAAATGGACCCCAAATTATAATACAGATTTGTTGCCAACTGCCACAAATTATTTGTCCCCATTTGCCACATCATATCATTCAGGCAGAACAAATTGTTAGTCAAAGGTTTTGAAGCAAGTTCGAGGCCTATTTTTGTTTGTTTGTTTGTTTAATTTGTTTTGCCTGTTTTTATTTTTGTTTTTGGTAGCCTGAAGAGTACTGTCCCATACTAAAGAGACTTAAATGAAGGGATGGAGGCTCCAGTGAGGCATCACCCCTTAATCAAAGGTCTCTATGTTCAATGAGATATGAGGATGTTGTTCTTTGCAATCAGTACCTGGTGTCAGTTTGAGGAGAAAACTCCTCTGTCATAACATCAAACTGTGTAGCTGAGGTTATTTCTACTGAACCTGTATGAACAATGAGTGAATCAGGGAAATAAAACCTTGCCCTGCCACAGGAAGTTTGGCCTGGCTTAAAGAGATGGCCAATTTTGACTCTAACCCTCTTCCACCCTCATTAAGAGGAATCTTCTAGGATCATCCGTACAGATTCTATGAAATTTTTAGTATATTAGGTTTCCACCACAAAAGTACTCTTCCCCAATTTTAGCTATTCTCTCCCTGAACACTGTCCCTCCATCTTATCTTCAACCATGTGGGCTCTTTCCTGTTTCATTCCCCACTCTCTTCCTGTCCATATGATTTTTTTTTTCTATCTTCTCTATCCAAGGAGATCTTTGCATTAACCTCTAGAACACTTGTCTTTACCTAAACACCCTGGGTATATGGATCATACTTTGGTTTTCATTCATTTAATGAGTAATATCTATTGTTAGATTAATGTGTTTGAAAAGGTCTATGGCAGCTAGGGGGTAGAATGTGGTGGTTTGAATAGTTTTGGCCCCTATATACCTAGAAATTTGAAAGCTTGGGCCACAGGGAATGAAAATATTAGGTGTGTTCTTGTTGGAATAAGTGTTGCCTTGTTGGAGAAAGTGTATGATTTTGGGAGTGGGCTGTGAGATACTTCTTGTAGGTGTCTGGAAGTCAGTCTGCTTCTTTTTCCTTCAGAATAAGATGTAGAACTCCCAACTCCTTAAGCATAATGTCTGCATGGACACTGCCATGCTTCCCACTAATGGACTGAATCTTTGAACCCATAAGCCATCCACAATTTAATGTTGTGCTTTAATTGGTCATGTGTCCTCTTGGTTATGGTGATTCTTCATAACAATGAAGTTCCTCCCTATGACAGGGAATTACTTTAATTTTCTTGTATCTATTGACTCTGTATTTATGAGTATGTCGTCAGTTTTGGAGGAAGTTACATGATGTGTAAAGAATAAGCTGTATTTGATTGTTCTTGTAAAATGTGTTTCTATATTTGTAAGGTCTATTTGTTTTATCATTATGTTTTCTACCTCTAGTTATTTCTCCACTTAGTTTTTGTCAGGATGACCTGTCTATTATTGAGAGTGTTGTAGTGTTGGTTGCAATATGTGAATGCATCTATAATAGATTTTTTTTTTGTAAAAGTAAATTCGTTTTTTGGGGAGTATGACTATTCTGAATGGATATTTCTTTGTGATAGATTTATTCTTTGATGAGTATGTTGTATGCTCCTGATATATTTTGATTAGTTTTGGTTTGAACACTATTTGCTTTTTAGATATTAAAATGACTACACAAGCTTTTTTATTATATCCATTTGTTTTAATATATTTTTCTAACCTTTTGCCCTACATATCTATCACTAATGATGAAGAGTTAGAACATTTTTTTCTATGATTTTTTTTTTTGGGGGGTCGACAGGCTACTTCACATACCACACACACACTGATCTCATGGAGGACAGGAAGGCTTTATTGAGAGCACAGGCTAGTACAAACTATTCAGGGACATACTTTGGACTTTGAGAAGTAAAACCATGTCAATAAATATTTTTCAAGGCAGGCATATAATGAAAAAAAAAAATACAATGACCTCAGGTCCATTTGTATGAAGTGCTGCCTGACAATGTGATCTGATTCAAGTTATTTTGTCAAACTAGACAGAACAATTATATCTGACCTTTATTATCTCTGGTCATAAATGGAGATTATGTTGTGGAATTTATTAATCTCAAGAACATAATAAAATAACATGGGTTTTTTTCAGCATGCCCTTGCTCTAAGTAATTTTTCTGTGTCAAAGATTGATAGGTATAATACAGCTATAATATAAAGAGCTGGCAGACATACAACAAAATGTTGACAACTATACTGGGTGAGACAGACTGCAACATTTTATTGAAAATAATTTTTGGGCCTTTGATCTGAGATGCCTCTCCTTCCCTTATTCTTATTATTTTAGGTTTGATCTTTTTATACAGTTTCAGTTTTCCTTGATGTTCTTTGACAGAAATATTTTAGATTTACCATTTTCTTTGGCTAAGGCATTCTTCCTTCTATCATATCTTCAGTGAGTGAGAATTGATCTACATCTTTTGTATTCAGTTGTTGAAGCTTGCTTCTTTCATTGTTGTTTGAATATTTATTTTTTTATTTCCAGAATTCTTCAGTTTGTGTTTTCTTTATTGCTTCTATTTTTATTTTCAATTTTTGAACATATTCACTTGTTTCATTCAACAGTTTGTTTATTTTTCCACCCTCAGATTTTTAAAAATGCTTTATTTTATTTCGTCCATTTTTTTGTGGGGTGGTGGGGTGGCAGGTGCAAGTATATGGGGTCCTGGATTACATTCAAGGTGTTATTATAAGACTGAGTTATGCACAACCGGGCTGATTTTATGACTGAAGTGGAGCTTGTCTGTTATTTATGGAAAACTGCCATAAAAATAACTAAATTTTGTTCATTTGTTTGTTTGGTTGGTTTTTTTTTTTTTGTTTGGGGGGGTTGGGGAAATTCTTTCCCCACCTATTTTTTCTGTTCTCCATCTGGAGGTCAAGAGGAACAGAGTTGATGCAAATTCTGTCACCCAGTCTGATACTTAAAAGGATAATCCCAACTCAAACAAACAAATACTTGCTAGTTCTCATCTAATTTCTGAATCAGT
Organism: Micromys minutus; assembly: GCF_963924665.1. NCBI lineage: Eukaryota > Metazoa > Chordata > Mammalia > Rodentia > Muridae > Micromys > Micromys minutus. The sequence goes on from NC_137970.1 coordinate 64,779,594, forward strand.
CATGGGTCTGCTGGCTTTCTATACACAGGAAGAAAGACTGTCTGAAATAGCCTTTCCTTTTTGATTGTGCTTTTCTGGAAATGTCTTTCAATGTCTTTGTGTATTTTATGTGCTTGTAAATTGTTTGCTCTTTTCTCTTACCTTAAAAGACACCACAGGCAGCCAGCCAAGCTTCAGTTCACAAAACCTAGTCTGGCTATACTTCAAGAACTTCAAATGCCTGGCCAAAAAAAAAAAAAAAAAAAAAAAAAAAAATCTAAGCTTAATTGTATGGTAGATAAAGGTGTACATTTTTGTTTATTTATTTATTTATTTATTTATTTATTTAGCAAAAACTAATGACCAGCAAGTGTACCTACTCTTGTTTTTGTTTTTTAATTACTTTTTATTTTATTTTATTGATTTTTAAAAATTGCATTGTAAAAGACAAAAACTTCACATCTGTTTAGCTCTAAACTGAATTTAATCTTTTTTTTTAAATATAAAGAAAAAAAATGTACTCAAACAAAAAACCAAAATAAAAACCAAAAACTACCACTACTACCACCACAACCAATAACAACAAACACTCCAAAACTAATAAAATTGGGCTGGCTTTTAAGCCCTGACTCCTGATTAAATGAAGCTGGCAACAATCCACCTTGGTTTGAGAAAAAATGATTCTACAGAGGCCAGTGGTTTCTCAGCTTCTCTACTATAAAAGCCAATGGCTTTAAAACTTAAATTCAACATTTAGTAAAATGCTCCTTCATTAAAATTATAGCTAATTTGTAAAATAATCTATTTTAAATATATGTATCTCCACTGAATGTCTATTTCTGACTGGTCTGAAATAAATGTGTTAATATACTCTTCACATATTAATTATAAAATATTAATCTATAAATTATAATATAAAATTAATAGTTTATAATATAATAACAAAAATTAATTTAAACAAATAGCTAAAATTTTAAAATATTCTGAGCAACAGCACATGATATAAACCAACCCCCATATTCAGTTCTCTAAAAATACTTTTAAATTAAAGTAATATTTTATGTAATTGATATTCTGAAATTAAAAACATATAAAATTTAAGAATATGTCTTTAACAAAATATTAAACAAACATCTTCATACATTAATATACTTTCTACTGAAAGCCAAACTTTATAACATAAAATAATACATTTCAAACTAATTTTAAAAACACTAAATTATTTAAACCTTTTAAAAACAATTAAAATTTATTTTATTTTGGAAAATTATAATTATACTATTAAAACTTAAATTTATATTACAAAAACAGCAATTGAACTCAATTATAATATTGTGAAATACTTTTCAGAATTATAATTAAATATACAAGTATAAAACATCTTAAATTTTATTAAATTATTTAAAATATATTTATAAATATAACAATAAAAATCATTAAATGCCCTTCCAGCCCACAGTGAGGATCAGGTTCCCAGAATCTGGACTCAGGATTTGCCTGCAGAAGGGTGAGCTTCCAGATCAGCAGCAAAGGCACTTTTTGGACCAAGGGTAAACCTGAGGCACAGGCCCAAGGAGGTCCCACATGGAGTTCTCAGAGCCCAGGAAGCAGCGTGCTCTCTGGAAAAGGGTCGCTTCTGGCTCACAGTGAGGGCTGGGTCCCCACCACCAGGACTCAGCATCTGCCCGCAGGAGGCTGAGCTCCCAGATCAGCTGCACAGGTAATATTCGACCTGGACCAAGAATTAGCCTGACATATACACAGGAGTACTGTCTATCCTTCAAGGGAACACCTGGAGTTCTTGGAATGGAGGGATCTCGTGCTCTCTGAAAAAGGGTCCTTTTTGGGCTAGAAAAATAGCTGGGTATCCACCATTAAGACTCAGGACATGTGGGCAGAGGGCTGAGTTCCCAGAACAGCTTCTCAAGAACTCTCACACCTGAGCCCACAAAGACAGAACAGTGTCACTGCCATCAGAACTCACTGCAAGCCCACAGAGAGCCAAACACCCAGGAGCAATCTCCCTCATGAGTCCACAGGCCTTCAGATCCACAGGAGAGACAAGAACAAGTCAGAAACTAAAAGATCATCTACAATCACTGACAACAAGATGGCAAGAGGAAAACACAGGAAGGCAAACTATAGAAACCAAGACAACCTGGCAATATCAGATTCTAGTTCTCCCACAACAGCAAGTAGTGAATTTTGAAACACTAGAGAAAAACAAGATTTAAGACTTAAAATCATATTTCATGATGATGTTGGAGATTTTTGACAAACACATAAAAAACTCCCTTAAACAATTACAGGAGAACTGGGAGAAATCATACAAAGAAACTACAGGAAAACACAAACAAACAGGTGAAAGAATTGAAAATGGAAATGGATACAATAAATAAATCACAAAAAGTGACAACCCTGGAGATAGAAAACCTAAGAAAGAAATCAAAAGTCATATATAAAAGCATCAAAAACAGACTACAAGAGATAGAAGAGATGATCTCAGGGCCCGAAGAAAAAATAGAAAACAGACAAAACAGTTATAGAAGATGCAAAAACCAAAAAGCTCCTAACCCAAAATGTACAGCAGATCCAGGACACAATGAGATGATAAAACCTAAGGATAATAGGTGTTGAAGAGGGCAAAGAATATCAACTAAAAGGCACAATAATTATCTTCAAAAAATCAGAGAAGAAAAATTCTCTACCCTTAAGAAGGAGATGACCTTAAAGGAAGCATACAGTATTCCAAATAGTTTGGACCAGAAAAGACATTATTTCCAACACATAATAGCCAAAACACCAAATGTTCAAAACAAAGAAAGAATAATAAAAGGAGTAAGGAAAAAAGGACATGTAACATGTAAAGGCAGAGCAATCAGAATTACACCAGACTTGTCAATAGAGACCATGAAAGCTAGAAGATCCTGGACCCTAAAACAAAAAAAAAAAAGAAAAAAAAAAAAGAAAAAAAAAAGCCAGCCCAAGTTACTATAACCAGCAAAACTCTAAATTAATATAGATGGAGAGACCAAGATATTCCAGGACAAAACACATTTACACAATATCTGACCACAAATCCAGTCTTACAATGGATAATAGATGGAAAATGCAATACAAGGAGAGAAACTATACCCCAGGAAAAGCAATAAAATAATTATGCAAGAATCCCAAAAGAAAAAAGACACAAACATATAATTCTACATCTAACAACAAAAATAACAGAAACAGCAATCATTATTCCTTAATATATGTTAACATCAGTAGACTTAATTCCCCAATAAAGAGACAGACTATCAGACTGGATATGTAAACAGAAACTAGCATTTTGCTGCATACAGGAAACTTATCTCAGAGACAAATACAAACACTACCTCAGAGTAAAAGGCTGGGGAAATTATTCCAAGAAAATGGTACCAAGAAACAACCTGTAGTAACCATTCTAATATTGAATAAATTAAATTTTTACAAAAAAGTTATCAAAAAAGAAAAAGAAAGACACATTTTCTAATCACAGGAAAAAATCTATCACGAGGAACTCTCAATTCTGAATATCTATGCTACAAATATAAGAGCACCCACATTCACAAAAGAAACCCTACTAAAGCTCAAAGCATATATTGCACCATACACAATAATAGTTGGAGACTTCAACACCACACTCTCATTAAATGATAGATCATGGAAGCAGAAACTGAACAAAGACACAACAAAACTAGCAGAGGTTATGAACCAATTGAAATTAACAAACATTTACAGAATATTTCATCCTAAAACAAAAGAATACATCTTCTTCTTAGCCCGTCATGGCACCTTCTCCAAAACTGACCATATATTCAGTCACAAAACAAGCCTCAATAGATATAACAGGATTGAAATACTCCCATGCATTGTATCACATTCTCATGCACTAAGGCTAGTCTTTAATAACAACAAAGACAACAAAAATCCGACATACACATGGAAGCTGAACAATTTGATACTCAACTGTAAAATGGTCAAAGAAAAAAAAAAAAAGGAATTAAGGATTTTTTTTTTTTAGAATTTAATGAAAATGGAAGCAAAACATACCTAAACCTATGGCAGGCAATGAAAGCAGTACTACCAGAAAAACTCATACTTCTGAGTGCCTCCAGAAATAACTCCAGAGATCATTCACAAGTTGCTTGACAGCACAGCTGAAATCTCTAGAACAAAAATAAGCATATCCATTCACAGGAGTAGATGGCAGGAAATAATCAAACTCAGAGCAAAAATCAACCAAGTTGAAACACTAAGAACCAACAAAAAATCAACAAAACCAGGAGGTGGTTCTTTGAGAAAATCAACAAGATGAATAAAAACTTAGCCAGACTAACCATAAAGCACAGAGAGAATATGCAAATTAACAAAATCCAAATGAAAAGAGAGACATAAAAACAGAAACTGAGGAAATTCAAGAAATCATCAGGTACTACAACAAAAGCCTATACTCAACAAAACTGGAAAATCTAAATCAAATGGAGAAAGTTCTAGACAGTTACTAGATACCAAAGTTAAATCAAGATGAGATAAACCATCTAAACAATCCCATAACACCTAAAGAAATAGAAGTAGTCATCAAATACTGCCAAAGGAAAAAAGCAAAAGACCAGATGGGTTCAGTGCAGAATCCTATCAGACCTTCATCAAAGGCCTAATACCAATATTCTCCAAACTATTCCTCAAAATAGAGACAAAAGGAACACTTCCAAACTCATTCTTTGAAGCCACTATTATTGTCTTTCTTAAACCACACAAAGACCGTACAAGTAAATAGAACTTCAGACCATACTTCGTCATAAAAAAAATTCTCAATAAAATTCTTGCAAATGGATCAGAGGTCACATAAAAACAATCATTCAGCATGATCAAGTAGGCGTCATTTCTGGAATGCAGGGATGATTTGATATATGGAAATCCATCAAAGTAATCCATCATATAAACAAACTCAAAGGAAAAAAAATAAAACACATGATTATCTCACTAAATGCTTAGAGAGAATATGAAATATTCAACACCCCTTCTGGTTAAAAGTCTTGGAAACAGCAGGAATCTATGGCTTATTCTTAAACATAGTAAAAAGCAACATACAGCAAACCAGTAGCCAACATAAAACTAAACAATAAGAAACTTGAAGCAATCCCACTAAAATCAGGGACTAGACAAGGCTGCCCACTCCCCTCCACCTATTAATTATAGTACTGAAAGACCTAGCCTGAGTAATTAGACAACAAAAGAAAGTCAAAGGGATATAAATCAGAAAGGAAGATGTCAAAATATCACTATTTCCTGATGACATTATAGTACACATAAATTTTTCCAAAATTCTACCAGAGAACTTTTAGAGTAGCTGAATATAAAATTTACTCAAACAAACCAGTAACCTTCCACTACTTAGAGGATAAACATGCTGAGAAAAAAATTAAGGAAAAGATAACCTTCACAATAGTCACTAACAATATGAAATACCTTGGTGTGACCCTAATTAAGCAAGTGAAAGACATACATAAAAAGAATGTCAAAAATCTGAAGAAGGAAATTGAAGAAGATCTCAGAAGATGGAAAGACCTCACATGCTCATGGATTGGAAAGATCAACACTGTAAAAATCGTCATCTTACCAAAAGCAATCTACAGATTCAATGCAATCTCATCAAAATTCCAACTCAATTCTTCTTAGAGTTGGAAAGAGCATTTTGCAAATTCATTTGGAATAACAAAAAACCTAGAATAGCGAAATCTATTCTCAACAACAAGAAAACTTCTTTGGGAATCACCAAGTTGATATCAAGTTATATTACAAAGCAATTGTGTTTAAAAGCACACAGTACTGGTACAGAGATAGGCAGTTAGATAAACGGAAGAAAACTGAAGACCCAGAAATGAACCCTCACACATATGGTCACTTCATCTTTGACAAATGAGGTAAAAACATTCAATGGAAAAAGAACAGCCTCTTCAACAAATGGTGTTGGTTCAACTGGCAGTCAGCAAGCAGAAGAATGCAAATCAATCCTTTTTTATCTTGTACAAAGTTCAAGTGTATTAAAGATCTGCACATAAAACTAGGTACACTAAAACATTTAGAAGAAAAAAATGGGGAAAAACTTAAAACACATAGGCACAGGGGAAAATTACCTTAACAAAACATCAATGACCTATGGTCTAAGATCAAGAATCAGTAAATTGGACCTCATAAAATTGCAAATTCTGTAAGGCTAAGGACACTGTCAAGAAAACCAAACAAAACCAAGCCAACCGACCAACCAACCAACCAACCAACCAAAACAACAACAACAACAACAACAACAAAAAAAAACCAAAAACCAAATAAATAAATAAATAAATAAATAAATAAATAAATAACAAAAACCCGGCATTTAACAGACTGGGACAGGATTTTTAACAATCCCACCTCTGGTAGAAGTCTAATATCGAATATATACAATGAACTCAAGAAGTTAGACTCCAGATAATCAAACAATCCTATTAAAAATGGGGTACAGAGCTAAACAAAGAATTCTCAACTGAGGAATACCTATAGGCTGACAAGTACCTACAAAAAGTTCTTAAACTTCTTCCTCATCACTGAAATGCAAATCAAAACAACCTTGAGATTCCACCTTACACCAATCAAAATGGCTAAGATGAAAAACTCAGATGACAGCAGATGCTGGCAAGGATGCAGAGAAAAAGAAACATTCTACATTGTTGGTTGGGTTGTAAACTGGTACAACTACTCTGGGAATCAGTCTGCTGGTTCCTCAGCAGATTGGACATAGTACCACCTGTACACACAAGCTATTCCTCTTCTGGGCATATACCCCAAACATGCTCCAACATATTATAAGGACACATGCTTCACCATGTTCATAGAAGCCTTTTTTATAATAGCCAGAAGCTGAAAAGAACCCAGATGTCCTTCAGTAGATGAATGGATACAAAAATTGTGGTACATTTACACAGTGGAGTATTACTCAATTCCTAGGAAAATAGATGTATCTAGAGAATATCATCCTGAGTGAGGTAACCCAATCACAAAAAAACAGACTATATGCACTCACTGATATTTGGATACTAGTCCCAGAAAGCTCTGAATACTCAAGAAACAACTCACAGACCTTATTAAGTTAAAAAACAAGGAAGGCCAAAATGTGGAAGTCCCTGTCTTTCTTAGAAAAAAAAAATGTGAATTCATCATATATTATTATGTAATAAATTTTGTGAGCTATAATAATATTTTGTGAAATAAATTTTAATAAGAAAAAATTAATTATTAAATGATACCAACCAAATTATAAACCTATAAAAGCAGTTTGATTGGAAATGCTCAGATAATCCCTTATGATGGCTATAAATCTAACAATGAATACAATAAATCTATTAATACAATTTAATGCCAGCAAGCATTCCCTATAATTATAACAGCCAAGTAGGACTGTAAAACAGGAAACACACAGCTTTCCCACTCTGAAAAATCGATAGAGAAAATAAAACACAATGAATAAGACATCTCCCCTACAAATAAAAACCCAGAAACCTGCATCTACACCTGTATTAACAGGGAGAGGGAAAAGAGGGAGGAGAAGGGGGGATAGAGAAGAAGAGGAAGTGCATAGAGGAGAGAGGGAGAGGTCAGCGAGAAGGGAGAGGTGAGTAGCTGAGGGGAGAGGAGAGAGGGAGAAGGAACAGGGAGGTGGAGGAGAGGCACAGATGCTAGACAACAGCATAAAAGTACAATACTGTACAGTGTGGGGCGCCGCCCACACATTCCCACGCATTCGCCATTACAAGATGGCGCTGATATCCGGCTGGAGTTAGCAGTAAACAAGCCATGTGTGCACAGGCTGGGTAACTTTTCCGCTTCATGAGTTCCGCCTCTTCCGTGGCGTTATAGGGCCTGGTGAGTTTCAACCAATCAGGGGGCTCCGCGTCCAAGGCAAGGACTGATCCCTTTATAAGGGGGCGGGCAGGATAGCTCCCTCTCTTCTTCTTCTCGCTTCTTCCCCTCTCTTCCCCTCTCTTCCCCGTTCGTTGGTCCCGCTCCCGAGTGTCTCCATTCGTGGTCTGGTTCGTGGGCTCGTCCGTCTTGTTCATCGTGTTCGTCTTTTGGTTTTCTCCGCCTTCTTCGTCTTTTCATCACGTGAAGCAAGTACTGGTTTTCCAGAGCAATAAAGTTTACCGCAGAAGGATTCTATTTCGTGTGCCCCGTCGTTCTTGCAGGCGAGACTGTTGCGCAGGACATCTGGTGCCGAAACCCGGGAAATTCGACCACTCCTTCGTCTGCACCACAGAAGACGCTCTGTCCCTGGGCAGGGAAAATTCAGAACTGCGGGGAGATTAGTTCGGCAAGGTATGTCTGATCCTGGATCTTTCTTTAATTTGGTTTAAATCTTCCACGGCCGTGTGAAGGGTCTGTAGAGGCTCTGGTATTCGTCAGTGCAGTTTTTATTCTCTTTCTTTTAATTTCCTCTTGTGTCCAACGGGGCTGGTGTTAATTTTGTGCTTAAGTCGGACGTAGATAAGCAGAGGCACCCCTGCGTTCCATAAGTCTTTGTAGATAAAAAAAAGCGGGAACGCGCTGAGACTTGCCTTTCAGGTTCACATTGTGCCACCACGCAAATAAGCTGCGGGCATTACATCGCTGTGATGGGCTCTTCACACTCGACCATTACAGCCCTGCAGTCAATTCTTAAGCAGAGAGATTTAGAATTGCCCACCCGAATTTTGCAGCGTTTCGTAAGAGAGGTTGAGCGTACTGCCCCTTGGTTTGCGGTCTCTGGGTCTCTCTCACCAGCCTCATGGAAAAAATTGGGTAGAGAATTAAACTGTGCGCAGAATGCCGGAGACCTCGGGCCCGGAACCATGGCCATTTGGAGGATGGTACAAAATTGTTTAAGAGATGAGAGTTGTAGGCCCGCCGTCGCTGCGGGGCAAGAGGTATTGAGTGAAGCCCAGGATAGATTATCAGAAGCCGAACAGAGTGAGAAGATGGGCGCGCGCCAGAAAAAATATTCCCCCCCCTAAGGAAAAAGGACCTCCAGGTACGCTGCACAGCGGGAGAGTTGTTACCCACAAACCTTCAGATTTTCATTCCCTTATGCCCTCTAATGTTAGGAAAAGGGGAGTCAGCTTGTACCCTGTAAAAGACTTTGAGGCTCTTGACATTGATAGCCCCGAGACTTCAGATGATGATTATGAGCGAGAAGGCTTAGACCAGAAGAGGAGGCAGGGGTAGATGAAGAAGCAGCTAGTTATGAGGAAAAAAGATATTATCCTGACGAGCAGTACAGGCCCACGCGCTTGTCCCCGGTTGTCCCGACAGCGCCTCCTTTACCCGTGGCCCCCCCTCCTTATGCAGTACGCACACCTGTAAAATCCTTCTCGTTCCTCCCGGAAAGGGTGAGAAGGCAGATGTGTCTTGCTTTCCCTGTGTTTGAGACAGCTGAGGGTGGCCGCGTTCATGCCCCCGTAGAATATAATCAAATAAAAGAATTGGCAGAGTCAGTCAGAAAATACGGGATAACCGCCAACTTTACCATTGCTCAGCTTGATAGATTGGCTATCTCTGCCTTAACTCCCGCTGATTGGCAGACAATTGCCAAGGCTGCTCTACCGAGCATGGGACAGTATATGGAGTGGAAGGCTCTTTGGTATGAGGCTGCCCAAACCCAAGCAAGAGCCAATGCTACAGCGTTGACTCCTGAACAACAAGAATGGACATTTGATCTGTTGACGGGCCAAGGTCGCTATGTAGCAGATCAGACAGCTTATCATTGGGGTGCCTATGCCCAAGTGTCAAGCACAGCCATTAAGGCCTGGAAGGCACTTTCAAAAAAGGGAGGGGCCGATAATCAGCTTACAAAAATCATTCAGGGACCCCAAGAGCCTTTTTCAGATTTTGTCGCCCGCATGACCGAGGCGGCAGGTCGGATCTTCGGGGATCCCGAGCAGGCTGCCCCTCTTATTGAACAGCTTATTTTTGAGCAGGCCACCCAAGAATGCCGAGCCGCTATCGCCCCTAGAAAGGGCAAAGGTCTTCAAGACTGGCTTCGAGTCTGTAGAGAACTGGGAGGGCCACTTACTAATGCAGGTCTCGCGGCAGCCATTTTGCAGTCCCAGAGGGGCCCTCCACAAGCCCCTGATAGATGGGTCTGTTTTAGATGTAGAAGATCTGGACACTTAAAAAAAGATTGTCGGATGGTCGCTAGGGACCCTCCGCCCCTTTACACAAGATGTGGCAAGGGGTACCATAAAGCTGAACATTGCCGCTCTGTTAGGGACCTCAAAGGCCGGCTCCTTCCCCCGCTAGAGAGTCAGACTGCCCAGACCAATGAGATGCCAAAAAACGGGTCACTGGGCCCCCGTTCCCAGGCCCCTCAAAGATATGGGAGCAAATTTTCCAAACCCCTAGGGGAGAGCAAGGTGAGCACACAGACAGGCCAACAAGAATGGACCTGCGTGCCTCCTCCTCACTGGTATTAATGCCTCAGATGGGCGTTCAGCCCATCCCTGTAGGAGCGGTCACTTTGCCTCCAGGAACCCTAGGGCTGATCCTCGGACGAGGATCCCTTACAGCGCAGGGACTGATAATCCACCCAGGCATAGTAGATAATGACCACTCCTCTAAAATACAGGTACTGTGCTCCAGCCCAACCGGCATATTCTCTGTAACTCAGGGTGACAGGATTGCACAGTTATTACTCCTCCCTGATAGCTCTAATAAAAAGACTAAGGAAAAGGCAGAAAAACAGATGGGTTCCTCTGGGACCGACTTAGCTTATTTAGCAGTATCTTTGAATACCAGGCCAAGGCTTAACTTGTGGGTTAATGAGAAGAGATTTGAGGGCATCCTTGATACAGGGGCTGATAAGAGTATTATATCCACTCATTGGTGGCCCAAAAAATTGGCCTGTTGTAGAGTCATCACACTCCTTACAAGGATTGGGTTAGAAGTCCTGCCCCACCATTAGTGCAGCCTCACTTACCTGGAAAACCCCTGAAGGCCAATGTGGGCAATTTGTCCCCTATGTACTCCCTCTTCCGGTTAACTTATGGGGGAGAGATATAATGCAACAAATGGGGCTAGTTCTGTCCAATAAATATTCTGCACAGGCTTATGATATTATGGATAAGATGGGATACAAAGAGGGAAAAGGCTTGGGACGCTATGAACAGGGACCCCTAGAGCCTGTCTCGCCTAACCCTAACAAAGAAAGGCAGGGTCTGGGTTTTTCCTAAGCGCCATTGAGGCAGCACGGCCCATACCTTGGAAAACAGAGGATCCGGTATGGGTTCCTCAATGGCCTCTTACCTCCAAAAAGTTAGAAGCTGTTACCCAATTAGTTAGAAAAGAACTACAGTTGGGTCATGTAGAACCCTCTACTTCCCCTTGAAATACCCCCATTTTTGTGATTAAAAAGAAATCAGGAAAATGGCGATTGTTGCATGACTTGAGAGCCATTAATAAACAAATGCATTTGCTTGGCCCTATACAACGTGGCCTACCGGTTCTCACGGCGCTCCCAAAACATTGGCCTTTAATGATAATAGATATTAAAGATTGTTTCTTTTCCATACCTTTACATTCTCAAGATAGGCCCAGGTTCGCTTTTACCCTTCCTTCTATTAATCATGCGGAACCTGACAAGAGGTTCCAATGGAAGGTCCTGCCTCAGGGCATGGCTAATAGCCCGACTATATGTCAGTTATATGTTCACCAAGCCCTTATTCCTGTTAAAAGACATTTTCCATCATTAATTTGGGTACATTATACAGATGACGTTTTATTATGTGACAAAGATTTATCAATCTTAACAGAGGCTTTTCCCCTACTGCAGCAAGCTTTAGAAAAAATGGGCCTATGTATCGCCACAGAAAAAGTCCAGATTTCTGATACTAGTCAATTCCTAGGGTCTGTGGTATTCCCTGATAAGATTGTCCCTCAAAAGCTCGAGATAAGAAGGGATCACCTCCACACTCTTAATGATTTTCAAAAATTACTGGGAGACATTAATTGGCTTAGACCTTTTCTTAAGATTCCTTCTGCTGAACTTAAACCCTTATTTGATACTCTAGAAGGAGATCCTCATGTCTCCTCACCTAGAAGTTTGACCCCGCAAGCAGAAAGAGCGTTACAGTTGGTAGAAGAAGCTATACAGGATGCACAATTGGTTCGCATAGATTATGATAAACCTTTTTCATTATGTGTTTTTAAAACGAACAGGCTCCCTACTGCTGTGCTTTGGCAACAAGGACCATTATTGTGGGTACATCCTAATGCCTCGCCAGCTAAAATAATTGACTGGTATCCAGATGCTGTGGCACAATTGGCGCTGAGGGGGCTAAAATCTGCCATCACGAATTTTGGCATTGAGCCACAGCTGTTAATTGTTCCCTATAATGCCATGCAGGTTTCCACTCTTGCTGCTACTTCTAATGATTGGGCTATCTTAGTCACTTCCTTTTCGGGAAAAATAGATAATCATTACCCAAAACATCCAATTTTACAGTTTGCTTTAACTCAACCTGTAGTTTTTCCCAAAGTAACGTCCTGTAGTCCCCTAAAAGAAGGGTTAGTTATTTATACTGACAGTTCCAAGACCGGGCTGGGGGCTTTTGTGGTTAACGGGCAGGTCTATTTGAGGCAGTATACAGAACCCTCTCCACAGGTGGTAGAATGTTTAGTGGTTCTTGAGGTTTTACAATGTTTCTCAGAGCCTATAAATATAGTGTCTGATTCATCTTATGTTGTTAATGCTGTCAATCTGCTTGAGGCGGCTGGCATTATTAAACCGTCTAGCAGAGTTGCCTCAATTTTTGCGCAAATTCAAAACTGCCTTCTAGCCAAAAGATCACCCTTTTATATTACTCACATTAAAGCTCATTCTAGATTGCTAGGACCTATGGTTCAAGGCAATGATTTGGCAGACAGGGCTACAAAAATAATTGCTATAGCCATGTCTTCGCCTCTAGAGGCTGCTAAAAGTTTTCACAAAAACTTTCATGTAACTTCTGAAACTTTGCGGCGCCGCTTTTCCATTTCCAGAAAACAGGCTCGCGATATTGTTGTCAATTGCCAAAATTGCAGTCAGTTTCTGCCTGCGCCCCACTCGGGGGTTAATCTTCGGGGCATCCAGCCTCTTCAAATATGGCAAATAGATGTTACCCATGTGTCCTCTTTTGGTAAGCTGCAATATGTACATGTATCTATTGACACCTGTTCGGAAATAATTGCAGCCACTCCCTTATCTGGAGAGAAGGCCTCACATGCCATCCAACATTGCTTAGAGGCTTAGAGTGCCTGGGGTAAGCCAAAGTTCTTAAAGACAGATAATGGGCCGGCTTTTACCTCACAAAAATTTCAACAATTTTGTAGCCAGATGGCTATGACTCATCTTACAGGTTTGCCGTATAATCCACAAGGACAAGTTATTGTAGAACGTGCTCACCGCACCCTTAAATCATATCTAATAAAACAGAAAGGGGGAATTATGCAGGCTTTGCCCCCTGTGCCTAGGACCGCAGTATCCATGGCACTGTTCACCTTAAATTTTTTAAATCTTGATGACCATGGCCATACGGCAGCTGAAAGGCATTGCCTACCCATGGACAAACCAAGAGAGATGGTAAAATGGAAAGATGTCATAACTAATAAATGGAAAGGACCGGATCTTGTGTTGATAAGATCCAGGGGAGCTGTTTGTGTTTTTCCTCAGGATGAAAATAATCCTTTCTGGGTTCCCGAGAGGCTCACGCGAAAAATGGCAGAGATTCCTGATGACAGCCCTGCTCCTGATGCTGTGGAACCAGAGAGTCAGAGGAGGGACGAGATGGGCGATTCTGTCGGCATTCCTGAAACCAATTCCAGTGGAACTTGATGCTACAGTCTTCCCTAACCTTTTCACCCCCGATATTAACTTGGGTGGGGGTGGGACTCTTGGGAGCAATCCTTTGCTGCGGACTTGCGTTGCTTCTCTGGCTGGTTTGTAAGCTCAAGGCCCAAACAAAAAAGAGACAAGGTGGTTATTGCCCAAGCGCCTGTCGCTCTAAAACATGCAGCATCAGCCGATATCTGGTTGTCTATGCTTAAGCAGTAGGTCGCCAGCCAGACAGCTTTTGCACTCCTAGAACTTCGGTTCATTGCACAGGATTAGAGTGTCTGGTTTGAGCAGCCCATGAGGGATGCCAAGCTAAGCATTGCACTGAGAAACCCCTTGTCGCGGGGCATTCTCTGGGAGGTACGTCATTTTGCGTGAGGGTTCCCTGCCCCAGTGTCCCTCCCTCAGAAAAACGGCAGAGTGACAGGTCAAGAGTACTGCGGGCTACAAAAAGCCTAGCGGTTACTCCTGTACATGGTCTTTATACACCTTAATGAGGATTTGACCTCTATCTTCGCCCTCCTAATATGGGTGTCCTACTTTGCTCAAAGTATAAAAGATAGGGGGAGATGTGGGGCGCCGCCCACACATTCCCACGCATTCGCCATTACAAGATGGCGCTGATATCCGGCTGGAGTTAGCAGTAAACAAGCCATGTGCGCACAGGCTGGGTAACTTTTCCTCTTCATGAGTTCCACCTCTTCCGTGGCGTCATAGGGCCTGGTGAGTTTCAACCAATCAGGGGGCTCCGCGTCCAAGGCAAGGACTGATCCCTTTATAAGGGGGCGGGCTGGATAGCTCCTTCTCTCTTCTTCTTCTCCCTTCTTCCCCTCTCTTCCCCTCTCTTCCCCTCTCTTCCCCGCTCGTTGGTCCCGCTCCCGAGTGTCTCCGTTCGTGGTCTGGTTCGTGGGCTCGTCCGTCTTGTTCATCGTGTTCGTCTTTTGGTTTTCTCCGCCTTCTTCGTCTTTTCGTCACGTGAAGCAAGTACTGGTTTTCCAGAGCAATAAAGTTTACCGCAGAAGGATTCTATTTCGTGTGCCGCGTCGTTCTTGCAGGCGAGACGGTTGCGCAGGACAGTACAGTTTTGTTTGTTTTTTATTGTATTTGCTATGTAATACAGCTTGAGATCAGGGATGGTGACCTCCCACAAGCTCTTTTATGCCTGACAATAATGTTCACTATCCTGGGTTTTTGTCATCCCAAATGGATTTGTAAATTTCTCTTTGAAATTGCTCAATGACAATTGAGTTGGAATTTTTATAGGGAAATTTCATGAAATCTGTAGATTCTTTTCAACAAGATGACTATTTTTACTAGATGAATTCATACCTGTCAATTCATAGGCGTGGGGGATCTTTCTATCTTCTAAGATTTTCTTCCATTTCTTAAGAGACTTGAAGTTTTTGTCATAGAGATTCACTTGCTTGGTTACACTCACTCCAAGGTATTTTATATTATTTGTGACTATTGTGAAGGATGTTATTTCCCTAATTTCTTTCTCATCCTGTTTATCCTTTGTGTAGAGGAAAGCTGGTGATTTGGTTGAGATAAATTTACCTCCAGCTACTTTGCTGAAGTTGTTAATCAGGTTTAGGAATTCTCTTGTAGAATTTTGGTACTAATTATACTATCATGTCATCACTAAATAGTGATATTTTTACTTCTTCCTTTCTTATTTGTATTCTTTTAACTCCTTTTGTTGTCTAATTACTCTGTTTAGGATTTCTAGTAATATATTGAATAGATAGAGAGGAAGTGGTCAGCCTTGTCTAATCCCTGATTTTAGTGGGATTGCTTCGAGTTTCTCTCCATTTAGTTAGATGTTGGCTACTGGGTTGCTGTATAATACTAATAGTATGACTAGGTATGTGCCTAGAATTCCTAATCTTTTAACATTTTTAACATAAAGGGGTGTTGAATTTTGTCATTTTTTCCCCTCAGAATCTCATGAGAAGATCCTGTGGCTTTGTTCTTTGTGTTTGTTTACATAGTGAATTACTTTGATGGATTTCCATTTACTGGATCATCCCTGCATTCCTGGGATAAAAGATATTTGATAAACATGGATAATCCTTTTGATGTGTTCTTGGATTCTGTTAGCAAGAATTTTATTGAGCATTTTTGCATCGGTCTTCATAAGGAAAGTTTGTCTGAAAATTTCTTTCTTTTTTTTTTGCATCTTTCTGTGTTTTAGGTGTAACCATAATTGTGGCTCCATAGCATGAATTAGGTAGTGTTTTTTTTTTTTTTTTTTTTTTTTTTTTTGTATGTTTGTTTGTTTGTTTTTTCTTTTTTTTTTTTGTTTTGTTTTTTGTGAAATATTTGAAGAATGTTGGTATTAGCTCTTCTTTGAAGATCTGATAGAATTTTACACTAAAACCATCTGATCCTTGGCTTTTGTAGGGGGAGATTTTTAATGATTTCTTCTATTTCTTTAGAGGTTATAGGACTATTTACATGGTTTATCGGTTCCTGATTTAACTTTGGTACCTGTATCTATCTAGAAAATTATTTATTATATTCACTTTTTTTCAGTTTTATTGGATAAAAGCTTTTGTAGTAGGATAGGATGATTTTTTTATTTTCCTCAGTTACTATTGTTATTTCCTCCTTTAAGTTGGATACTATCTCTGTGCTCTCTGGTTAATCTTTCTAAGGGTTTATTTTTCTTGTTGATTTCCTCAAAGAACCAGCTCATGGTTGTGTTGTTTCTTTGTATAGTTCTGTCTGTTTCTACTTGGTTGATATCAGCCCTGAGTTTGATTATTTCCTACCTTCGACTGTGATTGGACATATTTTCGTTTTCTTGTTCTAGAACTTTCAGGTATGCTGTTAAGCTGCTAGTGTATGCTTTCTCTAGTTTCTTTTGAAGACACTCAGAGCTATGAGTTTTCCTCTTAGTACTGTTTGTGTTGTGCTCTAAGTTTGGTATGTTGTGTCTTCATTTTCATTAAATTGTAAAACAATTAAGATCGTTTATTTTCTTCTTTGACCAAGATGCCATTCTGTAGATCTTTCCATGTGAAAGTGGGCTTTCTTTTGTTTTTATTTTTATTGAAGACCAGCCTTAGTACATGGTGATCTGATAGGATGCATGGGATTATTTCAGTCTTCTTGTATCTCCTGAAACCTTTGTTGTGACTGATTATATAGTTAATTTTGGAAAAAATTACATGAGGGTCTGGGAAGAATGTTTATATATATTTAAGATGAAATGTTCTATAGATATCTGTAAAATACATTGGTTCACAACTTCCTTTAGTTTTATTATGTCCTTGTTTAGTTTCTGTTTCAATCATCTGTCTCTTGATTATAATGTGGTACAGAATCTCCCACTATTATTGTGTGAGATAAAATGTATTATTTGATCTTCTGTAAAATTTGTTTTCTGAATGTGGGTACCCTTGCATTTGTAGCATAGATGTTAAGAATTGGGAGTTTGACCAGGTAGATTTTTCCTTTCATGAGTATAAAGTGTCCTATCTTATATTTTTGATTACTTTTGGTTTAAAGTTGATTTTATTTGATATTCAAATGGTTACTCTAGTTTGTTTATTAGGACCATTTTCTTGGAAATTTCTGATAGGTCTGCCTTTATATGTTATTTGATCTTTTTCTCTTACTGCTTTTAATATTCTTTATTTCTTTAGTGCATTTGGTATTTTAACTATTATGTGACAGGATGGATTCCCTTTCTGTCCAATATGTTTGCAGTTCTATAGGCTTCTTTAATGTTTATGGACATATCTTTTTTCACTTTAGGACAGTTTTCTTCTATAATTTTGTTGAATATATTTACTAGACCTTTAAGTTTGGAATCTTCACTCACATCTATACCTATTATCTCTAGTTTGGTCTTCACACTCTGCTTTGATTTCCTGGAATTTTTGGGTTAAAAGTTTTTTGTGTTTTGTATTTTTTGAATGTTGTGTCAATGTTTTCTTTGGTATTTCCTACCCATCTGATTCTCTTTTTTATTCTGATGGTTATGCATTTATTTCTCCTGATTTCTTTCCTAGATTTTCTATATCCAGATTTGTCTCCTTTTCTGACTTCTTTATAGTTTTTATTTCCATTTTTATATCCTGTATGGTTTTGTTAAATTTCTTCACCTGCTTAGTTGTATTTTCCTATAATTCCTAAGGGTTTTTGTTTTGTTTCGTTTTGTTTTGTTTCCTTTTTAAGGGCTTCTATCTTTTTTACCTCTGTTCTCCTGTACTTCTTTAAGGGAGTTATTGTGTCATAACTAAAGTTCTCTATCATCATTATGAGATGTGAATTTAAATCACACCTTGCTTGTCTTGTTTGATGGGTAATTCAGGACTAGCTGTATAAGGAGAGCTGAGTTCTAATAATGCCAACTAGCCTTGTTTTCTGTTGCTTATGTTCTTGGGCTTGCCTCTCACCATCTTGTTTTCTCTAGTGTTTCATGTCCTTGGTGTCTCTGACATTCATGCCCCTGCTACCTCCCTGTGATCATGGTTGTGTTGGATCTTTTCTAAGTCTTGATGTCTTGATCCTGTTATCCCAATATCCTGGGTGTGTCTGAGCTACTGGAAGTCAAGCTGCCTCTTGGATTCTGAAATCCTTATATAACCAAGCTCTTGAGATTCTATTATTTCAAGTGTCCTGAGAGTCAAGATTTCTCTGTGTGTTGTAGGAATAAGTGAGGAACAGAGTCCTGGGTTTTCTCAGGGCACAAATATAAACTGGATGGAAACTACATTATCTCTGTAGGGTTTTGTGTTTTCCTGGTTCCTGTAGGGGTCCCAGTTATACTGGTTGTTGAGAAAGATGTGACTTCAACTGTGTTCTTAAGTCTGTCAGAGCTCTTATGATCTTGGGTGTGTCTGATCTCCAGGTAGTTGAGTATCTTCTGAGATCCAGTTGTTCTGTGTTCCTAGTGTTTCAGAGCACCGGGAATTGGGCTCCTTCTGGGTTTTGTAAGAATGGATGCACAACAAGCAACCCAGGTCTGCTCCAGGTGCAGCTTTGGACCTGAAGGAATCTTTGGAACTGGCTAAGGAAAGGGGTTCCTGTGTCCCTGGATCTTGGAGGACCAAGTAATTCTGGGTGTTGGGGCAGATGTGTTCTTCTCACCTGTGGTTCTGGTTGTATTAGATTACCTGCAATTTGAGTTTTGTCTGGGTGTTGTGGGACTGTGGGCTGAGCCATTGTCCAAGGTCTGCCAACAAAAAGCTTCTGTACAATTGTATGAAACCATCATTGTCACTAAGACATAGCCTACACAATGGAAAATGTATTTCCCAATTATGACCTGACAGTTATTTTCATGAAAACATAAAACACAGCAACAAGTACAACAATGGGAAGCAACAAAACAACTCTAAAGAACCTAGAAAACATACAACCCTCTTAAATGTTGATGTTATGGCACACAATATTAAGAGAAACAACCTCATTCACTGGCTCTTACAAACTTTCACAGCAACCCCATCACCACTGGAAAACAAATTTGAGCCCAATATACAAGATTTGTTTTTGACTGGGACTTACCTACAAAACCCTGTGATTTTATAGGTTTTAGATAACCTTCAGAAGCTGTACCCATAATTTTCATGAATAAAACTTCATAAAATTTATCTTAAAAATGATAAATGCAAAGACATGGCAAAAGGTGCTGGGGGAAATAATACAGTTTCTCAACTCTACATAAGAAACTACTACAGACAGGGAAGGAATTCTGAGAGTGAGAGTAATAATGTTTCCTAAGAAAGAACACACTAGGGGAAAGGAGATACAATTTTAAATATATATAAAATATATCCAAAAAAATAAGAACACACTACTTGGTTATCAGCACCAAATGGTTACCTTGAAAACCCACATACAAATACACACACATATACATATACACATATATCTATAAACACATATATCATGTTTATGTCCATCCATCTCTATCATCTATATCTATATCTAATTATAGCTATACCTATAGTTTTATCTCTCTCTGATGTATATCCATCTATCTATCTATATCTACATATATATATATTTATATATATAATGTTTTACATTATACATGTTTTGGAATATATACATGTGTTTATACCCTGAAAACACACATACAAACACACACAAATATACACATATATCTACATAAATTTTTATGTCCATCTATCTATCTCTATCATTTATATCTATATATCTAGTTATAGCTATAGCTTTTTTCTGTCTGATATATATATATATATATATATATATATATATATATATATATATATATATGCATGTTTTACATTGTACATATTTTGGAATATATACATGTGTTTGTGAAAGAAAAAAAGAACATGGAGGAATGTGTGGGAGAATTTAAAAGGAGGAGAATGAAATAGGAAACAATGGAATGTATCTTAAAATAGTCAAAGAAAGTGATAAAATATTTGAGGCATAGAATTAAACAGAGTTCTAATCAGTATTAATGTATGCTCCACAACATAGAACTCATGTCTTATACCCATAAGTGGGCCAAATTCTGTATCTGGCTAGGCCATAGGTTCAAGTTAAGTTCTTACCCTATAATATGACTTTAATACTATCCTTTACATTATTTATACCCATAGAGTATTACATCTTTCAATTCTCTTCAGAATTAGCCTTATTTTTTATAGTAGTTGACATTTAATACAGATACCCATAACATTTTAACTTACACAAAATAAGACTGTGGAATGCTCAACTGTACAAGGTAAAGATATATCATAGACTTCTACACATGCATCAGTTATCATCTCTGAAAATGAGGTAGAAATCTGGTAAGAGCCCAAGGCAGAGGTTTTCTGAAGAAAAACAGAGTTTGATGAGCAACACTGTCACTGTCCATATAAACTTTATAGTAGCAGTGACTGTTTGTAACATCAACCCAACTGAAATCTCGGAATTCATGAATGAGGTACTCACAGAACTCCCTAACCAACTGAGACACTACTGGCTATTGATGGTTGCTAACAAACTGAGAGTCAGTTTTCTCAGAAATGTGTCCTAAAGAGGCCACTGATAATGCTCCAATAGATGGTCCTATATCTATTCACATAGAAGGGCAGAATAATCCCTGGATAAAGAGATGTTTGGAGAAAAAAGTAGGTGGAGGAAATAGAATATTAATTAAAGGTAATGGAAATATATGTATTGAATGAAAACTGAAAACATGAATACATGAAATACCCCCCTGCCAAATAAAAAGAAATGCCACTATTTGCTGTAGAAATTGCTTTTTAAAAATTTCCTCAGTCACATGCACAACTTCACATTTTATTATAAGATTTAAAGTTTCTTAGAATTTTTATACACTGTTAATGGTACTGTTTCATGATTTGACACTTTTCATATTCTATTTTTTTTCTAGTTTTCTCTCATTGAATATAGGTTTTTCCATACAATATATTCTGATCATGGTTTTCATGGTTTTCCCCTCCTCAAACATCCCAGAGATTCTCCTTATATAGATATGCAAATGACCTGTAACTTTTTTAAGAAGAAAAAGAAAGAGAATAATGAAGGATTATGGGACAAAGAATCTCCAAAGACAACACTGAGTTCTTTTTTTTTTTTTTTTTTTTTTTTTGTAGGCCACCAACTGCTGAGCATGCAGCCTAGAGAGGATTGACTTTTTATTTGTTAATGATTATCAATTAGAGATAGATTTTAGGTTATTGATGAGGGTTTATGTCTATATTATTCCAGGGTTTCTATCCATACCTAAACCTGTCCTCGAGCCTTGTAGGATCTGTGCATGATACAACCGTCTCTGTGTATTCAAGTTCATATATTCAGTTTTCCAATTTTGTTCAGAAGTCCTTGTATCCTCCATATTTTCTGGTTCAGATAATCTTTCAGCCTCCTCTTCCCGATGGATGCCTGAGCCCTAAGGGCATGGAAGGGTTTGATAAAGACATACCAAAAAGGACTGAGTGTGTCTATTTTAGGTACATAACCTGAGTAATCTCAGCTTCTTAGACCAAAGCACTGTCGAAATTCAATATTATATAGATTGGTTATTTACACCAGCTTTGTGCTACTATTGTATTAGTAAATCCTGAATTCAAGTTATCACTGTAGATCAGAGTTTTCAGGTAGTTTGTTTTTTACCTTGTTTTTTGGTAATAAGAAAGAGTGCCTACCAGTACCATGACCACTACTCTAAAGGGGTTAAATCCAAGCAAGAAAAACCTTTAATCCCAGCAGCTTCAGAAACTGGTGCCAGATTGGTGCTTCTGAGTGCAAGCCAGCTCCATTGCCTTCAGCCTAAGGTTATATGTTGTAATTATATCCACAATTGCCAAAAGGTATTTGAGGAGGCTCTTTGTTTAAACAGGGCTTTAGTTCCAAATTAAAATTGCATAACAATTAAGCAGTTTCTGACCCCACAACTTATATTGTATTATATTTATAGATTTGAAAGGATTTACAAAACAGATTTTGAAAATATACCCACCTCAGCCTCAGATATAGTGGTCATGCTACAAAACAAATGTTTTATAATTTTTTTTTTGTAATGGAAGAATACAAAGGGCTTTTGAACCAGGCTAATTGTTAAATAGGCTGTCTGCCATCTTGCTATTAAAATGCTTGTCAGCATTTCTGATTCTATAAATGAGACATTTTAATTTGAATCATCTGTGTCTAATTTAAAGTGATACTGAATTATATATAGCCCTTTTCATTTTATGATTTAAATGAAATATGAAAATCAAAGCAAACAGAGCAACATTCTTTACAGAACCCTCTCTGTTTCTAAGATTTGAATAAGAATTTCTTCAATTTATTTTTAAGCAAGTCCAAAAGATATAGATCCTGAAGCTTTTTAGAGTTTCTTGAAACTAAATTGTGTCAAGAAAGTTCACCCTTTGCTAGAAATGTGATAAACAGAAAATGGGTACCACAACACATTGTAAAAAACAAAACAAAACAAAAAAAAAAAATCAGTGCCAAGTGATAATCAAATTCAAGGGTCATAAGTGTTAATTAGCATGTTTTAATAAATGTATATGGTTGGTTGTAAAGCAAACCTGCTTATGATAGCAACTAAAATTAACAGGGAGAAGGGTTGAAAATCAGAGAAATAATTGTATCAATAAGGGTTCTTTAGACTAATGGAAATTATAGAGTGAATCTCTCTCTCTCTCTCTCTCTCTCTCTCTCTCTGTATATATATATATATATATATATATATATATATATATATATATATATCCTATTAAGTTATACATAAGTCAAAAATAAATTATGGGCACAACAGGCACTCAGAACATCTACCACCAGAAAAAGCAGAGACCCAGACACATAAGAATGGTGAGAACCTTGTGAAAACGGATTCCAAGCCAGGGGGCAGAGAGATCTCAGTGTAGCACTTGGAAAGTGTGCGCATGCCTGCCTGGCTTGATCCAGGGATCCAGGATCCTGGTGGCATCAAGCCCTCTGTTCCCATTCAGCGGCTTCCAGGGTGCACAACAGGCACTCTGAACATCCGCCACCAGGAACAGCACAGAACCAGGGACACAGGCCAGGTACAAGGGAAAGGCGAGAACCAAATCACTGACAAGATGGGAAGAGGAAAGTAAAAGAACATACCCCAGGGAAACCAAGACAACCTGGCAACACTAGAACCCAGCTCTCCCATCACAACAAACAGTGGAATGCCAAACACTCCAGAAAAAGAAGAATCAGACACGAAATCCTACCTCAAGATGATGATAGAGTTACTTAAACAAGAACAGGAGGAAAAGCATAAAGAATTAGAAGCTTTTAAAGAAGAAACAAGAAAAACACTCAAAGAACTCAAAGAACTAGAAGAAAACAGAACCAAAGAGAAGAAGGAATGGAAGAAGGAATTTATAACAGAAATAGACACAATAAAGAAATAATTAAAAGAGACAACCTTAGAGGTAAAAAACCTAAAAAAGAAATCAGGAGTCACAGATGCAAGCTTTTCCAACAGACTACAAGAGATGGAAGAGAGAATCTCAGAGGCCGAAAACAACATTGAAAACATAAACAAAACAGTCAGAGAAGATGCAAAAACCAAAAAGCTCCTAACCCAAAATGTTCAGGAGTTCTAGGACACAATGAGAAGACAAAACCTAAGGATGATAGGAATAGAAGAGGGCAAAGAATATCAACTAAGAGGTACAGTAAATATCTTCAACAAAATCCTGGAAGAAAACTTCCCTACCCTTAAAAATGAGATGACCACAAGGATAAAAGAAGCTTACAGAACACCAGATAGGTTGGACCAGAAAAGAAATTCCTCCTGACACATATTAGTCAAAACACCAAGTGTGCAAAGAAAATAAAGAATACTAAAAGAAGTAAGGGAAAAAGGTCATGTAACATATAAAGACAGACCAATCAGAATCACACCCGATTACTCAGCAGAGACTATGAGAGCTAGAAGAGCCTGGAAAGACATCATGCAGACCCCAAGAGAGCACAAGTGCCAGCCCAAGCTGCTATACCCAGCAAAACTATCAATCACCATGGATGGCGATAAGAAGATATTCCAAGACAAAACTAAATTCATACAATTTATGACCACAAACACAACACTACAATGAATTATAGCTGGAAAACCCAATACAGTGAAGGCAACCACCTCATAGTAAAAACAAGAAAATTTCTAAGCAAAAAAAAAAAAAAACAAAAAACAAAAAACAAACAAACAAACAAACAAACAAACAAAAAAAAAAAACAAAGGAAGAAATTCACAGGCACAATTTAACCTACCAAAGCAACAATAGCAGGAAAGAGCAACTACTATTCCTTGATATCTATTAACATAAATGGACTCAACTGTCTGATAAAAAGATATAGGCTATCAAAATGGATACATAAACAAAACCCAGCATTTTGCTGCATACAGGAAACTCATCTCAGAGACAAAGACAGACACTATCTCAGAATAAAAGTTTGGGAAAAAAAACTTTCCAAGCAAATGACCCCAAGAATCAAGCTGGAGTGACCATTCTAATATCGAATAAAGTATATTTTCAACCAAAAGTTATCAAAAAATATACAGAATGACAATTTTTACTCATTACAGGGGAAATCTGTCAGGAGGAATTCTCAATCCTCAACATATATGCTCCAAATACAAAAGCACCCATATTCATAAAAGAAACCCTACTAAAGCTCAAAAAATACATTTTACCCCATACAATAATAGTGGGAGACTTTATTACCCCACTCTCACAAATGGACAGATCATGGAAACAGAAAGTGAACAAGGACACTGTAAAAGTAGCAGAGACTATGGACCAACTGGAATTAATAGATATCTATAGAACATATCATCCTAAAACCAAAGAATACAACTTTTTCTCAGCACCTCATGACACCTTCTCGAAAATTGACCTCATAATTGGACACAGAATGAGCCTCAATTGATACACGAAGATCGAAATACTCCCATGCATCCTTTCAGATCACCATGGTCTAAGGTTGGTCTTTAATTACAACAAAGACAACGAAATTCCCATATACACATGGAAACTAAACAATGCTCTATTAAACGATAGCAGGGTCAAAGAAGAAATAAAGAAAAAAAAAGTAGGTATTTTCTAGAATTCAATGAAAATGAAAACACGACATACCCAAACCTGTGGGATGCAATGAAAGCAGTACTGAGAGGAAAACTCATAGCTCTGAGTGCTTTCAAAAAGAAAGTGGATAGAGCATACACTAGCAACCTGACAGCATAGTTGAAAGATCTAGAACTAAAGGAAGCAGATACACCCAAGAGGAGTAGACGGCAAGAAATAATCAAACTTAGGCCAAACATAGACCAAATAGAAACAAAAAGAACCATTGAAAGAATCAACAAAGCTGGTTATTTAAAAAAATTAACAAGATTGATAAACCCTTAGCCAGACTAACTAGAGGGCAGAGAGAGAGTATCCAAATTAACAAAATCAGAATGGAAAGTGGAGAAAAAATGACTGAAAACGAGGAAATTCAAGAAATCTTCAGATCCTACTACAAAAGCCTATACTCAACAAAGGTGGAAAATATGGAGGAAATGGATGAATTCCTAGACAGGTACAAGATACTAAAGTTAAACCAGGACCAGGTAAACCATCTAAATAATCCCATAACACCTAAAGAAATAGAAACAGTCATCAAAAGCCTCCCAACCAAAAAAAGACCTGGTCCAGATGGGTTCAGTGCAGTTTTATCAGACATTTATTGACGAAATAATATCAATACTCTCCAAACAATTCCACAAAAATGAATCTGATGGAACACTACCTAACTCATTTTTTGAGGCTACAATAACCCTCGTTCCTAAACCACACAAAGACCCTATAAGTATAGTGAACTTCATACCAATCTTACTTATGAACATTGACGCAAAAATACTCAACAAAATCCTTGCAAACCGAATCCAAGAACACATCGAAATGATCTTTCACCATGATCAAGTAGACTTCATCCCTGGGATGCAGGGGTGGTTTAAAATAAAGAAATTTATCAATGTAATCCACCATATAAACAAACTCAAAGAAAAAAAAAAACACTAGGTTATCTCACTAGATGCTAAAAAAGCATTTGACAAAATCCAACACCACTTCATGTTAAAAGTCTTGAGAAGAACTGGAATCCAAGGCCCATACCTAAACATAATATAAGCAATATAAAAATAAATAAATAAATAAATAATGTAAATAAATAATAGATATATACTATAATAATAATAAATTATATATATATATATATATATATATATATATTTATCATTTGTTAAAATTATTTTTATCTACCAATCACTGCCTATGTACATATGTACAGAAGGTTGAAGGATCCAATAATTGTCCAATCCTGGAGCCTGGATATCTCAACTACTCTTCAGCACTACTCATAATCTTGAAGAAATAGTCTTTAATGTCAATGAAAGAATTTGTGAGGCAGGTAAGAGCAAAGAGGCAAAGAAAAAATATCTTCTTTCTTCAATGTCCTTATATAGACTTCCAGCAGAAGGCACAGCCCAGATTAAAGTTGCATCTTCTGACCTTAAATGTTATGGATTAAATGTCTGTCTTTTCATCTTAATCACCCTCATTAAAAGTGGGTTGACAGACTTCAAACTAAGTAAATATCCCTCAGAGTTGAGCCACTCTATATTTGGATTCCAGTTAATTTCCAGATGTCTTCAAGTTGACAGCCATGGATAGCCATCAAATTATTCATGTCTTTTCTGAAGAATTTTTATAATTCTCTTTTTCCAATTATGTTCCAATTCTCTACTCCTTTTATATCTTGAAATTAAGTATATTAAGTTATAAAGCAATAATAATCATATAAAACTTAAAAGCAACCAGTTATTTAAAAAAATATTTTTATCACTTTTCATACATTATTTTGTAAAAATCCAATAACTACCAAAAGGTATTTTACTAATTAATTTTTTTTTGTGAGCAATTATACAATTGGCTAATTTAGTTTGTTTCATTATCTTTTTTGATTTTACATGGTATGTCAGATAATATTACAAATTGTTACATCACTGGTGTGTAGGAAAAAAATTCAATTTTCTTGAATATTTTAATAATGTTATTTCAAAGTGTAACTTATTTTTAATCATCATGAAAATTGTCCACATAAACATTTTTGTTTGTGCGAGCCTTACACTTTCTCATAGGCCCATAACAATTGAAAAGAAACTGTCAAGAAAACAAAAGAGCAGTCAACAGACTAGGAATAGGTCTTTACCAATCCTACATCTGATTGAGGTTTAATATCCAATATATACAAATAGCTAAAGAAGTTAGACCCAGAGAATCCAACAATCGTATTTTAAGAAATGGGGTACAGAGCTAAACAAAGAATTCTCAATTGAGGAAAATTGAATGGCTGAAAAGCACCTAAGAAAGTGCAAGACATCCCTAGTCATCAAGGAAATACAAGTCAAAATAACCCTGATATTCCATCTCACACCACTCAGAATGGCTAAGAGCAAAAACTCAGATGACAGTAGAGGCTGTTTAGGATGTGGAGAAAGAGGAACACTCTTCCACTGTAGGTATGGTTGTAAGCTCGTACAACAACTCTGGAAATCAATCAGGCTGTTCCTCAGAAAATTGGATGTAGTCCTACCTGAAGACCCAGTTATTCCATTTCTGGGTGTATACCCCAGAGATGTTCCAACATACAATTAAGACACATAAACCAAAATGTTCAGAGCAGCCTTTTTTGTAATAGCCAAAAGCTGGAAAGAAACTAGATGTCCTTCAGTAGATGAATGCATACAGAAATTGTGGTACATTTACACAATGAAGTACTACTCAGCTATCAGAAACAATGACTTTATGAAATTCCTAGGAAAATGAATGTATCTAGAGAATATCATACTGAGTGAAGTAACCCAGTCACAAAAGAACAGACATAATATGCAGTTACTGATATTTGGATAGTAACCCCAGAAAGCTCTGAATACCCCAGAAACAACTCACAAACTATATGAAGCTCTTGAAAAACAAAGGCCAAAAAATGAAAGACTCAATCCTTCTTAGAAAAAAAGAAACAATAAGTGTATAGCACCCTTTCAGAGTGGGGTATACTTAGATCTTAAATCATTAACAACTCAAGAGCTAAGAAGATAGCCTTGTGGCAATTTTTGATATTTAAAAATCAATATGTTTAATCTTTACACACCAAGAAAATTTTGACTATTTCCATGTTATGTTTTGTTTTACATGTACTTTATGCTCACTGTAACTATTAAGATTTCAATGCATAATATCAAACCTCTAAAAAAATCAAGTACTGACAAAAATACACTCATATATTTAAATGCAAAGTGGTTTTAAAATCCGTTCATGTATCTCTGTTTTTTTTTTTTTTGTTAAAGTTGTAAGAAAAACACTCTTTTATTCAAAATTGAAAAAAGCTAATAAAACAATTGAATTAAAATATCATTCTGGCAAAATATTAGTGTGTTTTCAGATAAAGAACTTCAAATATATACTATTATATGTGTCATTTCACATGTCATATTTTTCATGTGTCTTTGAAGATCTAAAAAATATTTTGTCATAATGTTTATGCACACACATATGTGTGTGTACATTATATATATATATATATATATATATAATATCTTATGCATTATATATTATAGTAAGATACTACTCAATACTAAAATATTTTATTAATTAATTCTCTGAAATATTCAGAGTGTCTTAATTTTTATTTCTTTGTTAATTTGACCAATATTCACAACACTAATAACATCATATACACACACACACACATATGTATGTATGGAGAAGAGAATGAGGGAGGCAGGCAGGGAGAAAGAGAGGCAGGAAAAGAAGGAGACAGGAAGAGAGAGGGGAGGAGTGAGAGAGAGAGGGAGAGAGAAAGAGAAATTTGGACAATGCGATATGAGATCTCAAAACCCATGTACTTAGTAATTCTAGGATCTGAAACTGACAGTCTTCAAATATACAAATTTAGACCTCTTTCTTTCCCATGTCACAGTGAAGAAAGCATAATTAACAGAATTCTTTTCTGACAGTTCACCATAATCCTACTTTTATATGATAAATGATGTACTGAATATTTGTTTCTAATAAATAGCTTTGCCCAATAGTAATATATCACTCTATTAATTAGTTCTCTGAAAGATGCATGGTGTCTTGACAGTCTTTTCTAGGTTAATGTATTTCATTTTCAACAACACTTATAACATGATATATCCCCAATGACATGTGGCTATCCTTTGCTTATGTGCAAACTGAGAGACATTTTATTAATGGGATGTAACTATAACTTTGGTACCACCTCAATAATACATCTGTGAAACAATCACAAGATGATGTTTGGGACCATTTATTTGTTTTTTCTTATAAATGTTACTGATATGACTTTTGGAGAACTACTTTTGGAGAACTACTTCATTCACTTGCAAAATAATTCTATTTCCTCCGAAGTTACTAGTAAGTAATAAACATGTATTTTTTAAAATATTTTGTACATAATTACATTTTTTTCAATTTGAGTTAGGCTACATTATGAAAACATTAATGGAACATATATAAATTGGACAAATTTAATATCTCTGATGGAGTAAACACGAATTATCTTGAATTCTGTTCCCAGGACCCACAAAATAGAAGAGGCCTAATTCAGGTTAGCTATCCTTGGACCTCCACAACGTGCTGTGGCATCCTAAGAAATAAATGTAGTATGTAATCTTCCAATTGCTATTTAGCCACTTCTCCACTTATCAGATAGAATGTAGTTCTACTTAGGTAAACTCTTTTATTAGGAAAGTGTCTAATCAGCACTTGTTGGAATCTATTTCTTCCATAGAATTTATTACTAGATTCACTAGGAGCAATATTACAAACTGAAAAATTTTAAATTGTAATACCTTGTCATAAGTTATATTCTGTCCTATGAATACTCTCAACAAAAAATCCATGTCATAAATTAGCTTATAGATATGAGAAATTCAGTGTCAAATGTCAGTAAATCTTTTTTGCTTTAGACAAAATAAGGACATGCATATTTTTTATCCTGGGTATTTGGTCTGGTTATCAATATTAAAGTATTCCTTATTTACTAATTTGAGGAAAGATGGAGGTTTCTGAATTTAGAGAGACTAATCCTTGGTTTATAATACTTGTTGGTGTTCTTTTATGGTACCTATATTTAGTTTAAGACATCTATATGGCTAAGTAAAAAAACATTTATGACAACAGTTCCATGGGATTCAAAACACTATCTGGCTTCTTTTATTAATACATTTGTATGTTACATAAAGATACATACAGGAAAAACACTTATATACAGAAAATAAATATATATTAAAATACTTTTGTATATTTCAGTAATGAAACAAAAATAATTAATTAGATGAATATATCCATTGATGACAAAAAAATTTACTCAGATTTTTTTTTCTTATTTTCTTTGAATTTGTAACCTTTTTGAAATGTTTAGAATAAAATTTTGCTTCCAAATGTCAACATTCTTACTAAACATTTATAAGACCTTCTGTATTGGTAACATTTCTTTTTGTTCTATTCAACACTTTAATTTTTGTGTTTTATTGTTTCTGATATTTTTATTAATATTTTTATAATTTTATTTGGATATTTTATAAATTTTATTGAACATTTTCTATATTTACATTTCAAATATTATACCTTTTCTCACTCCGCTCCTTCCTCCTCCTTAACTTGCTTCCATGAAGGTGCTCCCTCTCCCAATCACCCTCTCCACGTCAGTGCATTGGCTGGTTGGTGATGTAGTTCTTCCCATGAGGTTGCAAACCTTTCAGCTCTTTCAGTCCTTTCTCTAGCTCTTTCACTGTAGTCTCTATGTTCAGTCTGATGTTTAGCTGCAAGTATCCTCATCTGTATCTATATGACTATGGGAGAGCCTCTGAGGAAACATCCACATCTGGTTCCTGCCAGTAAACTTTTATTGGAATCAGCAATAGTGCTTGGGTTTGGTGGCTACATAATGGTGGTACTCCAAGTTAAGCAGTCTCTGTAGACCTTTTCTTCAATCCCTGCTCCTCTATTTGTTCCTGTATTTCCTTCCATGAGTGTTTTGTTCTCCCTTCTATAATTGACTGAGTCATCCACATTCTGGCCTTCCTTCTTTTTGAACTTCATAAGATCTGAGGATGGTTTCTTGTATATTCTGACCTTTTTAGGTTAGTATCTACTTATAAGTAATCCCACCTAACTCAGATAATTAAATGACCATGTTTGAGTTGTTGGAGATGAAAAGGGGGATTTATAGCCTTAGGATGGTCAAACCTTTCCATATGGACTCACCTTTAGAATTTTCGTTTCTTTGATACTAGGGAAAGTAAACATATTTAGACTAGCATAGTGAGGAAAGATGAGTATAGAGCCATGCTAGACTGAGCAGGCTGTGTGGAAATCAGAATAATTTGGACAGATAAAGCACCTTGTGTGTAGGAACAAAAGGTAAAGTTAAGGAGTTAAGCAAATCTTTATCTTGGGCATATATTTAAGGTTTGATTCATGGTTTTGGTAACTGGCTAGAAAGAAGTCACAATATTAGTGGAAAAATAATCTGTTCTTAGAGATAACTAGGAGGTCAGACAGCTTAATGGTCTTGTCAGCTATCAGGAGTACTTACTAGACCAGGGGCACAGAGATCATTTGCACAACATAAGATGGGTCCAGGCTGCCAAACCCTGACGTTTGGTTATAGCTGATATAAAGAAAAAGACCATTCAGTGTGGGCTCACAGCCAGCAAGGTGAACCCTTTAGTCTCTAGGTACAATGATTTGGGTGATACCAGTGGAGATATGGAGGAGTACAAGGGTAGCCTTTTTCTCAAGAATGTATCATAAGAGACTGAAAAAAAAAGGTAATTAACCGTGAAGTACACCTTGTTCAAGAGGAGACAGAGAAATGTGTGATCATTTATTAATTCAAATATGGATGTGAAAGAAAGGAGCATGGTGTTTAGCTAAATTGTGATTTAAGGCTAGAGGTAGATGTTGAGTATACAGATCATAAAGTTCAGAAATAAGTTTTTTATAGATATGTCTTAATAAGACCATTAATCTTCCAACCTTCCCAAGGATAGTAGAAAGTAATAGGGAATGTGAAGTTCCAATGTAACTCTAAGGCATTTGAATCTGAGTGACTTTGGAGGTGGCTGCTGGGCTGTGTTCTGATTGTGTGGATCTTAAAAGTCCAAATCTGAGCAAAATACCATTCATGAGGTAAAAATAGGCCAATTATGTCGTCTTAGCCATAGTAGGGAAAACTTCTATTTATTCTGAGAAAATGTTGACCATAAGAAGATATTTAAGGGGCTGGAGAGATGGTTCAGCAGTTAAGAACATTGACTGTTTTTCCATGAGTTCAAATCCCAGCAACCACATGGTGGCTCAAGACTATCTGTAATGAAATCTGATGCCATCTTCTTGTGTGTCTGAAGGCAGCAACACTGTACTCATACATAAAATAAATAACTGTTTCATTTTCAAAAGGAGATATTTAAGGTTTTTTTTTTTTTTTGAAGGCATATGTATAAGATCTATCTACCAATCTTGCACTGGAAGATAAACCCAAAATTGGTATAAGCTGAAGGAAGGAGTGGGTTATCAAGCCTATTTTAGGGAGGTGTGAGTGCAGGTGGAGTATCCTCAGGTTATATCTATAAGAAGGGCAAAAAGGCTACAGTAGAAGAAAAGAGGCTAGAAGAAGTGGTAAAGAAGTTTAAAACAAAATGACAAAAATCTTTGGAATAGGTGTCAGGAAGGATTTTGTCCAAGCTGCATGGTGAAAACTTGTGTCTTATTGACAAATCCAGGCTAGGAGGTCCACAATGGCTCATATCAACTAAATGACCTCTCAGTAGGACTCAGAAAAGGTAGGTATCACATTTGGAGGAGCCATGATGAAAATAGAGAAAGTTGATTGGAGAAGTATTGCCTCACTTCTTAGCAGTCTTGACAGCAAAGACATTGTTCAATGCTGTATTATTAATAGGGACCACGTTACCTTAGAGATGAATAAACATAACTTGATGGGAAGATAAGAGGTTTTTTAGCAGCTTTAGGATTGGAGGATAGTTGGTAATGGATGCACTCTTGTTGGTAAAGAAGTTTCTCTCTTATCAAATGAATTGTGGTGGTGTAGGATTTGAAAAGCGTATTTGTAAAATTCGTATCAGTTAATGGCCCTGTATAGTAGTATAAAGCATTGGGTAATATCAGGAAGAGATAGAGCAGGGTCTTTAGGTGTCTGTCTGCGTGGCAATAGTAGGGTCTAGGAGTTCAGTTGGTTATCCCTTAACTGCTTCATAGAGAGTGTACAAGAAGAACAAGTTTCAAAACTTGGTTCAGAAATGTCCTTCCAGAACTAGAAGTAGGGGAAATCTCTTCTTTGGTTTTTGGATATTTGAGGGAATTCTGGTATTATTCACTATCAAGAATGGGGTTACAAATGTGAGAGGATAGCAAAAAGTCTAGATACTTGACATAGAAAATAGAAAATTCAGCATTGGAAAAGGTGATCTTTTAGTATTTGTTTCCTAGTAAGTGGAAAAGTTGAATAATATGTTCTGCAATGAAAGCAAAGATCAAAGTTAATTGTTTTTTTAACATATACTTGGTGTAGTAGTTAGGCCTAGGAACTCATTGCAGAAAAAGAAATTGAGCACAAATTGTAGAATTCTTATTTTTCTGCAGTATTCTCATACATACATACATACATACACAAGTAAATACAAACTATCAATAACATAACTCATGAAAATATGGAAGTGTGATTGATCATTTACAAGGCATGTCTTCCAAAATAGGTTAGGTGGAGACATCTGTTGTTTTCCAAATGTGTGAAATTATTCCATAAGGTTTTATTTTACCTTTTACATCAAAAATATTTTTTTTCTTATTTACCAATCTTCAATGTTATATTGTGAGTTTGTCTTGGAAAAGACAAAATACCTGTAGGTTACTTATACATCTAGGTATTTTATTTAAGTATTTTAACTGTATTTGTTTATATATTTAGGTAAGCATTGAAGAGAATATCTATATGTCATCTATGGTTATATTTTCTGGAAGTGGAGAACTGTATTACTGCATTCATCACAAATTTATGATGAGTTGAGTAGATACAGAATACATACAAGGAGTTTAAATCATGGGTGAAAAAACCTTATTCCCTCCATTTCTCAAGAAGTACCAATAGATAGACTATGAACAATATCTTTCTTCTTTGTGTTAAACCTAATAATAAGTTGTATAGAATATTTACTTACATTTATAATTTTATTACAATTTATTTTCTACTATCCCTGGTGAATTTCAGTCCCTAATTATATCCCCAGATTCTTGTGCTACATTTCTTGAAACTTGTCAATGTGCTGCTGCTATACCACTTCTATCCTTCATATCGCAATGTCAGCACAGTACTAAAATGTGTTGAGTATGTAGTAATAGAAAACATTTTCTTCTTCA
Source organism: Micromys minutus (assembly GCF_963924665.1). Classification (NCBI taxonomy): domain Eukaryota; kingdom Metazoa; phylum Chordata; class Mammalia; order Rodentia; family Muridae; genus Micromys; species Micromys minutus. The sequence continues at coordinate 64,814,457 of NC_137970.1, forward strand.
AATATGACATGTGTAGTATTACTTCCATGTGCAGTATTGTCAGGGGTGTAGTTTTTGACCTACAATGCATTACCTGCTTGACTGATTTCATAGTTGTTTATCACTGATGACATATTTTTTTCCATACCATTTATCCTGTCACTGCTTTAAAACAGTAAATGGTGTGATGTACCTGGGATTTTCCAGCAGATTGTGTACAATATGAAAGCAACTATTTCAAGTTACATTCCATCATATCAAGAACCTTTATGCTCAATTTTCAGCATGTGTGAATAAACAGCAATATCTCATAAGGTTTCTGTAATGAGCCGTCTGAAAACTGAGTTCCTTTCTTACTAATTAGATCTATTGCTCACAACAGGAAAATCAAAATAAGCAAATCATATTTTTAGCAAAGAAAATATATTTTAAAGACAGAAAACTATTTTATTTTCACAAAGATATCAATATTTTATGCATTTTGTAATTTTCCAGAAAATCAATGTATCATTATATTGCTAATATAATTTTCACTTGTCAATAAAATAGTGTGTTCTATAATAGGTATTTCCTCTTTAGTTTCCAATCATATAGAAATAGTCTCTTTTTATTGATTTGTTAATCAGTCCCACAGAACTAAATTGAGTTTTGAGAAAATAAAAGAAAATAAAAGATACATTCCTATAATCCCCAAATAATTCAATACTCTTGTATGACTTTCATAATCTAAATTAGGGATATATGATAAGATATAAAGATTTAGCTTGATGAAACTACTTAAATTACTGATACTTTCAAAAATTATCATAATTTAGGTTTGTGTAGGAATTGTTTCAGTGTAATGGTAAAAATAACATATATACTGTTGTTAAAAGATGATGTCTTGGGTTTCAGCACCAATGTTAGGAAAAGGATGAAGAGACTGGGGAGGGTATGGCCCATGGAGGTGTGGCAAGGCCTGGAGGCAAGGAAGATGCCTATGGGACGCCCATGTTGAGAATCCTTTCTCCCTGAGCGACCAGCCAAGTAACCAGCCAAGTAATGTTATAATTTAGGTCATGGGACAGTTAAGAGAGTAGTAGAGGCAGAGAGAGGAAGAGAGAGAGAGAGAGACAGACAGAGAGAGAGAGAGAGAGAGAGAGAGAGAGAGAGAGGAGGAGCAGAGGAACAGAGGCCATCCATGAGCATGTGGAGAGAGAGGTGGAAGGGAAGGGAAAGTGGAGGTGCAAGGGTGTGAGAGAAAGAGAGATATCAAGAGAGAGAGCAAGAGCAAGAGAGGCACGGGGGGGGAGCCGCCCCTTTTATAGTGTCAGGTCACTCGGGTGGAACTTACCTGGTTATTGCCCGGTAACTGAAGGGTGAGGTATATCTGGCTGTTTCCAGTAAATGAGGGGTGTGGTTTACATAATCCCAACATTCCTCCATTTTGGTTCAATTAAAAAAAAAAAAAAATAGAGGTGACCAGGAATAGGGTCATTGTGATCTCTGACTGTTTCATGCTTGTTTTGGGGTGATGTTTCTAGAGAGTCTAGAAAAGTTGGAGTGGTGATGTTTGTCCAGTCTTAGAGTTGGCTATTTACTTATTGTCCAGGGTCTGTGGGACCATCTGAGGACAGGTCAGAAAGAACAGGTCCAATAGTAGTGTCTGTCTGCCAGGGAAGGCTAAAACATCTGTAGGTTTCTTCTCAGGAGCTGTTCTATATATAATGAGCACCTGGACTTGACAAGATGCTGGAACACACATATGTATACATTATAGGCAGAGATTAAGTACATTTGATTTGGAAGAAAGAAAAATTTTGTGGGGGTGGTCCTACCTTTTCTTCTAATAAAAAGGAGGAAAGGGGGAGGCCAATGGTGAAAGGGAAATAGGAGCCCGAGTCTCATTGGCTGCTTTCTGCTGTCTTGGGGTTTTGTAGGGGGTGCAGCTGGCTTTCACCATCAGGGTTTACCTGGAAAATGTTCACACCACGCTCCTCTATGAACAGTGGCTGGTAATCCTGCAACAGGAACTAATTAATAGTCTGGTTAATTTTTTGTTGTTGTTGTTGTTGTTTCTGTCATTGAAGTAGACACAAGATTGATAAGGTTTTGAGCAAATTCCTACAGAATGTGTCCCAGATGTCTTAAAACAGTTTGCCATACCATGAAGAGGGATAGCAGAAAGGAATGGAGTCATTTCAACATCAGAGTCAAGGCATCTGATAAAAAGTGAGGTAAGGCTATTAGGCAACATCACTGAGGAGGCTGTAAGTGGTAATTATGAGTTTGTTTTAGTGGGTATGCATAGCCAGCAGTCTTTAAAGCAACTGGGTTGGATGATATCATTTTTTTTCATGAATGTTGATAGTACATACTGGGGACCCTAGTTGATTTTTTTACGGTAGATCTTACCAACAACTTCTGTCTCCTACCTGGAATCTCATGGAGCTTGTATTTGGAAAAAGAGTTGTAGAAGTCTCAAGAATCACCTTAAATGGGTCCTGGTAGGGTCTAGTAATTGGATGACAACAGAAGAATGATGTTTAGCAACAGAAGAGTTCTGGACATTCCAGACTTGGGGGTCTACATGAGAATCGGATAAAGTAAACATGTTTGTGGTAGTAAGTTGACTGGCTAGAAGGAGCAGAGAAATTGCTGGCTAACTTGGGTTTAGGCAAATGGGGGGAGCAAAGGAAATAGTAGCTCCCTTCTTTACTAGAAGGTCTCTTCCCAATTAGGGACAGGACATGTTGGCACTGCCAAAAAGGAATGGGTGAGAGGTACACCACTAAAAATGCAACTACATGATGGGGTCTGGTGAGGAAGATTAGGTTGTTCTTCTACCCCAATAACAGAAAAACAGGAGAGAGAAGTGTGTCCCCCAAACCTCTGTCAGGACTGAGTAAGTGTCTCCAGTATCCAAGAGGAAAGAAATAGGCTGCCCTCATACCATAATAGCTCCCTGTGGCTCCCTGCTAGTGATGGCAGAGCTCAGGTCAAGGTAGACCAGGCTTCTTCAGTCATCCATAGCAAAGCCTAGGAGATCAGCTGGAGGGTTATTTCGGCATGACACAGGCCAATCAACAGCCTAATGTCCCTCTGGATGGTACCTAGGACATGGCCACTTTGGCTTGTGGGGCTAGGGCAAGCTTTGGCCCAATGACTTTGTTGACCACATCTATAACAGAAGGTCAGTGGTATAGCAATTGCCAGGGTTGGTTGGACAGCCTTTAATAGCATATGGTATTTTTGTTTGTGGGCCTTTTCATCTCTACCATGGTATACTTTATAGGCCAGTGCCAAGACTTCTGCCTGTGGAGTTATAAGACCCCTCTCTAGCTTTATAAGCTTGTCTCTTATGTTGGGGAAGCTCTGGGAAAAGACATAGGTCATTAGAATTTGTTTACCTTCTAGGTTTCAGGGTCTAACTTAGTGTACTGTAATAGGGCCTTCATGAGGTACTCTAAAAATTGGGATGGGTTTTCCTGTTTGTCTTGGAAAACCTCTTTCACTCTTTCAAAATTTATTGGTTTTAAGGCTGCTCTTTGGAGACTGGCCTAAATATCACCCATCAATTATAATCCCATCGAGGATTTTGGTCAGGTACTGCCTCAGATCCAACTGGGTATATTTTATCTGTTTGATGGATCTCATCTGCATGCATTTTTACCTGCTCTCAAACTCAACTGCATTCCTCGGGTAGTAAATTAGTAAGAATCATCTGTACATCATGGAACGTCACACTGTAAGATCGGGTAATGTATTGGAACTCTTTAATAAAAGCAGATGGATTGGAGATATAGGAACCCAGCCTGCTTTCTATTTGAGAGAGTTCATTTAGTGAGACTGGAACTTGGTCATAGACTAGGCTATTGACGCTTGCCACCTCTCTTAGCAGAAAGACTGATGCTGGGTCAGTTGTCTCTGGTGATGAAGAGTAAGGTGGTAGTTTGGCCATGGCCTTGGAGCGAGTAATGGGAGGGGTAAAACTAGGTGCCAAGGCATAGTGGCCTCTAGCTGGCACCGGCAGAGTGCATCTCTGTGTGGAGATGGGGTGGAGAAGAGGATGAGAGAGGGCAGAAAGGGGCATTGGCAATGCTCAGGGCAGATGGTAGTTCTATGCCTGCACGTGAATCTGGTTGTGGAGGGAGAGAGGGTTCTGAAAGGCTTAGAGTAGCATGAGTAGAAGCTCAGGCAGTGGTCTGGATTTTGCAGTGGAGAAGGGTGACTTATTGGCTGGGTCAAGAGTTGTGGTGTCATCTGCTGTTTGCCTCATTGCTAAAAGGAGTTGGTAGGGTTACAAGAAGAACACAGAGAAGGGTTAGAGTCAAGGTAGATAAATGCATATACATAGGGAACCTCTTTCCATTTACCAGATCATTGGCAGTATGAGTAAAGGTGTTGTAAAATTGACAAGTGTAGGGTACCATTCTGTGGCCATTTTGAGTCATTATCTACTATATACTGAATCTAAACTTTACTGCAGAAGTGTATCAATATAGATGTCTTTAGCCGAGGTGTCAGTTTTAGAGATTTGAAATTTTTCATGAGCCATCCCAGTTGGGAGCCTGGTGATACATTCTGAGACACTGAGCTGCCCATTAGGAAAAAAAAGTCGAGAGGGACTACCGAGTAATCTCAAACTGGAGTCCCACTGGGTAAACTCAGTAGATAAAACCGCCAGTGCACAGTAGTTCAGAGTTGTCACTCAAACTCTTGGTGGCTGTGCTGGATACCAGATCCGGCAGAGAACACCCTTGCCACGCCTAAGCTTCAGTGAGTCAACCAGCTGCAAGAGCCCCGAGTGGAGGGATGAAATGAAGGGTGCCCCCGAAGGGGTCTTCTCAATGGTCAATGTCTTTCTCAAACTTGTAGCTATAGAGAATTAACCCTCTTTGCCCACAAAGGCTGGCCAAACCTTGCTTAAGAAATTGGGATTCTCTCTGCCAGCTGGAGTGGTAATCCCTATTAATCTGCCAGTGTTTGTATGGGAGCCTAAGCCATGGTCTGGTATCAGGAAAAGTGAAGCCTTGTGGCATGTGCTTGATCTATCTCAGTAGCCCACATGATTGGAGCTTTGTCATGCAAAGAAAATTTCTTAGATCTACATTTGATACCCACATTTGAAATCTAGAGGAATCTTACCATTTAGAATAGGTAGTGAGCTTTAGGTAGATGTAGTTATCTGGGTGGAGTCTTATTTGGTCTATTGGAGGTGGATGTGAGTGGGTTTCCTGTAACTTATAAGTTTATAAAAGAGATAACAACATGAGTTAACAACATTAGCATTTCTTAAGATCAGACTTTATGGAGCAGAAGGAGCAAGAATTATATGTAGTAGAAAAGGAAGTTTAGCAGGAGGAAACATGAAGCATTAATGGAACCTGAGTTTACATAAGAAAGTAACCAGTCATATCTCTTAAGAACTTATATCTGAACTAGTTGTTAGAAAATAGAAGTCTGTTTCTTTATTTCTTAGGCTGTAACTATATTAGCTGTCAATGGCTTTGGGAGATTCTGTCAGCCATAACTTAAATATTAGTGATTAACAAGACAGAATAAGATTGAAAATACTAAACAGAAATAAAACATGTTGTTTGAGACAGGCACTAGTGCACACAGGTGAGAGAGTATAGTTATTACACTGGACAAACTCTAGTACAGGGAAGGGGTGGTGGTTCTGTGACAGCAGGGCAAAGCTAGGGCAGGTCCTCCTGGCAGGTGGAAACCCTGGACTAATGGTTCCAGCCATAGGGAGGGGCCACCCTGCCCTTGGTGGGCGAGGAAGAAGTACCTGTTGAACTGGCACAGTTGTCCGACATGGCAGAGGACCAAGTTTGTGATCAGCTAAGCTGCTGCTTCCAGGAAGCCCGCCTATTGGCAGGCTCTATTGACTCTGGGCAGTTAGCTCCAGATTCCTTGCCCCTCAGTGAGTGGGAATAGTAGCAGGGCCCAAACAACCAAAGCTGTGCCTCTCTCGGGACCAGATGCCTGCCCACCCACCGGCTCCCAGAAGGCAGAAAAAGTCTGGGACTGAGTCCAGGATAGAGAAAGCACATGTGGGATGGGAACAGTCAGGTCTAGCAAACAGAGTCCCAAGCAGAGGCTAGAGGCAGGGTGAGACCAGATCATCCCGGTAAACGGGGACTGCAGGTCAAATCAGTGGATGGCACGAGTTAGAATTGAGCTACAGATGTGGGAGAATAAGCCTTGCAAACAGTGCACCCTAATGGAACCCAGGGACAGTGCCAGACTCGTTCTCCACAAATCAAACCAAGCAACAGGTAAAGGAGCAGGGAATCTATACTCCGGATCGCTAGTAAAGGAGTGCAGTTTATTGTTTTTTGTTTACTGTAAATTAAACCAAAGCATCCCAGAAAATCGGAACAAACAGCGGCGAAGACAAGCCCATGGGTGAGGGTAGGGATAACTGCCCCTATCAGCAATGGAGCTACACTAGGAGGCAGTACTCCACAGAGCCAGAGCTCCAGAATGAGAGAGCAGCTTATTCAGGACTGGCCTGGTATCAGTAAAAGGAGGGGGTTGTCCCAAGGGCAAAAGTCCTAGAATGAGACTCAGTAAAATATCTGTCTTCAGGGGTAGCTCTAAGCTCATGACCTCTTTCCAGGGACCGAGTGGATGATTACTCTGAACAATGTGGTGAGGGAGCATACCAGTTCTCTGCAGCTTGGGCTAGTGAGCTTGGGATGCAAACCTATAGTTTCTCAATCTGAGTCACGGATCACAGCACCAATAACATGAAAAAGATATCCAGTTGTGAGGAAATCTAATCTCACATAGCGCACCAATGTGGTTAAAAGATGATGTCCCAGATTTTAGCACCAATTTTAGGAAAAGGATGAAGAGAGCAGGAAAGGGGGTTGTATTGCCCATGGAGGTGGGGCGAGGACTGGAAGCAAGGGAGATGCCTCTGCCAGGCCCATGCTGGAAATCTCTTCTCTGTGAGGGACCAAACATGCAAAGGTATAGTACAGAATAGATTTTATTTAGGTCATGGGGGAGTTAAGAGGGTAGTAGGGGCAGAGAGAGAAGAGAGGAATAGAGGAGTAGAGGTCGCCCATGGAGAGAGGAGTAGAGCACATGGAGAGAGAGGGGGGAAGGGGAAGCAGAGGGGCAAGGGCAGGAGAGCAAGAGGGAGAGCAGGAGAGACAGGAAGAACAAGAGAGGCAAGAAAAAGAAGAGGTGTCAAGTGGTTCCTTTTATAGTGTCAGGTCACTGGGTCAGAGTGTACCTGGATATTGCCAGGTAACTGAGGGGTGGGGTATACCTGGCTGTTGCCAGTAACTGAGATGTGGGGTTTATAGAATTCCAATACATACCTCTTTCACTATACCTCTTTTCATGATAGAGTACCAGAAATTGATTCATTCACAATTTTCTTGCATTATTTAAAAAAATATTCCAATACAATGTATTTAGATCTTAATTTTCTCCTTCTTGAAGTCCTCCAAGATTCCCACATTTCCTTACTAACCCAACTGAATACTGTCTATTTATTTATCACCTCTCTCAAAGAAAAACCCAAAGCCAAAACAAAACAAAACAAATCAAAACAAAACAAAACAAAACAAAAAAAATCCTCCAAATTACTCATGGTTTCCAGCATGAGTCTCAGAACAGTCAGATTTAATCATAGAAATCCTTTCTGAAAAAACAAAACAATATAAAACAAAACAAAAATTACATGAAAATATGTATTTTCTTTGTGTCGGACATGAGGCTTCTCATAGAGGGTGGTTTGTATATTTGGTGTTATTGCAATACCTTGAGAAGGCTAGGCTGATTCCAAGACAGGCTTCAGACTGGTGGTTCAAAAGTCTATGCATAGGAAATGGGTAAGTTCAGGCAAACCCAGGCAAGTCAGTCACTAGAAAAACAAATGAAAAACCCAGGTTTCAGGCAGGTAGTCAGAAAGTGCCCTACCAGTAGAACCTGTCGGGTTACTTGGCTGAGGTCTGCAACAGTTTCCCTACTTTCCAGACTTCCCCAGCAACAGTTCACAGTCCAGCCAGGCCCAAACAATGATTCTAGAATGTCCTTAAAGACAGAGCCAAGATTGAGATAGAGGTCACCTCCCTTGAATTCCCCTAATGTGGTTTCAATCCAGCCTGTGAGCTCATTTTGTGGTATCTTGGTAAAAGGAAACCTCAACAGAATAAAATAATGTTTGTGTTTATAGACTATTTGAGTCTAGAGTATCATTCTTTGGCAAATCGTGGACCCTTACAAAATATAAATATTTTTTACTTCTTAGAATGTATTAGTTTTAAATAGCTTCTTATAGGCATGGGACTTTGTGTGTACTTCCTTTTTTCTCTGCTGGAAATTTTGTACTTTGAATATAGGGAGGTATTTTGAGTCTTCTTATATTCTCTGTGAGATCATAAATGAATCCATAATATTTTGTCGAGAAAACACTAATTTCTTAGAGTCATATACCACCTCAGACTCACAACCTTTCTATTTTCCCTTTTACATAAATCCCTGAGCGTAGAGAGAAAAAGGGCTTGATATAAACACCTCACTTAGAACTGAGTACACCAAAGTCCCTCCCTCTTTGTATGTTGTCCATATGAGGTTTCTGCATCAAGTACCATCTATCACAGAAAAACACAGTTCCTGAATGAGGGCTGAGTAATACATTGATCTCTGAGTATCGAAATGTGTTATTAGGAGTCATTTTATTACTATGTTTTTTTCATCAGACTAATATAAGTATGTTTTTTGGTAGACCTGTCCCAGTTTATTTAGTAGTTTATTTTGTTCTAATATATGGAGTAAGATGTAAATTTAATGAAAATATTCCTGGTTTCTCTATAATTTGTCTCACTAATGCCCCATTATATCTTATTAGGAGATTATTATTGTAGTTTGCAGGTTTTAGAGCTGGGTGATATTGATGATTACTTGTTTCTCTAGTAGCACTCAATTTATTTTCCAACATGATAAATATTACTCTGTATGGGAGAAGTTTATTGTTGGATATAAGCTTGATTCCCCCATTTTCATGACATAATTAAGTACAGTTCACATCAACTGAGCCTTATTATTAGGTTGTGAAGTGTAATCAATAGCTCTTGCAACATATGGTGATATTTGAGGGGAGGTCTTTGGGAACACATTTCTTAAATGATGCAAAAATGTAACTCATTCTTGGTAATATGGGTTTTATTTTGTGGTATAGGATATAGAGTTGAAGCATTCTCTCCTTCATTATATAATGTCTCCATCTAATTCCTCCTTCCCTCCTTCTGTCCCCCAACCCCCATAGGGTTGTTGGCAGGTAGTTTGACTGTACTTTTGCCATGTAACTGCCAGGATGGGTGCTGTAATGGGAAAGCCTGAGCTGGTTTGGAATTGCCCAGGCCTGTGACGAGGCTGTCTTGTTGTTCTCAGGCTCTTGAGCATTCAGGCACAGATGGGAGTGGCAGAACAACAGAGAATGAAGTTTGATGGGGACTGGGGACTGGGAGTCTAGCTCCGGCTTGTCTCCTGGTGATTCTTCTTACCTTGGAGGCAGCAGGCTTGGTGACAGTTGTGGCTGGGAGGGCAAATAGTCCTAAAGAGGCTAGCCTAAATCTCTGTAGGCAAAGATCTTCTCCACGACTTCCCACATTGGATCTCAATGAAGAGATAGTTTATGGTTCTTAACTGTTTATTATGTTAGAAAATGTATGCCCAAGACTATACTCAAATATCAGGGTGTACCTAAGATTAAATACCTTTTGTTGATCTCTGCCACGCGGACCGCCAGCTCCTAAGGCTGAAAAACTGGTGAGTAGGAGATCTAGGCAGCCAGGGAGCAGAAAGGTCTCTGAGGAGTGCGCATGCAAAGCACACCCTCCGACCTGCCTGATCCAGGGACCAGGAACATAGCTTTGGAACTTCAGTTTCTACCTGGCGGCGACTTCAGGGCACAGAACAGAGCCCGGATCATCTGCCATGAGGACTGCCAGCTCCTAAGGCTGAAAAACTGGTGATGAGGAGATCTAGGCAGCCAGGGAGCAGAGAGATCTCTGCGGAGTGCGCATGCAAAGCACACCCTCCGACCTGCCTGATCCAGGGACCAGGAACAGAACTTTGGAACATCTGTTCCCACCCGGCGACTCTGAGGCATAGAACAGGGCTCGGTCCATCTGCCACCTGGACCAGTGGAGATCCAGGGACACAGACCAGATACAAGGGAAAGGCAAGAACATATCACTGAAAACAAAATGGCAAGAGGAAAGTGAAAGAGTATATCCAAAAAAAAACCAAGACAACCTGGCAACACCAGAACCCAGCTCTTCCATAACAGCAAACATCGGAATTTAAAACACTCCAGAAAAAGAAGACACAGACCTGAAATCATACCTCAAGATGCTGATAGAGATACTTAAACAAGAATGGGACAAAAAGCAAAAAGATTCAGAAGCTTTTATAGAAGAAACAAGAAAAACACTCAAAGAACTAGAGGAAAACAGAATCAAAGAGATGAAGGAATGGAAGAGGGAATTTAAAACGGAAATTGACACAATAAAGAAAACACTAAAAGAGATAACCCTAGAGGTAGAACACCTAAAAAAGAAATCAGGAGTCACAGAAGCAAGCATTTCCAATAGATTACAAGAGATGGAAGAGAGAATCTCCAGGGCGGAAGACAACATTGTAAACATAGACAAAAAAGCCAAAGAATATGCAAAAAACAAAAAGCTCCTAACACAAAATGTCCAGGAAATCCAGGACACAGTGAGAAGACCTAACCTAAGGATAATAGGAATAGAAGAGGGAGAAGAGTATCAACTAAGAGGCACAGTAAATATCTTCAACAGAATCGTAGAAGAAATCTTCCCTACCCTCAAGAATGAGATGACCACGAGCATAAAAGAAGCCTTCAGAACTCCAAATAGGTTGGACCAGAAAAGAAATACCTCCCGACACACAATAGTCAAAACACCAAGTGCCCAAAGCAAAGGAAGAATACTAAAAGCAGTAAGGGAAAAAGGTCAGGTAACAGGTAAAGGCAGGCCAATCAGAATCACACCCGATTTCTCAACAGACTATGAAAGCTAGAAGAGCCTGGACAGACATCATGGACACCCTAAGAGAGCACAAGTGCCAGCCCAAGCTGCTATACCCAGCAAAACTATCAATCACCATCGATGGAGAGACAAAGATATTTCAAGAAAAATCAAAATTCACACAATATCTGACCACAAACCCAGCACTACAACGAATTATAGGTGGAAAACCCAATACAATGAGGGAAAATACAGCCTAATAAAACCAAGAAAACTCCTAAACAAACAAACAAACAAAAAAAAAACTAAAAGAAGAAAAAGACACAGACACAACTCAACCCAAAAAAGCAATAATGGCAGGAAACAGAAACAACTATTCCTTGATATATATTAACATAAATAGAAATAACTCCCCATTAAAGAGACAGAGGCTATCAGACAGGATACATAAAGAAAATCCAGCCTTTTACTGCATACAGAAAACTCATCTCAGAGAAAAAGACAGACACAATCTCAGAGTAAAAGGGTGGGAAAAAACTTCCAAACAAACAGCCCCAAAAAGCATGGTGGAGTGACCATTCTAATATCGAATAAAGTAAATTTCCAACCAAAAGTTATCAAAAAGATAAGGAAGGACACTTTTTACTCATTACCGGGGAAATCTGTCAGGAGGAACTCTCAATTCTTAACATATATGCTCCAAATAAAAAAACACCCACATTCATAAAAGAAACCCTACTAAAACTCAAAAAATACATTTTACCCCACAAAATAATAGTGGGAGACTTTAATACCCCACTCTCACCAATGGACAGATCAGGGAAACAGAAACTGAACAAGGACACTGCAAAACTAGCTGAGACTTTGAACCAACTAGAATTAATAGATATATACAGAACATATTATCCTAAAGTAAAAGAATACACCTTCTTCTCAGCACCCCATGGCACCTTCTCAAAAATTGACCACATATTTGGACACAGAACGAGCCTCCATCGATATAAGAAGATTGAAATACTTCCATGCATCCTCTCAGATCACCATGGTCAACGGCTGGTCTTTAACAACAAGAAAGACAACATAAAGCGAACATACACATGGAAACTAAACAACGCTCTGTTAAACGATAGCAGGGTCAAAGAAGAAATAAAGAAAGAAATTAAGGATTTTCTAGAATTCAATGAAAACGAAAACACAACATACCCAAACCTATGGGATGCAATGAAAGCAGTACTAAGAGGAATACTCATAGCCCTAAGTGATTCCAAAAAGAAACTGGAGAGAGCTTACATCAGCAACCTGACAGCACAGCTTAAAGCCCTAGAACAAAAGGAAGCAGATATACCCAAAAAGAGTAGACGACCAGAAATAATCAAAATTAGGGCAGAAATAGACGAAATAGAATAAAAAAGAACCATTGAAAAAATCAACAAAACCAAGAGTTGGTTCTTTTAGAAAATGAACAAGATTGATAAACCCCTAGCCAGACTAACTAAAGGGCAAATAGAGAATATACAAATTAACAAAATCAGAAAGGAAAGTGGCGACATAACAACTGAAACTGAGGAAATTCAAGAAATCATAAGATCCTACTACAAAAACTTATCCTCCACAAAAGTGGAATATCTGGAGGAAATGGACGAATTCCTAGACAGATACAAGTTCCTAAAGTTAAACCAGGACCAAGTAAACCATCTAAATAACCCTATAACACTGAAAGAAATAGAAGAAGTCATCAAAAGCCCCGTAACCAAAAAAAGCCCAGGTCCATACGGGTTCAGTGCAGAATTTTATCAGACATTTATTGCGGATATAACACCAATACTCTCCAAACTATTCCACAAGATAGAATCAGATGGAATACTACATAACTCATTTTTTGACGCTACTATTACCCTCGTACCTAAACCACACAAAGACCCTACAAGGACAGAGAACCTCAGACCAATCTCACTTATGAACATTGATGCAAAAATACTCAACAAAATCTTTGCAAACGAAATCCAAGAACACATCAAAACAATCATTCATCATGACCAAGTAGGCTTCATCCCTGGGATGCAGGTATGGTTTAATATAAGGAAATCCATCAACGTAATCCACTATATAAACAAACTCAAAGAACGAAATTACATGGTCATCTCACTAGATGCTGAGAAAGCATTTGACAAAATTCAACACCCCTTCATGTTAAAATTCCTAGAAAAAACAGGAATCCAAGGTCCATACTTGAACATAATAAAATCAATATACAGCAAAAAAAAAACAGCCAACATCAAACTTAATGGTGGGAAACTTGAAGCAATCCCACTAGATCAGGAACTCGACAAGGCTGTCCACTCTCCCCTTCCTATTCAACATGGTACTGGAAGTCCTGGCTGGAACAATTAGACAGCAAAAGAGATCAAGGGGATACAAATTGGAAAAAAAGAGATAAAAACATCAGTCTTTGCCAATGATATGATAGTGTACATAAGTGACACCAAAAATTCCACCAGAGAACTGCTACAGCTGATAAACAATTGCAGCAAAGTGGCTGGATATAAAATCACCTCAAACAAATCAGTAGCCTTCCTATACTCAAAGAACAAACATGTGGAGAAAGAAATTAGGGAAAATGTACCCTTCACAATCGTCACAAAAATTATGAAATACCTTGGTGTGACTCTAACTAAGCAAATGAAGGACCTGTACATCAAGAACTTCAAACCTCTAAAGAAGGAAATTGAGGAGGATCTCAGAAAATGGAAAGATCTCCCATGCCCTGGATTGGAAACATCAACATTTAAAAATGGCCATCCTACCTAAAGCAATCTACAGATTTAATGCAATCCCCAGCAAAATTCCAACATAGTTCTTCCTGGAATTCAAAAGATCAATGTGCAATTACATGTGGAACAACAAAAGACCTAGAATAGAGAAATCCATCTTCAACAACTAGAAAAAATCTGCGGGAATCACTATCTCTGACCTCAACCTATATTACAAGGCATTTGTGCTGAAAACTGCATGGTACTGGTACAAAAATAGGCATGTGGATCAATGGAATAGAATAGAAGACCCAGAAATGAGCCCTCACATATATGGTCAACTGATTTTTGACAAAGGAGCTGTAAACTTTCAGTGTAAAAAGGACAGCCTATTCAACAAATGGTGCTAGTCCAACTGGCACTCAACATGCAAAAGAATGAAAATAGACTCTTTCTCATCACCTTTTACAAAGCTCAAGTGTAAGTGGATCAAATATCTCCACATTAAACCAGATGCACTGAAACTATTAGATGAGAAAGTAGGGAAAACTTTAGAACATGTAGTCACAGGAGAAAATTTTCTGAACAAAACACCAATAGCTCAAGCTCTAAGGTCAAAGATTAACAAAGGGGACTTAATGAGATTGCAAAATTGCAAAGTTTCTGTAAGGCTAAGGACATTGTCAAGGAAAAAAAGAAAAAAAAAAAAAAAAAAAAAAAAAAAAAAAAAAACGGCAGCCAACAGAATGGGAAAAGATTTTAACCAACTCCATATCAGATAGAGGCCTAATATCTAAGGTATATAAAAAACTCAAAAAGCTAGACACCAGAGAATCAAATAACCCTATTAAAAATGGGGTACAGAGCTAAACCAAACGTTCTCATTTGAGGAATATCGAATGGCTGAGAAATATGTGAGGAAGTGCTCGACATCCTTAGCCATCAGGGAAATGCAAATCTAAACAAACCTGAGATTCCACCTCACACCAGTCAGATTGGCTAAGATCCAAAATTCAGATGACAACAGATGCTTGCGAGGTTTCAGAGAAAGAGGAACACTTTTCCACTGTTGGTGGGGTTGCAAACTAATACAACCACTCTTGAAATCTGTCTGGCGATACCTCAGAAAATTGGAGATAATACTACCTGAAGACCCAGCTATTCCACTTCTGGGCATATTCCCCAGAGACACTTTAGTACACAACAAAGATACATGCACCACAATGTTCATAGCAGCTCTATTTATAATAGCCAGAAGCTGGAAAGAACCCAGATGTCCTTCAGAAGATGAATGGATACAAAAATTGTGGTACATTTACACAATGGAGTACTACTCAGCTTTCAGAAACAATAACTTAAAGAAAATTTTTAAGAAAATGGTTGCATCTAGAGAATATCATTCTGAGTTAGATAACCCAGTCACAAAAGAACAGACATAATATGCAGTCACTGATAATGGGATGCTAACCCCAGAGGCTCGCACTGCCCCAGAAACAACTCACAGACTGTATGAAGTCCAAGAAATAAAGAAAACAAAACAAAACAAAAAAAATCCTTTTACAAGAAAACTTTGACTATTTCCATGTTACATTTTGTTTTACATGTACTTTATGCTCATTGTATTTATTAAATTTTCAATGCATACTATCAAACTTTTAAAATAATCAAGTACTGACTAAAAATATATTCATACAGTTTTATGTAAAAATTATTTTAAAATCTGAAAAAAGTACTGAAAAAATGTATTGTATAATTTTATGCAAAAATTCTTAAAATCTGTACATTTATCTTTGTTTTGTAAAATAAAGTTGTTAAAAAAATACTTTTTGCAGGGAAAGATATATAGGAAGTGAAGCTTATTGGCAATGCCCTCTGAGCTTTTATGTTCCTCATTATGATAGAATATTCTGTTTTGAGCCTACACCACAGTGGTCACATCATAACTTCTTTAGTTGGTCTGAGATTTTAGGGTTCCTTCATATATCTGTAGAAAAGCTTGGGCATTGCACTTATATGACTGATTGAGATAACTCTCTCTATGAGGAGTTCTTGCTACGTGACATGGCCCTGGTGCATGGAGCATGTGGGGCTTCTATTCTCTTTACTCTCTTTTCAGTTTCTCTGGGTATATATACAAAATCAAACTATATATATGTTAAAAATGGCTAACAAAGATTTTAAAATGTTCAAAACTATGGCATCAGGAAAATAGAAATTAAAACTACTTTGTGAATTTATTTTACTCTAGTCAGAATTGCAAAGATCAATAAAACAATTGATTGCACTTGCTGGTGAGGATAAGGGGGAAGGAGACTATTAATTCCCTTCTGTTGGTAGTGTAAAACTGTGAAATAACTATAGAAAACAGTGTGAAGGTACCTCAAAATCTTCGAGTTGATATACCACATAATCCAGTTATTCAATTTATCTAAGCTACGGTTCTCTACAGTAATGAAAGAGATGGAATGAATCACTCTAAATGTATATAGAAAAGGGATTTACTAGAATCATTTACATGTTGTAGTCCAGAAAATCTAACAATGGCTGCCTATGAGTGAAAGGTCTAAAAATCCAGGAATCATTTGCTCCATGAGCCAGTGTGGCTCTGCTTGTCTTTATTATACAGTGGCACACAGAAGTAAACTCAAAATGCCAGAGAAGGAATGTGTTTGCTAGCAAGGCAAGAACAAGCAGGCAAAGTCTAAAGCTTTCTCTTTCTTTCAGAGACTTATGTAGGCTTCCATCAGAACATCTGTCCTGTATTATAGTTATTTTCCCACTTAAAAGGTCTAGATTAGAAGGTAATTTTCCTCTTCAAATTAAGCAGAACTTTTCCACAGGTGTGTCTCTCTATTATTGGGATTTATTTAACTCCAGATGTAGTCAAGTTGGCAACCAAGAATATCTTTCACATCATTTTTGGGCTTATAATCAAAGAATTCCACATCTCACTCTAGAGATGATTGTTTATTCATGCTCTCTGCTGTTCTAGTCACCATATTCAGAGATCAGAAAAAGCCTAGATTGTCATCAACTCATACATGGATTAAAAAAGTAGTTCATTTGCACATTTGAATTTACAGTAAATAGATGGAGGTTTAAAAATGATCTTGAATGAGATAAACCAGATTCCTAAAGAAATACATTGCATGTTTTCTCACATATCTGGATGATAGCATTTAAGCTTTATGTGTGTGTTTCAATTAGAATAATCACAAAGTTTAGGTAGCTTTTAAGGGAATTAGACATTGTTGCTTATGCTCAAGAGACATGATTTCCTATGGAAAAAGAAATAGAAAACCATTTACTTGAAGAAAAACAAACTAACAAACAAACAAAATCATAAACAAACAAAAAAAAAAAAAAAAACCTCTCAGGCAAATTATCATCAAAATTTTCAGTTGACTCAAAATTTTATTCTTTTACCATCTTTATACATTCAGAGTCATTACTCTGTTGACCTATTTTTTTCATTACATGAGTTATATCTTTTTGTTTCTTTCTTTGAAAATAGTTTGCTGGTACAGTTGCAAATGTTAAAAAAATCTTGTAGTTTTAAGTAAAGGTTTCTTTATTCGTACAAAATGATAATTGAAACAACTCACTGCTGCTGCATTCTGTGAGGGAAGACATTTGGGATATTTGGGTCGGCATATTCTTGTTTCAGAAATAGTTTATCATTAAATGACAGGATCTCCACAAGGTCTTGTCAGTAGAACCATTTTGTAACTGTAGGTTTGTAGCTGTTGTAATTATAGTCCAAATGGCACACACAATTTACAACAGTAATTATTCATGTGAACACATAATTTTTGTCATTTACTCTGTAATTCCAATAGATGATAAAAATCAGTCCTTTACTCAAAAGTTGAAGTTAATTTGTTTGTATCAATTTAATGCTATAAAAGGGTAGAATGAAACTTCAATGGATAAAAAAAACCCAAGTTGCATTTATCTTCCACTTTATGTAACTTTAATACTCAGTGATTGTTTACTAAAGAGGTCATTTTTAAAAATTACTTTATATTTACTGTTCTTTCAAAATGTATTTTTGGCCATCCTTTAAAAATTTTAGTGTGTATTCTCATGTCCTATCATTTTGGAACTTTTTAGCATTCATTCATTTACTTATTCAGGGGATACTTACTGAATAAGTAAGTATATGTAAAAAGTATATGCTAGACCTCTCTTCAAGATTAAACCAAAGGGGGAGACAGGTGATTGCCATTCTATAATTACAGATTTATGAAGAATATTTTCGATGATTGATCATAATAACTGTGAGATATTGGGCAATGATCAGTACTCCAATATTTTGAGTTTGTGTAATTACAAATAAGTTTTTATTAATCACTTTAAAGCATTTTTAATTGAGGTATAATTACCAATTTGAGAAAAACAGAAATCTTCCACTTATCAAATAATGGATTTTTTTTTATGATGTATTATGTAAGAGACTTTTAGACACATTGAATTCATTCTCAGTCACAATTCCAAGAAACCCTTTATAATCTATCACCATATGTATTTGCATCTTTTACAATATTAAGACAGATTTATCTAATCCAAATATTTTTCCGACATCTTCATGACTATTATGGCCATCTAATGCCCTTAAACCAACAAGCTAAAACAGGAATAACAATGTTAGGAGGGGTGTATGACTCAGGATGTCTTCCTTCATAAGTGAATAGTATTCTATTGTGCATATTAACCACATTTTCTATATTCATTTTCCATTTGTGGGATATCTGGATTGTTTCCAGGTTCTGGCTGTCACCAACCAGGCAGCGTACATGAGCTGGTCTGAGGCCACAGACACATATATAACAGAGGACTACCTGGTCTGACCTCAGTGTGAGAAGAAGTACTTAACCATGAAGAGACTTGAGGATCCAGGTTGTGGAGAGGCCTGGCAGGGTGGGGGTGACTGGGATGACATCCTCTTGGAAACATGGGTGGGGGGAGAGAAATGGGATAAGAAACTGTGGGAGGTGGGACTGGGGGTTGAGCAAATGTTGGACTGTACAGCAATAAATGTAATAAAAAATATGTATTTTGTTCTACTGTTTTTTGTATTTGTTTTGATAGAAATACTATACACATTTATTATAACTATACAGTATACTTTTGAAGGTATTACTATTGCAGTTTAGTTTCTTTTGTTACAAATTATGGTTTTAATATGAAATATTTTCTACAAGATTATTTACTGATATGCTAGTCAATAGCTGCTGGCTCTTACTAGTAAGTGGTATGATTATGAACCTGCTAATTTTATCAATAGCTTAGTTTTATTAATTCATAGTTTAATGGAGTAGAAAATATGGTTCCACTTTAGAAGATGAGGGTCCCTGGAGTCATAACATCGAAGTGAATATCTTATTCTCAGTTTTTCCCTCCTCTTTACAAACTGATTGGCTTAGGGTAAGCAGATATTCTACACCATCACATTCTGTTTTGCCCTATGTTATGAACTGATAGGATAAACTACAATAGATTGAAACTTTTGAAGATATAAATTTCTGTGAATACATATGTTTGTGTTTAATAATAGTAATCTATGAAAACTAACTATTAATTTGATAGTTCGTGACACATAGGAAGGAACGAAGGTAGGAAAGTGAAGAAGAAAACTAATGAATTCAATTTTAACTAAAATGTATAAGATAATAGAGATTACATTTTTTTTTAATTTTAAAATTTACTTTATAAAATTTCTTTTTGTTACGTTTTATTGGATATCATCTGTATTACATTTCAAATGTTATTGCCTTTACCCCATTCCTATCCCCCTCCTCTTTCCCTTGCTTCCATGAAGGTGCTCTCACTTCCAATCACCCTCTCTATCTCAGTGCCTTGGTGTTCCCCTATGCTGAGAAACCGTGCCTTCACTCTCCCAAAGGCCTCTTTTTCCATTGAAGCCAGACAATGCTATTCTTTGCTTCATATGCAACTGGAGCCATGGGTCACTCCATGTGTACTCATTGGTTGATGTTGTAGTCTCTGGGAGGTCTAGAGAGTTTGGTTGGTTGATAATGTTGTTCATCCCATGAGGTTGCAGACACTTTCAGCTCCTTCAGAACTTTCTCTACCTCTTTCAATTTGAGGTCCCTGTGTCTAGTCCAATGGTTAGCTGGAAAAATCCTCAAGTGTATCTGTATGACTCTGGCAGAACCTCTTTGGGGGCATCCATATCTGGCTCCTGCCAGTAAGCACTTCTGGGGTCATCAATAGTATGTGGGTTTGGTGACTATATGGAATTGATCTCCTTGTATGGCAGCTTCTGAACCATATTTTCTTCAATCCCTGCTTCTATATTTGAAGTTGTATTTCCTCTGGTGAGTGAGTGTTTTGTTTTGTCTTCCCTTCTGAGAAATACTGAGACATCTGCATTCTACCTTTCCTTCCTTTTGACCTTCATAACATATGTCGATCACTTCTTGGGTATCCCTGGCTTTTGGGGCTAATATCCACTTTCCAATGAGTACATACCATGTGTATCCTTTTGTGACTGGGTTACCTTACTCAGGATGATAGCTTCTAGTTCCATCAATTTCCCCAGGAATTTTATGAAGTCATTGTTTCTTAAAACTGAGTAGTACTCCATTGTGTAAATGTGAATTAAATGTGAATTAAAATACACTTTCTCCATTTAAATAATTCTTTACATATTTTGTCACAATTGTGGAATGCTAGTAATATATAAGTTAATTTATTCTGCATACTAGTTTGTTCAGGAAAAAAAAATTGTGTTAGTTTTCTTTTTCTTCTATTTTTTAGGTCCAGATTTTCTTTAGTATATACTGATCGAATCAACTAATAATTTTCATTATTACACCTTCAAACATGCATACACTTTCATCATATTAAGCTCTTTACTTCATTAACTGTCTAGATTCTACTAAAAATACTGTAGTTTCTATTATAATATTTTCATCGTTTTTTTTTCTCCCACAGAATTAATGGATGATAGATAAAACATAAAACACTCTTGCCTTTCTGTGTCCAGGTTATTTAAAATATGATGGTTGCTAATTTCATCATTTTTAATGAAACTCTATCAATTTGGCCTTCTGTGTAGAAAAATAATGTTATAATATTTATGTGCATATTTTTTACTTAATATATATTTAATTGATTTATACATAAACATAAATATATTTGTATTTTTATTAATATATTCTAATTAATAAAAACTTATCTAGTTCCCTAACTTGCATACTTGGATATTACTATATGAATATGAATATGTAGTTATTGTTATAGTAAAAGATATTTGGGGGAATGTGTGTAATCAAAGAAAAAAATTTAGAACATATGATAGTATTACTTCTTCTGGTTTGAAGAAGCTCCATAGTAATTTCTATACTGGTAGAAATCATTTTTATTCCCACAAGAAATAAACTATATTTCCCTTTTCCCCTGGAGCTTCTCTGTCATTTGTTGTATGTTTTATTATGATATTCATTTTGACTTAGGTGAAATGGAATTTTAATGTTTTTTTTTGATTTACATTTTTTTGTGTTCATATACTGAATTTTGTCAAATGTCCCTGTCTTTTAAAGTTCTCTACTTTATATATTTCTCTGACATTTACTTTTAGAATGCTTCTCTGCATTCTAGGCATAGTTTAATCTCACCATCTTAGGTCCTGAATATGCAAGAATAACATTTTATGTGAGATCACTTTACTTTGTTGACAACATCATTTATTAAAATAAATTTTCTTCTTAAAACTGCCACTGGGTATATCCCAGAAATGGTCATATGTGATTTATCCATTTTAATTTGTCTCAAGAATATTTAAAAAAATATATTTAGTTTCTACAATCCCCTATTGAGTGCTGTGAGCCCTGTTTAATTTCCAAGTATTTAGACATGTTATACATTTCCTCCATCTACTTGGCACAATCAATATATACAAAATAAGTCTGGAATGAAAAAATAAAACTATCAAAAAACTTATCTGAACAAACTTTTGTACAGAAAAAAAGCCATATTTATTAGATATATTTGTGAAAAATTCATAGATAATGTTATGAATCCAAGTTCCTGAAATTTTTTGAAAATATATTTGCTATTATTTGAATATTTTTAAGTTTGATAATGTTTATTTGGTCCTTAAGTAGTCTATGTGAAACATTTCTTATGAAATTTACAATATATATATATATATATATATATATATATATATATATATATATATATATATATATTTAATAAAATATTTAATTAACACCTTCAAGTTCATTTCATTGGTATATATATATATATATATATGTGCATATAATCAATTTACATCTTATGCTTAATTGTAGATTTTGTGACTCAAATATTCATATTACTAAAAGTAGTTACTTGCTCTCTAAGATCATTATGAAGCAGACATATACCACGGTAGGAGGATTACATTTTTAAATGTACAGGCGGTCATATGGGATGGATCCCCCAATGAGGCAGTCTCTGAATGATATTGTCTTCAATCTCTGATCCTTTATTTGTCCTTGCAGTTTCCCCTGTGAGTTTTTTATTGTCCTTTCTAAAAATGACTGATGCATCCACATCCTGTCCTTCATTCTTTTTCAGCTTTATAAGGTCTATGAATTTTTTCTTGTGTATTCAGAACTTATGGGGGCTAGTATCTGCTTATCAGATAGTGCATACCATGTGTATTCTTTTGTGACTGGGATAACTCATTGAGGATGATAGGTTTTAGTTCCATCCATTTGCCTAGGAATTTCATAATGTCTTTGTTTCTAATAGCTGAGTAGTACTCCATTGTGTAAATGTACCACAATTTCTGTATCCATTCTTCTGCTGAAGGACATCTGGCTTCTTTCTAGCTCCTGGCTATTATAATTAAGACTGATATGAGCATAGTGGAGCATGTGGCCTTGCATTATGTTGGAGTATATTTTGGGTACCTGTCCAGGAGTGAAATATCTGTGTCTTCAGGTAGTACTATGTCCAGTTTTTTGGGGAACCATTACAATGATTTCCAGTGTGATTGTACAAGCTTGCAATGCCACAAACAATGGAGGAGTGTTCCTCTTTCTATACATTCTCCCCAGCATTTGTCAAAGATCAAGTGACCATAGTTATGTGGGATAAACTTTGAGTCTTCTATTCTATTTCATTGATCAATCTTAATTTCTTTGTACAAATACCAGAGGGTTTTTTTTTTTTTATCACTATTGATCTGTACTAAAGATTGTGGTCAAGGATGGTGATTGTTTCAGTTCTTTTATTGTTTAGAATAGTTACCACTATTCTGGGTTTTTGTTATTCCAAATGAATTTGCAAAAAATTTTCTAACTCTATAAAGAATTGAGTTGGAATTTTGATGGGGATTGCATTGAATCTGTAGATTGCTTTTTGGAAGAAGGCCATTTTTCATATATTAATCCTGCCTGCTGATTAGCAAGGGAGAACTTTCCATCTTCTGAAATGTTTGATTTCTTTCTTCCGAGACTTAAAGGTCTTCTCATACAGAAATTTGACTGGCTTGGTTAGCATCACACAAGTTTATTTTATAACATTTGTGACAATTGGGGAGGGAATTGTTTTCTTAACTTTTTTTTCTCAGCCTGTTTATACTTTGAGTAGAAGAAGGCTACTTATTTACTGTAGTTAATTTTATATCCAGCCATTTTGCTGAAGGTTTACATGTTTATAAGGTTTACATGTTCTCTGTTTTTATTTATGAAGTCACTTAATTATACTATCATACCATCTGAAAATAGTGATATTTTGACTTCTTTTCAATTTGTATCCCGTTGAGTTTCTTGTGCTGCCTAATTGCTCTGGCTAGGACTTACACTACTATATTAAATAGATAGAGGGAAATTAGGCAGCTTTGTCTAGTCCCTGATTTTAGTAGACTGGCTTCAAATGTATCTCCATTTAGTTTGATGTTGGCTACAGGTATTCTACATAGTTATTTTATTATGTTTATATTTGGGACTTGAATTTGTGATCTTTCCAAGGTTTTTTTTTTTTGTTGTTGTTGTTTTGTTTTTTTCATCAAGGGGTGTTGAATTTTGTCAAATGCTTTCTTAGCCTCTAATGGTATGATGATGTGATTTTTTTTTTTTTTTTTTTTTTTTTTTTGGTGATGTGATTTCTTTCTTTTTTTTTTTTTTTTACTTTGAGTTTGTTTATATAGAAACTTACTTTGGTGGATTTTCATGTATTGATCTATCTCTAAATCCCTGGGATAAAGCTTATTTGATCCTGCTGAATAATCATTTGATGTGTTCTTGGATTTGGTTTCTGAGAATTTTATTGAGTATTGTTATATATAAAATTCATGAAGAAAATTGTCCTAGATTTCTCTTTCTTTGTAGGGTGTTTGTGTGGTTTAAGAATAAGGGTAATTGTGGCTTCAAAGGAAAAAATTGGGCAGTGTTTCTTCTATTTTGTGGAATAGTTTGAAGATTATTGCTATTAGGTCATCTTCCAAGTTTTCCAGTTTTGTTGAATATGCTTTTCTATTATTTTGTTTCCAACCTATTACTCTGAGGTAGTGTTGGTCTATGTCACTGAGATGAGTTTCCTGTAGGCAGTAAAATAATTGGTCCTGTTTTCATATCCCATCTATTAGTTTATACCATTTTATTTGAGAATTGAGTCCATTGATGTTAAGAGATATGAAGGAACAGTGTCATTTTTTTTCTGTTATTACAGGTAGAATTTTGATTTTGTGGCTATCTTCTTTGTTTGTTTGGGTTTATTGGAAAAGGATGACTTTCTTGCTTTTCTTAGGGCATAGTTACTGTGTAAAATTTTATGGAATATCTTGTTTTCTCCATCTATTGTAAATGAGAGCTTTGCTGAATACAGCAGTCTTCACTGGAATTTGTGTTCTTTTAGGGCCTGTATGAGATTTTTCTAGGATCATCTAGCTTTCATTGCCTCTGTAAAGAAATGTGTTGTCATTCTTATAGGTTTGCCTTTATATGTTACTTGACCCCCCCCCTTTTTTTTTCATTTTCTCTTTTGACAATTATGTGACAGGGGGGGATTTCTTTTCTGGTCCCAATCTATTTAGAGTTTTGTATGCTTATTGTATGTCTATGGGTTTCTCTTTCTTTTAGTTAAGAAAGTTTTCTTTTGTAATTTTGTTGAAGAAAATTACTAGCCCCTTAAGATGGAAATTATTGCTCTCCTCTATACCTATTATATTTTGCCTTGGTCTTCTCATTTTGTCCTGGATTTAATGGATGTTTTGGGTTAAGAGCTTTTTGCTTTGTTAAATTTTCTTTGACATTTTGTCGATGTTTTCTACGGTATCTCCTACCCCTGAGATTCTCTCCTCAGTCTCCTGTATTCTGTGGATGATGGTTACGTGTATGACTCCTGATCTCTTTTTCAGGTTTTTTATATCAAGGGTTGTCTCTCTTTGTTATTTCTTTATTGTATCTATTTCCATTTTTATACCCTAGATTGTTTTGTTCAATTCTTTCACCTGTTTTTTTCTGTTTCCCAAAAATTCTATAAGAGATTTTTGTGTTTATTCTTTCAGGGCGTCTATTTGTTTACCTGTTTTCTCCTGTATGTTTTTAGGGGAGTTTTTTATGTACTTTTAAACATCCTCTATCATCATCATGAGATGTGATTTGAAATCCATGTCTTGCTTTTCTGGTGTGTTGGGATATTTAGAACTTAATGTGCTGTAAGAACTGTATTCTGATGTTGCCAAATTGTCTTGGTTTCTATTTCTTAGGTTCTTGTGCTTCCCTCTTGCTATCTTGTAATATCTGATGTTACTTAGTATTACTGTTTCTGACTAAAACTTTTCCTTCCTGTGGGCCTGTGAATTGGTGAACTTAGGAGCGAGATTGCTCCTGGGAGACCAAATTTCTCTGGGTAGGTTTTGGGTCTGGATTGCTGTTGGAGAGATCTAGCTCTGGACATATATTGGGGCCAGAAGAGTCCCTTCTCAGGCCATTTTTCATCATAGAAGTCTTGTGTGCTCCTGGTGGGTCTCTTCTTGGACAATCATTGGGGCAAAAGTGGAGTTTTACCTGTGGCTTTAGAAGTGAGAGTTGCATGTGATATCAGCTCTCTGCATGTATGTTTTGGGCCTCAAGGCCATGGGATTTTGCCTCAGTTGTTAAAACCACTTTCTGTTTTTGCCAAAGACCTGGATTTTGTTCTCAACACTCATAGAGCACTCATAAGCATGTGTAACTTCAGTTTCAGGACATTAAATGCCATATTTTGATCTCTGCAGGTACTAGGCATAAATATGATCTAGAAAATTGCTTAAAAGAAAAACACTGATACATAAAATAAAAATCAAATGAAAGAGAATATTATTTTACAGTATTTGTAATAAAATATTTATTTACTGACAAACATTTTTCATATATGTATATATCTAAAGTATTTAATCCTCTTCAAATTTAAAATTTCAATAACATACCAATTTTTAAATATTTTGCATTAATTTATTTTCTTTCACAATAATACAAGTCAAACATTAATAATGAGGCAATTTCTACATATTCATTTTCCTTGAAAAAACTATTTAAGAAAAATTGTAGTTAATGTCACCCATTACTTGTGATTTATGCAAATAATTCTTAATATAAATAAAGTGCTTAAAGTCTTTACAAGGAAGCATAACTTGCAAAGTGGAAAATTACTTGAATGTGAAGTTACATTGCCAGAAAATTAATAAGTGGCTAAAAATTTCCAATACAAGGCAATCAGTCCATTTCTCTGTAAATTCTTCCACAATATTATGTTTTTAAAGTATAAATTAAATACAAAGAACTGTGGCGGAAATTACTGGTTTCTATAAATTTTAATAGAAAAATTTATTTTATCAGAAAGAAAAAATGTATGAGAAATAGTGACAGTTCAAGAGGAATATGACATTAAATATAGTCAAAGACAAAATTGAACCATCTGTATTACATTTCTCAAGGCAAACACTAAAACACTCTGAATAATTTCTTTTTATTTGAGAGTTATATCAGTCAAACTTCCTGGATTAAGAAGGTCATAGTATAATTCACCACAGGCAGGCTTGGATTAAATACCCATAATTCAGAGTCTTAGGGACAAAGGAAACATCTAAATCAACTTGAAAACAGACAGCATCTTAATGCTTTTGTTTTAAATATCCTGTTCATGCTACAGCAACTAGAAAATCAATGTGTCAAAAATAAAAAGAAGAAAAACATTACAAAAGTTCAGATGAAATATGTTAGGCATTAACTGTAGTTGATTTTATAAGTAAGTTAAGATTTGTACTTTTTGGGAATTTAGATATACACATATATCAGTTTTTTTCTGGGTCTTTGATATAATACCTGAGAGGGAGAAATCTTAGAAAAAATATGATTTTTCCCTCCCAGTTCCAATAAGAATAGTCAATGATGGTGGTAAAGGTATGGCAGTAGAAACATGAGGCTGGTCTAGAATTAAGGTTCACCACTCTCTAAATACTCCATAAACTTCACCAACATCCTCTTCAAATGGAGAGCCAAGGATTAAGCTGTGAGTCTGCAACAAAAATTTTATTCATACCAAAATTTTTAGAGAGTATTATTTTACCTATAAAATTATTTGACAATAATACTTTTATTTAAAAAATTATAAAGAAAAATGAGATGTTACAATGCACATTATAGATGAGCTAATATTAGAAAATACTTCATGTTTTCATTGGTATATTGCAAACAAGTATCACATATTTATGCTAAAGAGAATGAAAGCTAGTAAAATTAGTTGGGGAAATGATATCCTGATACTTATCTACATACATAATAGCTTGAATTTTGAATTATCTACCAGATTTCATGACTAATGTTTTCCTGGTTCTCATTTATATAATAGTTAAAATCTTGAAAGTCATACTAAATTTCATGACTTAAATAATTGTTTCCTTAAAGACTGTGTGCAGGAGATATTTCAAGATTTAAGATTAGGAAATTAGCAATATATCTTTATATTATATAAATTTACCCTTGAAAAGGACCATATGTCAGGAATCGCCATCTCATTCTCTTATGTTCCAGAGAAACAGTGAATAGTTTTGCCCTTTATGTACTACATTCTTGCTTTGTTTTCTTCATTATAGACTGTAAGCAATATAGCTAATTTGCCATTGACTTATATTACAAAATATAAAGCCAAAACTTCCATTCTTGTGTACTTTTTCAACTTCAATATATTAACCATTTAACTTTCTAATGACTATTAACTTAAATCCAGTCATAGAGTATTAAATATGTAAAGAATCCAAATAACCCTTAGTGAGATAATAGGTGAGGGCTAGACACATAAGTTCTAATACAACATAATAAAAATAATGCTTTTGTGACATGTAGTACCAACAGTTTACAAATAAAAATTGTTGTAGGATTGTACCTATACAAAATAAATAAACCAAACTAAATATTATGTTAACACATTTAGAGGTAATAGGTCAGTTTAATATAATTCCTGAATGCAACAGTAACTTTCAGTTGCCATTTGTTTTCTCAGAGGATTATTGTTAAATAAGCTGACACTCTGTAAGCTCATGCATTCTGAACTCTGGCTGGTGGGTTCAACACAGCTCTTTTGGCTCATAACTCCTTTTCGAGATGATTGGTTCAAACTGGCTTCTCTCAGCTTCTCACTGAATTTTTCTTCTTGGAAAAATTTTTGCCTCTGAATTCCTCAAACTGAAGTGCATGGACTACACTGACTATACAAAGTCAATAGAACTGAATAAAATTGTAGGATCTGAACTGAAAAAAAAACTGTAACCATCTGCACCAAACTACAGTGAACCGAATGTAACTATACTCCATTATATGGTTTGAAGTCAACTGAACTACACTCACTAAACTGCCCTTCTACTCCTTACTCACTCTCCACTTCCTATAATATCCTCTCTTTTCTGTCCTTCTGAGAGTTGGTTGTCTCTTATCTCTGGCTCACTCTATCAAGGCACACTCTATCAAGTGTTTTTCTGAGTCCTCATTTTATCTACCCCTTAATCAGACAAGACTCTCCAACATGGCTGCTTAATTTTAAATCAAATTTACCTTTATGGTTAGACTGTTTCTGTATTCCAACCAGTAAGATAAAGGCATGTTTGGTATTCTAGCGAGATCACTCAGACTTAGAATGTCCTTTGAATGTGATTCCGTGCCAGGGCAGATGTGTTGCTGGATTTAAATTCCTCTAAACCTGACAAAATGATTTTCAACTAATTAGAAAAGATTATTTGAAAAGGTTTTGGGATACTTAACAATATATCCCAATTATGTTGACACAGTTTCTGTTTTCATTTACATGATAATCCATTGAACTAAAGAAGCTTCTTGATTTATATTTAGTTTACACTTTATAAATACCTTATATCTAAAATGCATTTAAAAGATTTAAAAGGCATACATAACCAATAAAACTCCACAGTTCAGTAAGACTATCTTAATTATTCTCATATCTTGTATATTACCATACTACTAGGTAAGAGGTTTCAATCAAGACATTTTTTATAATTAAGAACTGGGTACTTTATATAACTTATTGCATATCTGTATTGAAAATAATGGTCATTAATTCAATGCATAATGTTGGCTTCTCAGTCTCTGAAAATCATGGATTATTGGAATCTATGGCTCATTACTACTTTCCAAAATTCAGAGAGAATATTTTACCATTTAACACTGATCAAAAAAGGAAAGACCAAAATTCATAATTCATGGTACTATTTCCAGTTCTAATTCAAGACATTTTAAATCAGTTCTTGTCCTCATGATCTTAAATACATGCATTTTAGTACATAGAAATAAACTTCAATACAGTTTATGTTTCTAAAGAGAAGAAAAAATACAGACAATTTGAGGCAAGTGAAGTAAAACATAAATGTCTCCAGATTATCTGCTCAATAACAAATGCATAATTTTTTTTTCTCCTGGGTAAATATATCAGACTGAAACAGATGGAAATCCAGATCTTCAGGAAGAAATAAAGAAAGATTGCTACTTAGAGTCATGCAAAAGTTATTTTTTAATGTATCTGTGTCTTTATCTATGTTCAAATACTAGTAAGATGTTACTATGTGCCAGGCTATTCCTATACTATAGCAAGTGACTATTTCTATTGTGCTAATACAGAGTTACATAGAATGAGATCCTGGCATTGAAAGCTATTTAATTATTCTACATTCTATTATGTGAGACAAATAAGAGGCATTTCTACAATACACAGATCACAATTACTAAACACTATCAATTATCAGGATCCTCTCTGAATTTCCTCAAAGCAAAATTTACCTACAAGTCCACAATGATCTGTGCTTTTTTATATGCTATGTTTATTATTTCACACAATTATTATAAGATTGATATAAGATTACAGCCTTGAATTAAATTTTAAAATACTATTTAATAGAGACCACACCCAGGTTAGATTCATGGATTTATATATTAACATATTTTGAAAAAAATTGTGTCCAAGTTATACATTGATGAAATTAGATAAGCTACATACATGCAAATTACCTATAGTAGTTAATGTTATTGTCAATATAATAGTGCCATACAATGTCAAATATTTAGTCAAAATATTTCTGAGTCTCTTTGTAAATGTTTTTCTAAATGAGATAAAAATATTCAGTGAGTAAATGAAGTAAGACAGAGTACACTGTCAATTCCAGAAGACTTTAGTCAATTAAAGAACCAAATGAAACAAAGAGCAAATGTGAAGTTTTTTCTTCCTGGATGTCATTGAGACAGAGCACATTTTTTTAGAAGTCAGATAGAATTCAGGCCAGATTTATGTAATCTGTTTTATTATCTCAGATAATTATTCTTAAAACCTTGACATTCCATTCAGTTATGAATCTTTTCAACATTCCAAATGAAAATATATTACCAGATGCCCACATAGTCATCTGGTACCATGAAAATAATCTAATGTTCAATGTAATTATGTTAGGAAAGATATATAAAATCAATTACAAATGTCAGTGTTAATTAATGGCAAAAATATAAGGTGAAAAGTATTTTATGATCCATAGTAGTTCAAAAGTTTACTGAAGCAAAGCAATAACAAAACTCTTTGATCAAGTTTCATAGACTTGTGATAATCCTTTTAGGCTCTGAGGTTTGCCTTTTGAGTTTCTGTATATGAGCCCTGAATCATACCTGCTTTGTAATTGAAAGTTTTATGTGTTCATAGCTCAGTCTCATTCTTGCCAATAGAAATAATCTTTGTTTTTAAAATTATTCTAATTTTGTCCAGGATAACAATACTAAAAGAAAAATTATTTTTTAAATTTATGAACCTCCATCTATTTTGAAGGATTTATTTAACTAAAAAAGCATAAACCTATAAACCTTTCCAAGATATTTAAAATGCTGGTTCATGGTTAATTGAAAGAAACACAAATATCTTAAATTCCCATGAGATTCTATGCTTTCATTGTCAATCTTTCTGAGGTAAAACACTAATATTTTAAAGAGGTCTGTATATTAATATGTGAGTTTACATACCAAAATTTTATGAACTATTCCCCACATCATCACAAAGTTTTCATTATTAGGCTTTTATCTGTAATAAACATACTTAAAACCGAATTGAATTATTTTTACATTAATGACATTGCATTGAAAATTTATTTCTATATAATATATTCTGACTATAGAATTACTCCAAAATACCCCACCCTCTCAAACCCACACCCTTTCTTGCTTTGTATTCATTAGTAGACAAAAAACCAAAAAAGAAAATAAACATAAGATAAAATCAAACAATCCTTTATCGAACAATAGGGACAGATAATCAGAAAAAATTCCAAATTGAAAGCCAAAGAAACACGTAATATAGATGCACATGGAAATAACATGAAACCACCAAATTAGAAATTATTATATGAATAAAAGAACTGTATGGTAAAAGTAAAATGCCAAGATAAAGCATTATGAGGCTTATTGTAACTAGTAAGTTTTAAATGCATATTATCAAACCTTTAAAAAAAATCAAGTACTTATAAAAATAAAGTCATATAATTTTATGCCAAAATGCCTTTAAAAATCTGTAAATGTATCTCTGTTAAGTAAAGTTGTAAGAAAAAGACATTATGATAAAATAATAACAAATATGTATTCAAAATTTCCATTGAGTTTTTTATGTATTAGCCATTTATTGCTGGACATGGAGTGAGCCCTTGAGTGTGGTTTGTATATTCAAGACTCAGTTAGAGAAAACCAATTTTTTACATTGTAAATTGCTATCAATTGGAGATAGTTTCTAGGTTAGAGTAAGCGGCTTGTGTCTACTTACTTTTGCAGTACTGTGACACCATCTACCTTAGTACTATGCAGGTCCTATGAATACTGCTGTAGTCTCCCCTCAGTTCATTTGTGATTCAATCATTTTGTGTGTCTTCAAAGTCTATTTTTTGTTGGTGTCTTCCATCTCCATTGGCTTTTAAAATATTTCTGCCTCCTTTTCCACAGAGTTATAGGAGCTGCAGGAGAAGAAATTTGATAGAGGCATCTCATTTATGACTGACTATCTCAAGACTTTTAATCACTTTACTTTTTCCAACTGTGAGTTTCTGATTTTTTTTCCAATCTACCACATGGTTATGCTTTTCTGATATTGATTCAGAAAGAGAGTAAACTTTGAGGATAATGAAATGCTGTTATGAGTCAATTTATTGTTGTTTTCCTTTAGCATAACAGTAGTATGTAGTTTTACTCTAAGTCTATGGTCTATATGGCCTCAGGTTATTGGCCACTTGAGCACTGTAGAGCATGACTTCTATCTCATGGACTAAGCTTTCAATCCAACCAAGTAGTAGTTTATTATTCCTATAACTCTTATTCTTCTACTGCATCAGCTTATAAAGCAAATAGGTCACCACTGAAGATCAATATAGTCAGGGTCTCTATTCCTGTACAAAACATCATGACCAAAGAAGCAAGTTATGGAGGAATGAATATATTCAACTTACACCTCCTAAAGTCTGTTCATCACCAAAGAAAGTCTGGAACTCAAGCAGGTCAGGAAGCAGGAGTTGGTGCAGAAGACATGGAGGAATCTTACTTACTGACTTGCTTCTCTTGGCTTGCTCAGCTTGCTTTCTTATAGAAGCCAAGATTATCAGGCCCTCCACCCCTTGATCTTTAGTTGAGAAAATGTGTTATAACTACATCTCATAAAGGTATTTCCTCAATTAAGGCTCCATTTTCTGTGACAATTCCAGCTTTTGACAAGTTGACACAAAACTCACTATTGTGTACATCTTTCTCTTCTGGTTGTGTGTCAAGTATTTTCCAGTACCCTGCAATCTAGTCAGTAGGGGTGAAGGCTCCAAGTGCACAGCTGCCTACATGTTTAGTGAGTTGTAGAAGGCTCTCATCAGCAGTATGGCTTTACCATCACTTTGTGTATAGCTTTGTCAATAACCTGGGTGCTTGGAGGGTTTAACAGTGCCCTTTGTAAAAAATTCTATTAAATGTATCTTATTCCTGGCACTGGAAGTTTAATTTGGAAGTGAGATATTTAAAGTTGGCAATTTTTCTACCCATTATTTGATAATTACATTTGGACCCTCTCATGTATATTCTTCCCAAAAGAAATTTCTCCTATTGTGGGTTTCCAAATGGAGCCTCCAATGGGCCTTAGTGTTAATTGCCCTTTATTGTTTCTTTTCCTTTTTGCTTTTAGCCCCTCAATTGATGTTCCCATTACAGTGGCCCCAACTATTTGAGCCATAACTATGTTTTCTATTTATTTCTCCAAGCAAAAGACTCTCTTCCTTAGTCAATTACTCTATATGTAACCTTTCTGGTTATATGTATTATAGACTGGTTAGAAATGACATAACAACTAATATCCATATGTAAGTGAATATGGAACATATATGATTTTGTTGCAAGGTCTAGGTTATCTCTCTCAGAATTGTTATTTTCCAGATACATTAACTTACATTTTAGTTTTGTGAATTAAATTTTTATAGCCAACAAATATTTTATTGTGTTAATCGAACGTAGTTTCTTTATGCATTCATCCATTGATGTGCATCTAGGCTTTTTCTACTTTCTGGCTATTATGAATAGGACATTGGTGAACATGATTTTACAAGAATCTCTGTAACATGAGAGTTCATTGTGTATGTGTCTACAAATAAGGCTAGATATTTAATACTGTTTTATTTTGATTAAAACAGTCTTTGTATTTATCACTCCCCTCAAGTATATCCTTTAAAATATACTTTTTTGAATTCACCATTTTGAAGAAAAAATATAAAGTTTGAACTTCCACAGTGAAATGGCCTGATATGTTCTGTTTCATGTATGTTTTATGCACTAATGTAACTCAGAAAAATAAACTATATTACAAAGAAAGAAAAAAGAGGAAGAACTGTAAGTATCAAGGGAAAATATATATTTTACATATTTATGACTGCAACTAGAGGCACAGCTTTCTTAAAACTTCTCTCTAATGAATCTCTGTAACCAATATACTAAATGTTTACACTCATACAAAACTCATGGATCATATTGTCCTGTGTGTCTTCTCAGAAACCAGGCTGTCTACAATATTCATACTTAAAATACTATCTTTAGTCACAAAACTCTTGGGTAAGCTTTATCAGAGTCAGGTTATAAACTCAAACCCAACAGAAAATAAAAAAAGAGAAGTCCACATGTGTAAGTTATATTATAGAAATAGAAATAATATTGCTGAATTAAATATTCTGTGATCCATAAGTGCTTTAGTCCTATATAAATGTTCTCCATGATAATTAAGGAGAAGAATAACAAAACTGAGAACTTAAAAGAATTATTGAAAACTTTATTAAACACTTTAAAAAGTTTAAAGGAGAAATAAATAAACTGAATCAATAAACCAAAAGTGTATAACAATAAATATCTGGATGATATCCAAGAAAAGGCAAATATACTACTGAAGAAAATGAAATAAAGGCTAAATTAATTATATATGTGAAAATTTTTTGAATAACTTTATGTTAAAAATCAAAGACAAATGTACAAATTTTAAGCATTTTTGCATAAAAGTATATGAATGCATTTTTGTCAGTGCTTTTTTTTTTCAAAGCTTTGATATTGTGCATTAAGGTCTTACTAGTTACAATGAGCATAAAGTACATGTAAAACAGGATGTAACCCGTAATTAGTCAAAGATTTCTTGGAGTGTAAGGATTGATCATAATGGTTTTTTTCTTTTTTATTTATTTTTTTCTTTTTTCTTGAACATCCCACAGTCTATGAGTTGTTCCTGGGGTGTTCAGAGCTTTCTAGGGTTAGTATCCCATTATCACTGATAGCATATTATGTCTGTTCTTTAGTGACTGGGTTATCTAAATCAGAATGATACTCTCTAGATGCATCCATTTTCTTAAGAATTTCCTTAAGTCATTGTTTCTGACAGCTAATTAGTAATCCATTGTGTAAATGTACCATAATTTTTGTATCCATTCATTTACTGAAGGACATCTAGGTTCTTTCCAGCTTCTCGTTATTATAAATAGAGCTGCTATGAACATTGTGGTGCATGTGTCTTTGTTGAATGTTGGAGTGTCTCTGAGGTATATGCCCAGAAGTGGAATAACTTGATCTTCAGGTAGTACTATGTCCAATTTTCTGAGGAATCACCAGATTGATTTCCAAAGTGGTGGTACCAGTTTACAACCCCACTAATAGTGGAGAAGTGTTCCTCTTTCTCCACATCCTTGCCAGCATCTGCTGTCATCTGAGTTTTGGATCTAGGCCAATCTGACTGTTGTGAGGTGGAATCTCAGGGTTGTTTTGATTTGTATTTCCCTGATGGATAAGGATTTGAGCATTTCCTTAAATGCTTCTCAGCCATTTTATATTCCTCAATTGAGAACTTTTTGTTTAGCTCTGTATACCATTTTATAATAGGGTTGTTTGATTCTCTGGTGTCTAGCTTTTTGAGTTCTTTGTATACCTTGGATATTAGGCCTCTATCTGATGTGGGGTTGGTAAAGATCTTTTCCCACTCTGTTGGCTGCCTTTTTGTTTTCTTGACTGTCTCCTTAACCTTACAGAAACTTTTCAATCCTATTAGATCCAATTTATCAATCTTTGACCTTAGAGCACCAGCCATTGGTGTTCTATTCAGTAAATGTTCTCCTGTGCCTATGTATTCTAAGGTTTTCCTTACTTTCTCATCTAATAGTTTCAGTGTATCTGATTTAATGTGAAGATCTTTGATACACTTGCATTGGACCTTTGTACAAAGACATAAGTAGGGTCTGTTTTTTTTTTTTTCTTCTGCATGATGAATGCCAGTTGGACCAACACCATTTTTAAATAGGTTGTCCTTTTTCCACTGAATGTTTACAGCTCCTTTGTCAAAAATCAGGTGACCATACATGTGAGGGCACATTTCTGGATCTTCTATTCGAATCCATTGATCCACGTGCCTATTTCTGTACCAGTACCATGCAGTTTTCAGCACAATTGCCTTGTAATATAGCGTGAGGTCGGAGATAGTGATTCCTGCAGATATTTTCTTGTTGTTGAGGATGGATTTCATTATTCTAGGTCTTTTTTTATTCCAGATAAAATTGCACATTGCTATTTCCAACTCAATGAAGAAATGGGTTGTTATTTTGATGGGGATTGCATTGAATCTGTAGATTGCTTTTGGTAAGATGGCCAATTTTTAAATGTTGATTCTTCCAATCCATAAGCATGGGAGATTTTTCCATTTTCTGAGATCTTCCTCAATTTCCTTCTTTAGAGGTTTGAAGTTCTTGTCATACAGATCCTTCACTAGCTTAGTTAGCGTCACACCAAGGTATTTCATAGTATTTGTGACTATTGGGAAGAGTATCTTTTCCCTAATTTCTTTCTCCACATGTTTGTTCTTTGAATATAGGAAGGCTACTGATTTATTTGAGTTAATTTTATATCCAGCCACTTTGGGGAACTTGTTTATTAGCTGTAGAAGTTATCTGATGGAATTTCTGTGGTTACTTAAGTACACTATCATGTCATCTGCAAATAGTGATATTTTTACTTCTTCCTTTCCAATTTGTAGCCCTTTGATTTTCTTTTGCTGTCTTCTTGGTCCAGTCAGGACTCACAGTACTATGTTGAATAGGTAGGGGGGATTGGGCAACCTGTTCAAGTCTTGATTTTAGTGGGACTGCTTCAAGTCTCCCACAGTTAAGTTTGGTGTTGGCAATTGGTTTGCCGTATATTGCTTTTGATTATGTTTAGGTATGGGCCGTAGATTCCTGTTCTTTCCAGGACTTTTAACATGAAAGGGTCTTGAATTTTGTCAAATGCTTTCTCAGAATCTAGTGAAATGACCATGTGGTTTTTTTTTTTTTTTTTTTTTTTTTGAGTTTGTTTATATGGTGGATTACTGTGGAAAGCTGTGATAACATTTGCGATCACTAGATGGCGCTGACTTCTGTTGAGGCAGCCTGGCTCCTCCCTGTAAACAAACTGGGCCCATGTGCAAACATTGGTGCAAGCCAAGTCACTGCACATCCTGGGGCCTTATAATTAGACCACTGGCAGGCAGCCAATCACACAGTGACACGCTACCCTTGGGGGGTATAAATTAGGGTGCCTTTTCCTGCCCGGGATCTTCCTCTTCATGATGCAATAAAGGTTTTCCTGCAGAAGAATCCTGGTGACCGCGTGCGTTCGTGCTGTCGAGATTGTAGCGTGGGACAGATTACATTGATTGATTTCAATATATTAAACCATCCCTGCATCCCAGTGATGAATCCTACTTGATCATGGTGAATGATCGTTTTGATGTGTTCTTGGATTCGGTTTGCAAGGATTTTGTTGAGTATTTTTGCATTAATATTCATAAGTGAGATTGGTCTGAAGTTCTCTTTCCATGTAGGGTCTTGGTGTGCTTTAGGAATGAGGGTTATTGTAGCCTCATAAAATGTGGTAGGCAGAGTTCCATTTCATTCCATTTTGTGGAATAGTTTGGAAAGTATTGGTGTTAGGTTGTCAATAAATGTTTGATAAAATTCTGTACTGAACCCATCTGGACATAGACTTTTTTTGGTTGTGATGCTTTAGATGACTGCTTCTATTTCTTTAGGTGTTTTAAAATTATTTAGATGGTTTACCTGTCCTGGTTTAACTTTAGTATCTGGTACCTGTCTAGGAATTCATCCTTTTCCTCCAGATTTTCCAGTCTTGTTGCGTATAGGCTTTTGTAGATGCATCTGATGATTTCTTGAATTTCCTCAATTTCAGTTGTTATTTCTCCACTTTCTTTTCTGAGTTTTTAAATTTGGATACTCTTTCTTTGCCCTCTAGTTAGGCTGGCTAAGTGTTTATCAATCTTTCTAATTTTCTCAAAGAACCAGCTATTGGTTTTGTTGATTCTTTGAATGGTTCTTTTTGTTTCTATTTGGTCTATTTAGGCACTAACTTTATTTCTTTCCATCTACTCCTCTTGGGTGTATCTGTTTCTTTTTGTTCTAGAGCTTTCAACTATGCTGTAGGTTGCTAGTGTATGCTTTCTCCAGTTTCTTTTTGGAAGCACTCAGATCTATGAGTTATCTTCTCAGTACTGTGTTCATTGCATCTCATAGGTTTAGGTATGTCGTGTTTTCTTTGTCATTTAATTCTTGTAAATTCTTAATTTCTTTCTTTATTTTTTCTTTGGCCATGCTATAGTTTAATAGAGCATTGTTTAGTTTCCCCGTGTATTTGGGCATTTTGTAGTCTTTGTTGTAATTAAAGACCAACCTTAGACTATGTTGATCTGAAAGGATACATGAGACTATTTCAATCTTCTTATATTGATTGCAGTTCATTTTGTGACCAATTATGTGGTCAATTTTTGAGAATGTACGGTGACCTGCTGAGAAGAAGATGTATTCTTTTATTTTAGGATGATACGTTCTGTAGATATCTATTAATTATAGTTGGTTGATAACCTCTGCTAGTTTTAGTGTCCTTGTTCAGTTTTTGTGTCCATGATCTGTCCATTGGTGAGTGTTGGGTATTGAGGTCTCCCACAATTATTGTGTGGGGAACAATGCATTTTTTTGATCTTAAGTAGGGTTTCTTTTATGAATATTGGTGTTTTTGCATTTGGAAAGTATATGTTAAGGATTGAGAGTTCCTCCTGTCCAATTACCCCTGTAATGGGTAAAAAGTGTCCTTTCTTATCTTTTTTGTTAACTTTTGTTTGAAAATTTACATTATTCAATATCAGAATGGCCAGTCAAGCCTGCTTCTTGGGACTGTTTGCTTAGAAGTTTTTTTTTTTCCCAACATTTTACTCTGAGACAGATAGTGTCTGTCTTTGTCTCTGAGATGAGTTTCCTGTATGCAGCAAAATGCTCGGTTTTGTTTATGTGTCCAGTCTGATGGCCTATATTTTTCATTGGGTAATTGAGTCCATCTATGTTAACCATTATCAAGGAATAGTGGTTGCTGTTTTCTGCTATTTTTGCTTTTGTAGGTTGAATTGTGCCTGTGTGTCATTCTTCTTTTGGTTTTCTTGCTTAGGAGTTTTCTTGTTTTTAATAGGGTGTAGTTCCCCTAATTGTATTGGGTTTTTCACCTATAATTCGTTGTAGTGCTGAGTTTTGGGTCAGATATTTTGTAAATTTAGTTTTGTCTTGTAATATCTTATTTTCTCCATCTATGGTGATTGATAGTTGTGCTGGGAATAGCAGCTTGGGCTGGCACTTTTGCTCTCTTAGGGTCTACATGATGTCTGTCCAGGCTCTTCTAGCTTTCATAATCTCTGTTGAGAAATCAGGTGTGATTCTGATTGGTCTGCCTTCATATGTTACTTGACCTTTTTCCCTTACTGCTTTTAGTATTCTTTCTTTTCTTTGGGCACTTGGTGTTTTGACTTTTATGTGTCTGGAGGAATTTCTTTTCTGGTGCAACCTATTTGGAGTTTTGTAGGCTTTTTTTCTGCTCGTGGTCATCTCATTCTTAATGGTAGGAAAGTTTTCTTCAATGTTTTTGTTGTACATAAATACTGTGCCTCTTAGTTGATATTCTTTTTTTCTCTTCTATTCCTGTTATCCTTAGGTTTGGTCTTCTCATTTTGTCCTGGATCTCCTGGACATTTTAGGTTAGGAGCTTTTTGATTTTTGTTTCTTCTCTGACGGTTTTGTCTATGTTTTCAATGTTGTCTTCGGCCCCCGAGATTCTCTCTTCCATCTCTTGTAGTCTGTTAAAAATGCTTGCATCTGTGACTCCTGGTTTCTTTTTTAGGTTTTCTACCCCTAGGGTTGTGTCTTTTAATGTTTTCTTTATTGTGTCCATTTCAGTTTTAAATTCTTTCTTCTATTTCTTCATCTCTTTGGTTCTGTTTTCCTCTAGTTCTTTAGGTTTTTGAGTGTTTTTCTTCTTTAAAAGCTTCTAATTTTTATTCTTTTCCTCCCACTCTTGTTTAAGGATCTCTATCATCATCTTGAGGTAGGATTTCGGGTCTGGTCTTCTCTTTCTGGAGTGTTTGGCATTCCGCTGTTTGCTGTGATGGGAAAACTGGATTCTAGTGTTGCCAGGTTGTCTTGGTTTCCCTAGGGTATGTTCTTTTGCTTTCCTCTTGCCATCTTGTTGTTGTCAGTGATTGGTTCTCGCCTTTCCCTTGTACTTGGCCTGTGTCCCTGGTTCTCAGCTGTTCCTGGTGGGGTATCTTCCAAGTGTTTGTTCTGTACCCAAAAGCCTCTGGCTGGGAACACAGAGCCCAATGCTGGGTTCCTGGTATGGACAAACTTTCTGCACACTTGGCAGAGATCTTTCTGACCCCTGGCTACTCAGAACGCCTTCTCACCAGGCCTGTGTCCCTGGATCCCTGCTGTTCCTGGTGGTGGATGGTCTGAGCACTTGTGAAACTTTGAAGAGAACTCAAGGTAATAGAACGATGGAGATTAAATTATTTGCTAGCTATGTGAATGTACAAAAAAATTTTGCCAGATAATTCAAATATATTCAAGCAGTACTAAAAGAAACTTTCTTTTAACATAGTAATGAAGAAATAGAAGACTTCTATTGACTTCAATGAAGGCAGTCACATGCCAATACATAAGTCAAGTAAAGATACAACAACAAAACAACTGAAATACATAATCAAATAGTCTAAGCAAATGCTTCTGTGTTTTTATTCTTTTTCCAGTATCTCATAATTGTTTATGTTCTGCAGCATTGTGTTTTATTAACTTTAAATATCTCATATAAGGGCACATGTTATATTGATTCTTTTATATGTACTGTACTTTTTTTGAGACAAGGTCTTACTAGGTAACTATGTAACTTTGGCTCATCTGGAACTAGGTATCTGAAAGAGGCTGGTCCTGAACTCACAGATATCTGTATGCCTCTGGCTTGTAAGTGCTGGATGAAATGGTGTGTCCCATCATGACTAGTCTTCTATTGTGTTTACAACAAAGATCCATGGATATTATCTTCTCAAGATGGCATCAAGGTCAACCTTCCTGAAACCAGTTTTCAAGAAGAGTCAATATAAGTAATTTTTTCAAAGCAAATCTGGAATAAAGATTTGTCTAAATTCAGGACATAGTCATGATCATTCATGTAGGTTCTCATTATGTGAATTACTTATTTTTGTCATACTAAGATTTCTACCACCATTTTCTTACCTGAGAAGCAAAATTTCAAGGATTACTGGAATCTCAGACATACAGTTTTTCTATTTTTTTCAGTAGCCAGTTTAAAAAAAAAAAACTTTAAAAGTTACTAGAACTTGCATCATCAAAATTCCTATTTGTCATTAGGTATTAATTAAATCTTTTATATTAGCTGTCTCTTTTCTTTTTTCCCAAGACAACTTCCCAAGATTTTTTTTTTCTTTATCATATTAGAGTGTATCACTTTGCACAGTCACTATCTCACTCATTTTGGTTTTTTTCCAAGATTGCACCTAATATTAACTCAACAAGGTAAGAATCCAACTATGATGGTTAGTTTTTAATAGTCAGCTCCCCATATATAAAATAATTTTTGAAAGAGTGCCTAGAGGGGGATTATCTAGATCAATTTGTAGTAGGTTGTGGAGTGCTTTTGGGGCCACTTGCAGGAGTTTGTCATTGCACCTAAACAAGGAAGTACGGCTACTTCGAGCATGAATTTAACATATAGCTAGGACAGGTAAGTAAGCTCAGGCAGTAATCTAATTTTAGGCTAGAAC
This sequence comes from Micromys minutus, assembly GCF_963924665.1. Classification (NCBI taxonomy): domain Eukaryota; kingdom Metazoa; phylum Chordata; class Mammalia; order Rodentia; family Muridae; genus Micromys; species Micromys minutus. Next base: position 64,856,359 of record NC_137970.1, read on the forward strand.
AAAGAAGTAGACTTAAGGAAATAATATGATGTTGGGCTAGGACAGGGAAGTAGGGTCAGGCATACAGTGTTTATAGGATTTTGTTTATGGTCTTGCTTGTTTCCTTAACCTAGAACTGACCTTATTACCTGCATGTAATTAATTAATTTTTTTTAAAAAGATGATTGGAACAAAATAAACCTTCCACAGCCTCAGAATTGTTTGTGGTCATGCCACAATGTTGTCTAATTATATGTTTTTTTTTTGTTTTTTTTTTTTTTGTTTTTTTTTTTTTTTTTTAATCCTTGTTCTTGTGCTAGAGAACCTCTTGACTGACTGAGCCAGCTTGGTAAGAAAGATATCTTGTTTATGAATTGATGTGAGAAGGCACAAACCATAGAAAAACATATTACTTAAGACACCGATGTGGAAGAGGGTGTATGGGAGAGGGAATACCTTCATGAAAGCGAGGAGAGGGGAGATGGCAGTTGGGAAAAGGGGGCTAACATTTGAAATATCAATATAAAAAATATTCAATAAAACAAAATATGCATGAACATTTATGTAATTGACGAGTTATGTGTGTATGTATATGCCTATGTGTATGTGCATATATAAGAGATTTGCATATTTATTTGCTATTAGAAAATATGATTATCTATGCTTTCTAATTTTACTTACTGTTATTTTACCTTCATCTTTCCTTATTAATTTATCTCCCTATCTCTCCCAATTTAGAGTTTTCCTAGCATTATCCCCTTTCCTGTTCTGTAAAAGTAACTTTCACTCGCTAGATATAATCATCATCTCAGAGGATTACTGCTTAGTAAGTTTCCACATTCTAGATCATTTTGAACACTGGCTAGCTGTTTCAACAATGTTGCTGTGGCTGAAAATTCCTCTCCAAGCTTTCAGTTTCTCGCTGCCAGTACCTCATGGCCACAGAAGGGAAAAAGAAACAAGATTTTCACCCCTTATGCATAGCCAGCAGGGTGTTTTGTTTGTTTGTTTGTTTTGTTTTGTTTTGTTTTTTTGAGTACTGATGGTTGCTGTAAGCAAAAGGCTTGTTTGTATAGTCATGTACATATTTCATGTTATGTTTTACTTTTCTGGAATATTCTTCATGCCAACATTATCTGGGAATATTCTCCTTCTCAAGGTTACTAAGGAATGTTCACCCTGCCAAGATTAATGACTCCATAATAATCAGTAACTGCATGATTCCAGAAATTGAGAATGTATTTAGTTTTTCTTTTAAAATGGTGGCTGTGACTCCCAGGATAGTCACCAAGGCTTTGGTAAAAAACTCTGAAAATGTGAGTTAAAGACCACATAAATCACTTATAAGAACAGTTTTTTTTACAGGATTTCTCAACTATGTAAAATATAACAATTAAGTATGAGGTATATAAGGGGATAATGAACTTGAAAGAACAGAACCAGTTGTATTAAATGAACCTATGTTGCCAGAAATATATTAAGAAGGGAGATAAATAGATTAAGGGAGTGGTGATCTCAGTTCAAAGTCTCACTCAGCTAAGCTTATTGTTTGTTGGAGTTGAAAATGAAATAATTTAAACTTTGAATCTGAAATAAACTATAACCTAGAAATGGACGGCACATTTTGCAAGTAAGTACAAACTAATGTAGGTGATGATATGCCTCAGCATGCTCGTTACTTATGGGAAATAATTAAATAAATGCTAAAAAAACAGAAATCATTTTCCAGTCCTTGCCCTAACTTCTCCTTTTGGGTACCCAAGCACAGTCTGATGTTTGGCTCTGTATATTCACATCTGTATTGGTCAGGTTTTAGCAGAGCCTGTCCTGGAGACAGCTATACTAGGTTCTTGTCAGCAAATGCTTTCTTGAATCAGACATAGTGGCTGGGCTGTTGCTGCCCAGTGAGAGGCCAGGTGACTGCCATCAAGACTCAGGAACCAGCAGCAGACTGATGAGCTCCCAGAGAAGTCTTGCAAATGCTCTCCCATTTGAGCCCATGGTAAGCCTCACATTCTCACCAGCTGTCTCGGAAGGAGCATCTGGTGATCTTGTGAGCAGATAGCGTGGTGAACTCCAGAATAGGGTCCTTTCTGGCCCAGCAAGAGTGCCAGGTAACCACCATCAAGGTCAGGACCCACCTACAAAAAGCTGAGCTCCAAGAACAGCTTCTCAAGGGTTCTCCCACCTAAGCCCACAGAGACAGAATGGAGTCACTGCAATAAGAAATCACAGCCTGCTGGAAAAGAGCCAAACACCTATAAGCAATTTTCTTCCTGAGCCCACAGACCTTCAGATCCACAGGAGAGACAGGCTACATTCAAAGACAAGATCACCTATAATCACAGATAACAAGATGGGAAGAGGAAAGCAGAAGAACCTAAGCAATAGAAACCAAGACAACCTGATAATATCAGAACCCAGCTCTCCCACTACAGGAAGTAGTGATTTTCAAACACAACAGAAAAACAAGACCTAGACTTAAAATCATACTTCATGAGGATGATGGAGTTCTTCAAGAAAATCATGGATAACTATTTTTAGCAATTAAAATATAACACACAAAAGCAAATAGAAGCCCTAAAGAGGAAACACAAAAACTACTCAAAGAACTAGAGGAAAACACAACCAAACAGGTGTAGGAATTGAAAACAGAAATAGAAATGATAAAGAAAACACAAAAAGAGACCATGCTGGAGATAGAAAAACAAAACAAAAAAACAACAAAAACAAAACCAACAGAAAAACATCAGGAGTCACAGATGCAAGCATCACCAACAGACTACAAAAAAATGAAAGAGAAGATATCAAGGACAGAAGACAAAATAGAAAACAAAGACAAAACAGTTAGACGAGATGCAAAAAAATGGGATGCTTCTAACCCAAAATGTCCGGGAGATCTAGGACACAATGAGAAGCACAAACCTAAGCATAATAGGTGTAGAAGATGGCAAAGAGTATTAACTAAAACGCACAGTAAATATATTCAAGAAAATCATCCAAGAAAACTTTCCTGCCATTAAAAATGAGAGGACCAGGAACATACAGGAAGCCTACATAACTCCAAATAAATTGGTCCAGAAAAAAAAAAAAAAAAAAAAGAAAAAAAGATAAAACTGCTCCAGAAACATAATAGTTAAAACTCTGAATTTTCAAAAAAAGAAAGAATCCTAACAGCTATAAGGTACAAAGGACAAGTAACATTTAAAGGCAGAACAATCAGAATTATACCAGACTTCTCAGCAAAGACTATGAAAGCTAGAAAATTTTGGATAGACCTCATATGTACCCTTAGAGAACACAAATGCCAGACAAGTTTACTATCAGCAAAACTCTCAATCACCATAGATGAAGAAATCAAGATATTCAAGGAAAAAACCAAACTTACACAATATTTTTCCACAAATCTAGCCCTACAAAAGATGATAAATAAAAAAATTCAACACAAGGAAGGAAACTACACCCAAGGAAAAGCAAAAAAGTAATCACACAAGGAAACCAAAAGAAGAAAAACACACAAACCTAAGTCTACCTCTAAGAACAACAACAAAAATAACAGGAAAAAGTAATCACTATTCCTTAATTTCTCTTAACATCAATGGACTCAATAATTTCCCAATTAAAAGACATAGATATGTAAACAGGATCCAGCTTTTGCTGCATACAGGAAACTCATCTTAGAGACAAAGACAGACACTGTCTCAGAGGAAAAGGCTGATAAAAAAACTTTCAAGAAAATGGACCCAGGGAAAATACTGGAGTAGCTATTCTAATATCAAATGAAATAGATACTCAAGCAAAAATTATCGAAAAAGATGAAGAAATACACTTTTTATTTATTTATTTTTTTTGTTAAAAGTCATCATGTTATAGAAATTTATTGAGAATACAAGCTCTGTTCATGGGGCTAGCAAATGCTTTCTGTAAGTTCAAGAAACTTTAGAGATATGTACAGTGTATTTGGATGGAAAAAGGATTATGTGTCTATTTTCATTAACATAAAACTAAACTTTAACATATTTCTCTAATAAGAATGTACGTAGCAAATTATGCTATTAGGATCTATAGCCAATGATAAAATGAATGTTATAGAAATACACATTTATCATTTCTCCATAATTAACGGTGCCTGTTAAACAAAATGCTGAATCTAATTATGGCATGTATATGCTATGTTCAGCTCCATTTCTATATAAACACCTTTACAATCTTGTGTATTTGTTTTGCACATCTAAAACCACACTAGCAAGTACAACCAACCAAAGTCAAAAGGCTACCATGTGACTCTAGGCCACAGCCTATAATCACTGTTGGCCAAGAAAGAAGAATGGACCACTGCCAGTCAATGGAGCCAAGCTTCCCAGTCTCTGAAGTAATGCTTCTGAATTTCATGAAACCATACTTGTGGAATGTGATTGCCTGTGACATGCATTGAAAACCTAATAGTTACAATAAGCATAAAGTACATGCAAAACAAAATGGAACATGGAAATAGTCAAAGTCTTCTTGTTTTGTAAATATATGTATATTATTTTGTTTTCTTTATTTCTTGGATTTCACACAGTCTGTGAGTTGTTTCTGGGGGAGTGCAAGCCTCTGGGGTTAGCATCCCACTATCAGTGACTGCATATTATGTCTGTTCTTTTGGGACTGGGTTATCTCACTCAGGATGATATTATCTAGATGCAGCCATTTTCTTAAAATTTGGTTAAGTCATTGTTTCTGGTGGCTGTGTAGTATTTCATTGTGTATATGTACCACAATTTTTGTATCCATTCATCTTCTGAAGGACATCTGGGTTCCTTCCAGCTTCTGGCTATTATGAATAGAGCTGCTATGAACATTGTGGTGCATATATCTTTGTTGTGTATTAAAGTGTCTCTGGGGTATATGCCCAGAAGAGGAATAGCTGGGTCTTCAGGTAGTACTATATCCAATTTTCTGAGGTATCGCCAGACAGATGTCCAGATTGGTTGTATTAGTTTGCAACCCCACCAACAGTGGAGAAGTGTTCCTCTTTCTCCTCAGCCTCACCAGCATCTGCTGTCATCTGAGTTTTGGATCTTGGCCAATCTGACTGGTGTGAGGTGGAATCTCAGGGTTGTTTTGAATTGCATTTCCCTGATGGCTAAGGATGTGGAGCACTTCCTCAGATGTTTCTCAGCCATTTGGTGTTCCTCATCTGAAAACGTTTTGATTAGCTCTGTACCCCATATTTTAATAGGGTAATTTAATACTCTGGTGTCTAGTTTTTTGAGTTCCTTGTACACCATGGATATTAGGCCTCTATCTGATGTGGTGTTGGTAAACCATTCTGTTGGTTGCTGTTTTGTTTTCTTGACGATGTCCTTAGCCTTACAGAAACTTTGCAATCTCATTAAGTCCCATTAGTTAATCTTTGACCTTAGAGCTTGAGCCATTGGTGTTTTGTTCAGGAAATATTCTCCTGTGCCTATGTGTTCTAAGGTTTTCCCTAATTTCTCATCTAATAGTTACAGTATATCTGGTTTAATGTGGAGATCTTTGATCCACTTACACTTGAGCTTTATACAAGGAGATAAGAAAGGGTCTATTTTCATTTTTTGCATGCTGAGTGCCAGTTGGACCAGCACCATTTGTTGAATAGGCTGTCCTTTGTCCATTGAATGTTTACTGTTCCTTTGTCAAAAATCAGGTGACCATATATATGAGGGCTCATTTCTGGATCTTCAATTCTATTCCATTGATCCACATTCCTATTTCTGTACCAGTACCATGCAGTTTTCAGCACAATTGCCTCCTAATATAGCTTGAGGTCAGGGATAGTGATTCCCGCAGATGTTTTTTTGTTGTTGAGGATGGATTTCGCTATTCTAGGTCTTTTGTTATTCCATATGAAATTGCACATTGATCTTTCCAATTCCATGAAGAACTGGGTTGGAATTTTGATGGTATTGCATTGAATATGTAGATTGCTTTTGGTAGGTTGGCCATTTTTAAGATGTTGATTTTTCCAATCCATGAGCATGGGAGATCTTTCCATTTTCTGAGATCCTCCTCAATTTCTTTCTTTAGAGGTTTGATGTTCTTGTCATACAGGTCCTTCACTTGCTTAGTTAGAGTCACACCAAGGTATTTCCTAGTTTTTGTGACGATTGTGAAGGGTACCTTTTCCCTAATTTCTTTCTCCACATGTTTTTCCTTTGAGTATAGGAAGGCTACTGATATGTTTGAGTTAATTTTGTATCCAGCCTCTTTGCTGAACTTGTTTATCAGTTGTAGGAGTTCTCTGGTGGAATTTTTGTGGTCACTCAAGTACACTATCATGTCATCAGTAAAGAGTGATGTTTTTATCTCTTCCTTTCTGATTTGTATCCCCTTGATCTCCTTTTGCTGTCTAATTGCTCTAGCCAGGACTTCCAGTACCATGTTGAATAGGTAGGGGGGGGAGTGGACAGCCTTGTCGAGTCCCTGATTTTAGTGGGATTGCTTCAAGTTTTTTGCTATTAAGTTTGATGTTGGCTGTTGGTTTGTTGTATATTGCTTTTATTATGTTTAAGTATGGACCTTGGATTCCTGTTCTTTCCAGGACTTTTAACATGAAGGGGTGTTGGATTTTGTCGAATTCTTTCTCAGCGTCTAGTGAGATGACCATGTGATTTTGGTCTTTGAGTTTGTTTATATGGTGGATTACGTTGATGGATTTCCTTATGTTAAACCATCCCTGCATCCCAGGGATGAAGCCTACTTGGTCATGATGAATGATCGTTTTGATGTGTTCTTGGATTCGGTTTGCAAGGATTTTGTTGAACATTTTTGCATCAATGTTCATAAGTGAGATTGGTCTGAAGTTCTCTTTCCTTGTAGGGTCTTTGCGTCATTTAGGTACGACGGTTATTTTAGCTTCAAAAAATGAGTTGGGTAATATTCCATCTGTTTCTATCTTTTGGAATAGTTTGGCAAGTATTGGTGTTATATCCTCAATAAAATCTGATAAAATTCTGCACTGAACCTGTCTGGACCTGGGCTTTATTTGGTTGGGAGGCTTTTTATGACTTCTTCTATTTCTATAGGTGTTATAGGGTTATTTAGATAGTTTACTTGGTCCTGGTTTAACTTTGGGACCTTGTATCTGTCTAGGAATTCATCCATTTCCTCCAGATTTTCCAATTTTGTGGAGTATAAGTTTTTGTAGTACGATCTGATGATTTCTTGAATTTCCTCAGTTTCAGTTATGTCCCCACTTTCCTTTCTATTTTGTTAATTTGGATACTCTCTCTTTGCCCTCTAGTTAGTCTGGCTAGGGGTTTATCAATCTTGTTGATTTTCTCAAAGAACCAACTCTTTGTTTTGTTGATTTATTTCAATGGTTCTTTTTGTTTCTATTTGGTTTATTTCTGCCCGAATTTTGATTATTTCTTGCTGTCCACTCTTTTTGGGTATATCTGCTTCCTTATGTTCTAGGGCTTTTAGCGGTGCTTTCAGGTTGCTGATGTGAGCTCTCTCCAGTTTCTTTTTGGAAGCACTTAGGGCTATGAGTTTTCTTCTCAATACTGCTTTCATTGCATCCCATAGGTTTGGGTATGTTGTGTTTTCGTTTTTGTTGAATTCTAGAAAATCTTTAATTTCTTTCTTTATTTCTTCTTTGACCCTGCTATCATTTAACAGAGCGTTGTTTAGTTTCCATGTGTTTGTGGGCTTTTTGTTGTCTTTGTTCATTTTAAAGACCAGCCATAGACCATGGTGATCTGAGAGGATGCATGGGAGTATTTCAATCTTTTTATATCGATGGAGGCTCGTTCTGTGTCCAATTATGTGTTCAATTTTCGAGAAGGTGCCATGGGGTGGTGAGAAGAAGGTGTATTCTATTACTTTGGGATAGTATATTCTGTATATATCTATTAATTCTAGTTGGTTTAAAGTCTCTGCTAGTTTTGCAGTGTCCTTGTTCAGTTTCTGATTCCCTGATCTGTCCATTGGTGAGAGTGGGGTATTAAAGTCTCCCACTATTATTGTGTGGGGTGAAATGTATTTTTTTAGCTTTAGTAGGGTTTCTTTTATGAATGTGGGTGCTTTTTTATTTGGAGCATATATGTTAAGGATTGAGAGTTCCTCCTGACAGATTTCCCCGGTAATGAGTAAAAAGTGTCCTTTTTTATCTTTTTTGATATCTTTTGGTTGGAAATTTACTTTATTCGATATTAGAATAGCCACTCCAGCTTGCTTCTTGGAGCTGTTTGTTTGGAAGTTTTTGTCCCACCCTTTTACTCTGAGATAGTGTCAGTCTCTGTCTCTGAGACGAGTTTCCTGTATGCAGCTAAAGGTTGGATTTTGTTTATGTATCCAGTCTGATAGTCTATGTCTCTTTATTGGGGAGTTGAGACCATATATGTTAATAGATATCAATTAATAGTTGTTTCTGTTTTCTGCCATTATTGCTTTTTTGGATTGTGTTGTGTCTGTGTTTTTTCTTCTTTTAGTTTTCTTGTTTAGCAGTTTTCATGTTTTTACTAGGCTGTATTTTCCCTCATTGTATTGTGTTTTCCACCTATAATTCATTTTAGTGCTGGGTTTGTGGTCAGATATTGTGTGAATTTTGATTTGTCTTGAAATATCTTCATCTCTCCATCGATGATGATTGATATTTTTGCTGGGTATAGAAGCTTGGGCTGGCACTTTTGCTCTCATAAGGAGTGCCTGATGTCTGTCCTGGCTCTTCTAGCTTTCATAGTCTCTGTTGAGAAATTGGGTGTGAGTCTGACTGGTCTGCCTTTATATGTTACCTGACCTTTTTCCCTTACTGCTTTTAGTATTCTTTCTTTACTTTGGGCACTTGATGTTTTTACTATTAGGTGTCGGGAGGTATTTCTTTTCTTGTCCAACCTATTTGAAGTTCTGAAGGCTTCTTTTATGCTCGTGGTCATCTCATTCTTGCGGGAAGGGAAGTTTTCTTCTATGATTTTGTTGAAGATATTTATTGTGCCTCTTAGTTGATACTCTTCTCCCTCTTCTATTCCTATTATCCTTAGGTTCGGTCTTCTCATTTTGTCTTGGATTTCCTGGACATTTTGGGTTAGGAGCTTTTTGTTTTTTCATCTTCTCTGGTTGTTTTGTCTATGTTTGCAATATTGTCTTCTTCCCCCGAGATTCTCTCTTCGATCTCTTGTAATCTATTGGAAATGCTTGCTTCTGTGACCCCTGATTTCTTTTTTTGGTGTTCTGACTCTAGGGTTATCTCTTTTAGCATTTTCTTTATTGTGTCAATCTCTGTTTTAATTTCCCTCTTCCAGTCCTTTATTACTTTGGTTCTGTTTTCCTCTAGTTCTTTGAGTTCTTTGAGTGTTTTTCTTGTTTCTTCTTTAAAAGCTTCTGAATCTTTTTCCTTTTCTTCTCGTTCTTGTTTAAGTATCTATCAGCATCTTGAGGTATGATTTCAGGTCTGTGTCTTCCTTTTCTGGAGTGTTTGGAATTCCAATGTTTGCTGTTATGGGAGAGCTGGGCTGTGGTTTTGCTTGATTTTCTTGGTTTCCTTGGGATATACTCTTTGTCTTTCCTCTTGCCATTTTGTTTTCAGTGATATGTTCTTGTCTTTCCCTTGTATCTGGTCTGTGTCCCTGGTTCTCCACTGTTCCAGATGTCAGATGGTCGAGCCCTGTTTTATGCCTCAGAGTCGTCAGGTTTGAGCAGAAATTCAAAGGTTCTGTTTATGTTTGCTGGATCAGGCACGGCAGGGCAGGTCAAGGCAGGGGGTGCACTTTCCGTGTGTACTCCACAGAGATCTCTCTACTTCCCTGCACTCTAGGTCTCCCACTCACCAGTTGCTTGGCCTTTATGAGCTGTCATTCCTGGTGGCAGGTAGGCCAGGCTCCACTCTGAGTCCGGAAGTCGCCTCCGGGTGGAAACAGATGTTCTAATTTTCTGTACCCAATCGCAGTTGCTCAGCCTCTATGAGCCGCCCTTCCCGGGTGGCAGATGGGCCAGGCTCTGCTCTGCGTCCGGCATTCGCCTCTGGGTGGAAACAGAAGTTCTAATTTTCTTTTCCCAATCGCAGTTGCTCAGCCTCTATGACCCACTGTTCAGGGTGGCAGATGGGCCAGGCTCAGCTCTGCCTGGGCCAGGCTCTGCTCTGCCTACACTTTTTATGCTTCACAGCAAAATCTATAAAGATGAACTCTCAATCTTGAACATCTATGCTTCAAATACACGAGCCACTACATTTATAAAAGAAATCCTACTAAAGTTCAAAACATATATTACACCACACACAATAATAGTGGGAGACTTTAAGACACCATTTTCATCAATGAACAGATAATAAAGGGAGAAACTAAACAGAGACACAGTGAAACTAGCAGAGGTTGTGAACCAACTGGAGTTAACAGGCATTTACAGGGCATTTCATCCTAAAACAAAATAATATACTTTTGTCTTAGCACATCATGGTACCATCTCTGAAACTGACCATATAGTTGGTCACAAAAAAAGCCTCAACATGTAGAAGGATATTGAAATATTTCCATGCATCTTATCTAAGGCTTGTCTTTAACAAAATTCCAACATACACGTGGAAGCTGAACAATGTTTGCTCAAGGATGACATGGTTAAGGAAGAAATAAAGAAATAATTTAAGAATTTTTAAAATTTAATGATAATGACAGCACAAGATACCCAAACTTATGTAATACAGTGATAGGAGTATTAAGAGAAAAACTCATAGCTCTGAGTGCCTCCAAATAGAATGAGAGAGAAAAAGAAACTGGAGAGAGCATACACAGCTTGACAACAAACCTAAAAGCTCTAGAACAAAAAGAAGCAGATTCACCCAAGAGGAGTAGATGACAGGAAATAATCAAACTCAGAACAGAAATCAACTAGATACAGACAAAAGAACTATACAAAATATCAACAAAACCAAGATCTGGTTAGCTAATGAAATCAACAACATTGATAAACCTTTAGCCATACTAACTAGAGGGCACAGAGAGAGTGTTTAAATTAAAATCATAAATGAAAGGGGAGACATAACACAAACTGCAAAAATTCAAGAACTTGTTAGATCCAACTCCAAAAGCTTATATTCAACAAAAGTGGAAAATGTAGAGGAAATGGGTAAATTTCTAGACAAATACCAGATACAAAACTTAAATGAGGATTAGATAAGTCATCTAAATAGCCCCGTATCACCTAAAAAAAAAAAAAAAAAAAAAAAAAAAAAAAAAAAAAAAAGCATCATTAAAACCCTCCCAACCAAAAATAGCCCAGAACCAGGTGGTTTTAATGGAGAATTCTATCAGACATTTATAGGAGACATAATACTTATACTCTCCAAACTATTCCACAAAATACAAACAGAAGGAACAGTACCTGTTTTTTGATGCCACAATTTCTCTCATACCTAAATTACACAAAATTACTACAAAAAAAAAAAAAAAAATAGAACTTCAGAACAATTTCTCTCATGAACATCGATGCAAAAATGCCCAATATAATTCTTGAAAAACGAATCCAAAAACACATCAAAACAACCACCCACCATGATCAAGTAGGCTTTATCCCAGTGATAATGGGATGTTTCAATATACAAAATTATATTAACTTAATCCACAACATAAACAAACTCAATAAAAAAAAATGATCCTCGACAAAATTCAATATCCTTTCATGATAAAAATCTTGGAAAGACCAGCTATCCAAAGCCCATACCTCAACATAGTAAAAGAAATATACAACAAACCAGTAGCTAACATCAAACTAAATGGAGAGAAACTTGTAACAATTCCATTAAAATCAGGGACTAGACAAGGCTGCCCACTGTCCTGCTACCTATTCAATATAGTACTGAAAATCCTGACCAGAGCAATTAGACAACAAAAATAAGTCAAAGGATTCACATTGGAAAGGAAGAGGTCAAAATATCACTATTTGACGGTATACTTAAGTGACCCCAAAAATTCCACCAGAGAATTTTACAGTTAATAAACAACTTCAGCAATGTTACTGAAAACCAAATTAACTCAAACAAATCAACTACCTTCCTCTATTCAAAGGATAAACAGGCTGAGAAAGAACTTAGAGAATCTAAATACTTTACAACAGTCACAAAGCCTATATATAAAATACCTTGAGGTGACCCTAACTAAGCAAGTGAAGAGAGTCAGTATGACAAGAACTTCAAGATTCTGAAGAAGAATGTTGAAAAAGATTACAGAAGATGGAAAGATCTCCCATGCTCATGGATTGGAAGGTTTAACACTGTAAAAATGGTTATCTTGCAAATAACAATCTACAGTTTCAATGCAATCCCTATCAAAATTCCAACTCAATTTTTTATAAAGTTGGAAAAAGAAATTGCAAATTTATCAGGAAAAACAAAAACCTAGATTAGCAAAATTTATTCTCTAGAATAAAAACACTTCTGGGGGACTCACCATACCTGATGTAAAGCTATATTAGAAAGCAAATGTGATTTAAAAAAAAAAAAACTGCAAGGTATTGATACAGAGATAAGCAGGTAGATCAATGTAACAGAATCAAGAACCACAAATGAACCCATACACCTATGGTCACTTGATATTTGACAAAGGAGGTAAAAACATTGTTTGAAAAAAGAACAGCCTCTTCAACAAATTCGTTGGTTCACTTGGCAGTCAGCATGTAGAAGTATGCAAATCAATTCTTTCTTATCTCCTTGTACAAAGCTCAAGTCCAAGTGTATCAAAATGCTTCACATAAAACCAGGTTTTGTGAAAACTAATAGAACAGAAAATGAGGAAGAGCTTAGAAAACATAGTCAAAGGGGAAAATTTCCTGAACAGAAGACAATAGCATTATCTCTAAGATCAAGAATCGACAAATGGGACCTCATAAAATTTCAAAGCTTCTGTAAGGCTAAGGACACTGTGAAAAAGACAAAACAACAGCCAACAAATTCGGAAAAGATCTTTACCAGTCCTATACCTGATAGTGGGGTAGTATCTAATATATAGAAAGAACTCAAGAAGCTAGACACTAGAGAATCAAATAGTCCTGTTAAAAATGGGTACAGTGCTGGACAAAGTATTCACAGCTGAGAAATATCTAATTGTTGATAAGCACCTAAAGAAATGCTCAAAATCCCTAATCATCAGGGAAATTCAAATGAAAAACAACCCTCAAACCAGTCAGAATGGCTCAGTTCAAAAACACAGATGGCATCAGATACTGGCAAGGATGTGGAGAAATAGTAACACTCCTCCACTCTTCGTTGAGTTGTAGGGTGGTACAACCACTCTGGAAAGCAGTCTGGAGGTTCCTTAGAACATTGGGCATAGTACTACCTGAAATCCCAGCTATACCACTTCTGGGTATATACTCCAAAGATGCTCCAACATATAACAAAGACACATGCTCCATGATGTTTGTAGCAGCCATATTTATAGTAGCCAGAAGCTGGAAAGAATGCAAATGTCTTTTAACAGAGGAATGGATACAGAAATTGTAGTACTACTTCACTATTAGAAACAATGAAATTTGTATGCACATGAATGGAACTAGAGACTATCATCCTGTGTGAGGTAACCCATTCCCAAAAGAACACACATGGTATATACTCACTGATAAGCAGATATTAGCCCCAGAAACTTCTGTGTACCCAAGAAACAATTAACAGAAATTATGAGGCTCAAAAGAAAGATGGTTAAAATAAGTATGCCCCAGTTCTTTTTAGAAGGGAGAACAAAACACTCATGGGAGGTAATACAAGGTCAAATAGAGGAACAAGGATTGAAGAAAAGATCACTCAGAAGCTGCCTTATCTTGAGATCCACCATAAACGCATCCACCAAATCCAAGCACCATAGCAGATCCAAAGAATATTACTGGCAGAAACCAGATAAAGACACGTCCTCAGGGACTGTGTTAGAGTCATATAGATAGAGTTGAGCATGCTTGAAGCTAACCCTTAGACTGTATGCAAGAACCCTAATGAGGTTGCTAAAGAAAGGACCTAAAGAGTTGAAAAGGGTTGCAACCTTATGAGAAGAACAACATTATCAATCAACCACACCTTCCAAAACTCCCATGGACTAAAACACCTACCTTTGTGCACATATTGAGAGACATGTTGATCCAGTTGTATATGTAGCTGAAGACAGCAGTGTCTGGAATCAATGTTAGAAAAGGCTTTTGGCCCAGGGAGTGCATGTTTTGGTGGTAGAGGACCCTCAAATATCTATGGAGCAAGGAGATATAATAAGCAGCAAGTGGGGGTAAGTGTGCAAGCATCTATTTGGAAAGCTACTTTGGCCTTTAACATAAATTGCTGGTGCTGGAAATCAAATCATAAACTTAATTTCTGATACCCTCTGCGTTGGTGGTCATTAGGCAGGGGGTGGTCACTTGTGGGTGAAGTTTTGTTTGGAAAATAACCTGGAGATATTGGTCATGTTGGTGGTATAACCTGGAGACATTGGTCTTGTTGGGAATTAAACTAGAGACAAGTGCTAGGCTTGGGTTTTGTTGGGGGCCAACTTGGCATCTAATGCTAGGTAGACCCCTTTAGTTATTTGAGTTCAAACTTAGGTCAGGTTCTCTAAAATGAAGTCTGAATTAAAAAAAAAATTTGGCCTCTCAGAAGAAAATAGTAAAGGTCCATATCAGGCATTAATATTTTCAGAATTCTTAGCTCATGTGTTTAGATTTTTTTTCTATTTTTCTGCACTGATAACTCATTATACCAGCACTTATTAGCGCTGCCAGGAATGGGGAGGGTATTTAAATGAGTTAATTGTTCTATATGTTGACTTCTCCAAAATAATTGGAGAAAGATTAGAATGATTCACCTTGGCTAAATCTAAAAAAGTTCAAAAATTCCCAAATAATAAAATAGCTGATGATTATGTCTTGTGCTATGTTTAGGGCATGTTTTTAGCCCTAGAGATATTACCTTAAATTTCCTTATTCTTATTATAACTTAATGAGATACTGGAAGCTTTAAAATAATCATTTATGGTTAATGATAGTATCTTATATTTATTCTCCTCAGCTACTACTCCACTAAATAGAAAATGTTCTGCTATAGACAGTAACAGTGACCTAAATAAAAAACTAGAAAACTGAAACTATAGATTAATCAGGCTTTAAAGTAATTTTCACTGTTGAGTTTAACCAAATAATTAATTATTTTTTTATATTTAAGACATTATAAAAATACCAAAAGATAATTTTGTGAATAAATTTATATAAAATTAAAAATGTTGCCTAGTATAATTTTACTAAAATAATACACACTTGTGCATTTTTTGTTTCATATTACCATAACACATATGAATAGTAGCTTACACCAGAAACTGAAGTCCACAAAACCTAAAAATGTTAACTATTGTAATTTGTTGCCATTTTTTCTTTCTAAATTATTGATTCTAATTCAATTAACCCCAGACATGTTGTAGTGTTATTGATTCATGATAACTCTCTTTTGAGAATATAGGAATATTAACATTGTGCCATCGTTTTTATGTGCATATCTCTTTCATGTGAATATGTGTGTGTCTGTGTGTGTATATACAAATATGCACATGAATAGAGGCTTAATGCCTGTTTACAGAATCTTTCAGAATTCCTTTTCAATTTATTTAGGTAAGGTAAACAGAGAATTCTCTAATTTCAGCAAGTCTATATAGCCAGTTTACCTAGGGATCTTCTGGTTTAATCTACAAAGTTCTGGGATTGCAGGGAGCTACCAAGATTTTTTATATTTTAAGTGGGTTCTTGTTGAGGTAAATATTAAATTAATGGCTTAACCTTTTATTGGCCCCCACTGTCTCACTCCCTTGATGTTGCTTGAGTGCAGAGTCCAGCACGCACATGCATGTGATTCCCATACCACTTGGTACTTGAGGCTGCCTCTAGGAACTCTGATGAGGTTTACTCTACCACCCCTTTTCTGCTTCTGTCTAGGATGATACTACAACCCTAGCATGTTCCTTTATTCCACCACCCAGTACAAACCTGACTCCAAAGCCCTGTATCTTATCAGACAGGCTTATATGTCAAATTCTCATTTCACAAACCCTTTATACAATAAGATTACAACTAATGGATATTGAGTAGTAACATGTAGCAGTGGGGGATGGGGAATGCAGGGTATCCACTAGAAAATGCCAACTTCTAGTAGAAGTAATAAGCTACTAGTACCCAATATGGATTACTTTATCTCTAATATCCAACAAAGGGGAGATAGTACCTGTTGAGATCACCTCCAGAATATAGGCATGACCCATAGATGAGGGATAGGCTACATACACATCTAAAATTTTTAACCCAAAAAATTTTCTGCCCAAAGGATAGACAGGGACTAAAGTTGAACAGGGACTGAAGGAAAGGTCATTTAGAGATTGCCCCTCCTAGGCATCCATCCCATCTTCAGACATCAAACCTCCACACTATTGCAGATGCCAAGAAGCACTTGCTGACAAGATCCTGATATGGCTGTTCTCTGAGAGTTTTACCAGCACCTGGCCAATACAGATACAGATACTCTTATCCAACCATTGGACTGAGCCTCTGGACCCCAATGTAGGAGATAGGAAAAGAACTGACAGAGTTGAAGGTGATTTCAACCCAATAAAATGAAAAAATTTAATGGGTCCATACAGAGATCTCAGGTAGTAAGCTACCAATCAAAGTGTATACGTGGAGGAATTCAGGAATCCAGATACATATGTAGCTGAGGATGGCTATGTCTGATACCAGTGGGAGAGGAGAGAGGCTTGATGCTTCAGGAGAGGGGAATGCTAAAGGGGTAAGGTATGGATGGTTTAATGGGTGAAGTAGCATCTTCTTAGAGGCAAAGATGAGATAGCGGATGAAAGAAGAGATGGCGAAGGTGTGGATAGATAACCAAGAATGGAGATACCATTTGAAATTTAAATGAATAAAATGATTTAAAAATTTTAAACATATTGTATGATTAATGTGCAAAAATGATAGAAGCAACATTTGTGAAGAATAAGAAAAATCATGTTTCATTATCTTTTGAGGTATTTTTAAATTTAGAAATCAAAAGAATGAAATAATAATAATAATAATGATGATGATGATAATGATGATGATGATGATGATGATAATTATAATAATAATAATTGGACAAACAGATATTTAGTAAGGGATCAGGGAGAAGTGGTGACCATATAAGTAATTGGAAATAGTGTTGGAGGTAGAAAAAGGAGGGTAAACATAGGAGTATTGAAAAACAAAGAGGATGGGAGATCTGGGTATAAGAAGGATTAGGGGGAGGAACAAGTAACACTAAAGAATTTATGAAAGTCTCTGCAGAAACAAACTTCAGTAGAAAATCTAATTAAAATATATACCCTATTAAAGGAATATAAATTGAGTATTCATACATTGGTGAAAAGAGTATTCTAATTAGTTATTTTATACCATCAAGCAAAAGGTCTAGTGATAGGGATGGCTTACATTTTGTAGAGTTTTGGTCAAAGTATTCTAATGAAGTCCTTCCAAATCACAGACTATTTTAAGATAATTGGTTAGTCTCCATAGTATGATAATAAGCCCCTATTATGAAGACCCAACTTACTTGTGCCATCTAACATATTTAATTGTGTTTATGCCCAAATAGATGTTTCCCTGCTGCTGACTAGCCTCAACAGTGCTAAAAAGTACTCTGCATACTCCTGGAGGAGAAAATAATCATCTATACCACTCATTTACTAATCCTACAATTTATATGAGTGACCCGTCTGTGAGAAAGAATGATGTGGTGATAGCAAAAATGATACAGAAGTAATCACAATTTTATTAATTTTAATGTCATTCCATGAGATGGAACACATAACCGACAGGGCTAAAGTGGCCATAAACCTGAGATTAAAATGGGTATGGGCCCTAGCAGAAATATAGATCTACCTGAAGACACAGCTATACAACTCTTAGGCATATACCCAAGAGATGACAAGGACACAAGCTTCACTATATTCATTCCAGTCTTGTTTATTACAGTTAGCAGCTGAAGGAAAAAAAAAAAAAAAAACCAAAAAAAACAAAACAGCTACACTGTCCCTGTACTGAGGAATGGATACAGAAAATGTAATGTGATTCATTTACACAATGGAACACTATTCTGCTATTAAAAATGGCAAGTTAAAGAACGGACTGGAGGAGCTGAAGGAGTTTGCAACCCCATAGGAATAACAATATTAACCCGCCAGACCCCACAGAGACTTAACCACCAACCAAAGAGTAAACATGGAGGGACCTATGGCGTCAGCTGCATATGTAGCCAAGTATGGCATTCTCAATGGAAGAAGAAGCCTTTGTTGCGGTGAAGGTTTGTTTCCCCAGTGTAGAAGAATGTGGGTGGGTAGGAGTGGGAGCAACTTTATAAAAGCAGGTTTAGGGGGGCAGAGGGAAGATAGAGGGGTGAAAGAAAATAACATTTAAAATGTAAATACATAAAATATCCAATATTTTAAAAGGAATGAAAAAAAAATGAACCAAAAACATTTTTTGACCCATAACTGTTCCATTCTAAAAGAACTACTAGGACAAAAATGAAAAAGAAACTGAAATAAAGGAGGTCCAATGACTGTCCCCACTTGAGATACATGTTATGAAGCAAGGGGACACCAAGGCCTGACATTATTGATGATATGGTGTGCTTATAGAGGGGAGCGTGGCTTGGCTTTCTTCTGAGAGGCCCTACAAGCAGCTGATTGAAACAGAAGCAAAGAATTCCACCTAACCATTAAACTGAAACTGGAGAACCTTATTGTTAAATTAGGGGAACTATTGAAGAAGCTGAAGGACAGACTGACCCCACAGGAAAAACAGCAGTCTTAAATTACCTAGACCAAAGGGAGCTCCCCCTGACTGGCCCCCAAGTCAGGAGCATACACAGCTCAGTGAGAGGTCCCCCACACAAAAAATAACTGAAGTCTGCCTGGTCAGGCCTTAGTGAGAGAAGACATACCCGATTTATGAGTGACTTGAGGCCCCAGAAAAGTAGAAGGCATTTTGTGTGTGTGTGTGTGTGTGTGTGTGTGTGAATGAACAGCCTCTCAGAGCTAAAGGAGAGAAGAAATGGGATGAGGCACTGAGGGAGAGAGGACTGAGAGAGAGGCAATGCCTGAATATAAATCAATCAATCAACACATAAATAAATTGAAAACCATAAACAATACAATCCTGTATACATTTAAAAATAAAAAAATAATAAAACTAAATTGAATTGTGGAATGTCTTTACAAATATAGTGGTCCAAGATTTTGGAGGTTGTATCTAGCTGTAGGAAGTATGTCATTAATGGTAAACCTTAGATAGGCAGACAATGCCCCCAGACCTTTTATCCTCTCTCCTTCTTAGTTCATCAGTTGCCATATAATGCTCTCTTATTTAGGGTTTTACTGGTGTGAATAAACACCATGTCCAAGGCAATTCTTATATGAACAACATTTAATTGGGGCTCGTTTACAATTTCAGAGGTTCAGTTCGGCATCATCAAGGCTGGAGCATGGCAGTGTCCAGGCAGGCATGGTGCAGGAGGAGCTGATCTACATTTTCATCTGAAGGCTGCTAGCAGAATACTAACTTTCAGTCAACTTAGCCAACAACGATAAGGGTCTTAAGAAAAAACCCACAGGGACCCACCTACTCCAGTAACAGTACCACTCTCAGGGCCAAGCATACACAAGCAATCACAATGGGAAGGAATTATGTACTATTTTTATTACAATAATTCTAAAGAAATAGTGTCTGTGTATAAATACATGAAACCATAAGAGTATATAAAATGTTTTCCATTTAATTTCTCTCTTTGTGTTATTTGTAAGAGGAATAGAACATTGATCAATGAAGTCAGTTAATAGAAAGGGGAAAAAATTAGCAATCCTTATATGTTAGAATAAATAAGTAGTTAAATTTATAAGGAATGCATAAAACATAAGAGTAAACAAAATAAACAACAATCAAATAATGTGGTTTGAATTTGATAAAGCAATCTTTAATATAAATTTTCACAGAAAAGCTATGGAAATACCTTATTGGTTTATGTGGAAAACACTATTCAACCATACTAATTAATAAGGCAATACAATTCAAAAGTACAGTGAAAAGTAATCACAATAAGATTTCATGATAAGAATAAAAAATAATAATCCTTTATTTACTTCAGTGAATCTAACTTAGTACAACAGTTATAAAAAGTAGTATCAGGGTTACTAACATGAGTAAAAATAGAAATACCACATGATATAGCAATGCCATTTAAAGTAGTCAATACTGTATAGAAATTCCTGTATGTCTTGTTAACTGTACCAGTTTTCATAGTATCTAGTATATGGAAAAAAAAGTAACTGGTTGTTAATGTGAATGAAAAGAGACATAATAAAAATATATAGTAAGATGGCTGGAGACATGAATCGGCAGTTAAAAGTACACGAAGCTCTTGTAGAAAATCCATGTTTTGAATTCTTCCTTTCCAGTTTGTATTTCTTTGACTTCTTTTTGCTGTCCATCTGATTGTTCTGACTAGTACTTCAGGCAATGTAATGAAAAGGTACAGAGAGAGTGGGCAGCCTTGTCTAGTCTCTGATTTTAGTGGGATTACTTCAAGTTTCTCTCATGTAGTTTAATGTTGGCTACTGGTTTGCTATATATTGTTTTTAGTATGTTTAAGTAAAAACTTTGAATTCCTGATCATTCCAAGACTTTCAACATGAAGGGGTATTGAATTTTGTCATATGCTTTCTCAGTATCTAGTGAGATGATCATGTGTTTTATTTTTCTTTGAGTTGGTTTATATAGTAGATGATATTGATGGATTTCCCTATATTGAACCATTCCTGCATCCTTGGGATGAAGCCTACTTGATCATGGTGAATGATCCTTTTGATGTGTACTTGGATTTGGTTTGCAAGAACTTTATTGAGTATTTTTGCATCAATGTTTATGAGGGAAATTGTTCTAAAGTTCTCTTTTTTGCAGGGTCTTTGTGTAATTTAGAAATGAGAATAAATTTGGTTTCAAAAAATGAGTTGGGTAGTATTCCCTCTATTTCTATTTTGTGGAATAGTGTGGAGAGTATTGGTATTAAGTCTTCTATAAATGTCCAATAGAATTCTGCACTAAACCCATCTGGTCTTGGGCTTTTTGGGGATGGGAGGCTTCTGATGACTACTTCTATTTCTTTAGGTGTTATGGGACTGTCTAGAAGGTTTATCTAATCCTGATTTAGCTTTGGTACCTGCTATCTGTCTAGAAACTTGTTCATTTCCTCTAGATTTTCCAGTTTTATTAAGAATAGGCTTTTGTAGTAGGATATGATGGTTCCTTGAATTTTCTCAGTAGCTGTTGTTATGTCTCCCCTTTCATAATGCTTTCTTAATTTGGATGGTCTCTCTGTGCCCTCTAATTAGTCTGGTAAACAGTTTAATGATCTTGTTGATATTCTCAAAGAACCAGTTCCTGGCTTGGTTGGTTCTTTATATATTTATTTTTGTTTCTATTTTGTTGATTAAAGCTCTAAGTTTATTTCTTGCAGTCTACTCGTCTTGTGTGTATCTGCTTCTTTTTGTTCTAGAACTTTCAGATTTGTTGTAAGCTGTTAGTGTATGCTCTCTCCAGTTTCTTTTTCTAGGCACTCAGAGGTATGAGATTTCCTCTTAGCACCACTTCCTTTCATTGTATACCATATGTTTGGGTATGTTGTACCTTCATTTTTTTTAAACTCTAAAAAGTCATTGATTTATTTCTTATTTCTTCCTTTACCAAGCGATGTTTCCATATGATATTATACTTAAGTGACCCCAACTATTAGACCTGAGAACTTTTCCAGCTGATAAACAACTTCAGCAAATTTATTTGATATAAAATTAACTCAAATCAGTAGCACTCCTCTGCTCAGAGGATAAACTGGCTGAGAAAATAATTAGAGAACTGACATCATTCACAATAGTCACAAAGTATTTAAAATAAATTGGGGTGACACTAACCAGGTAAGAGAAGCATCTGTATGACAAGAACTTCAAGTCTCTGAAGAAGGAAATTGAAGAAGCCCTCAGAAGATCAAAAGATCTGCCTTGCTCAAGAATTGGAAGAATCAACATAGTATAATTGGCCATCTTGCCTAAGGTAACCTTAAGATTCAATGCAGTCCCCATCAAAATTCCAAATCAATTCTCACACAGTTAAAAGGAGCAATATTCAAATTCATTTAGAATAATGAAAAACAAGGAAAGCAAAACCTATTGTCAAAAATAAATAATTAAAAATAAATCTTTCAGGGCAATCACCATCCCTGACCTCAAGCTGTACTACAGATAAATTGTGATAAAAACTACCTGGTATTCATATAGAGACAAGCAGGTAGATCAGTGGAATAAAGTTGAAGACCCAGAAATGAACCAACACAGCTATGACCACTTTATCATTCACAAAGGAGCTAAAAATATTCAATGGTAAAAGGGCAGCCTCTTCAAAAATGGTGCTGGTTCAACTGGTAGTCAGCATGCAGATGAATGAAAATAGACCCTTTCTTATCTCCTTGTACAAAGCTCAAGTGTAGTTCAAAGACCTCCACATAAATCCATATACACTGAATCTAATAGAAAAGAGTGTGGGGAAGAGCTTAGAACACATAGGCACAGGGGAAATTTTCCTGAACAGAACACTAATGGCATATGCTCTAAGATCAAGAATCAATAAATGGGACCTCATGAAATTGCAAAGCTTTTGAAAGGCAATGGACACTGTCAAAAGAACAATATGGCCACTAACAGATTATGAAAAGATATTAGCCAATCCTACATATGATAGTTTGCTAGTATATAATATATACAAAGAACTCAAGAAGTTAGACTCTAGAGAAACAAATAATCCTATTAAAATAGGGTACATAGCTAAAAAATAATACTTAAATGTGGAGTATAAAATGGCTGAGAAGCACCTAAAGAAATGCTCAATATTCATACTCATTAGGGAAGTACAAATCAAAACAACACTAAGATTCCACATTATACCAGTCAGAATGGCAAAGATCAAAACTCAGGTGACAGCAGATCCTGGCCAGGTTGTAGAGAAAGAGAAACACTCCACTGCTGGTGGGACTGGAAACCAGTCTGGTTGTTCCTCTGAAAATTGGACAAAGTACTGAGGACCCAGCTATACCACTTCTGGGCATATACTCAAAAGAAGCTCCAACATCTAATAAGGACACATATTCCACCATGTTCATAGCAGCCTTATTTATAATAGCCAGAAGCTGGGACAAACACATATGTCTTTCAACAGAGGAATGACTACAGAAACTGTGGTACTTATATACAATGGAGTAGTACTCAGCTATTAAAAACAATTAATTCATGAAATTCCTAGGCAAATGGATGTAAATTGAAGCCATAATCCTGAATTAGATAACCCATTCACCAAAGAACACACATGGTATTTACTCACTTATAAATGGATACTAGATTCAAAAGCCCAGAATAACTAAGAAACAAATCACAGAACTTAATAAGTTCAAAGATAAGGCAAGGCCAGAAGGTTGGTGCCTCAGTCCTTCTTAGAAAGGAGAACAAAACAATCTTGGGAGGAAATAATGGGACAAATAGTGAAGCTGGGATTGGAGCAATGTTCATCCAGAGACTGTCTCACCTGGGCATCCAGCCCATATGCAGCCACTAAACCCAAGCACTATTGCTTATTCCAATTAGTGGTTTCTGGCAGGAACCTGATATGGATGCCTTCTCAGAGGCTCTTTCAGAACCATACTGGTACAGAGAAGGATGCTTGCAGCAAACCATCAGACTGAACACAAGGACCTCAATGAAAAAGCTAGAGAAATGAATGAAGGAAATTAAAGGGGCTGCAACCTCATGGGAAGAACAAAATTATCAACTTACCAAATCCACCATAGCTCCTAGGTACTAAAACACCAACAAATGTGTTCACCATGAAGAGAGCCATGGCCCCATGTACATATACAGCATAATATAGCATTCTCTGGAATCAGTGGAAGAAGAGGTCTTTGGTCAAGCAAAGGCTCCTTTTTCCAGTGTAGGGAATGCCAAGCTTCTGAGTTGCAAGAGGGAGCAACTTCCTGCAGGTTATGGTAAGGGGAGGGTAGATGGGATTTGGGAAGGGGTATAACATCTGAAATTTAAATGAAGTGAATATCCAATTAAAAAAAGAAAATCTGTATTTCATTTTAGTACCTACTTGAGGACTTATAATCATTCATAATTACTGTTTTGTTTTCTGATATTTTCTTCTGAACTCTGGCCATTGTATATTGGTAGTGCACACACATAAAGATATGCATATATAGATAAATATAGCTATATAGAGATATATATAGATATGCATTATTTACATATATATATACATGCATATATTAACAAAACTTATATATGTGGCATTATTTAATTACTGAATGAAAGAAATGATATAATATGGGGCAACATGAGTTAACTTAAATATGTTTTATTAACTGAAATATTCCAGGCATGAAAAATATGTATTTTGTAACATTATTATATTCTGAGTCTTTAAATAGCTTAATGCTTAGCTAAGTGGTGCTGGTGCTGAACTTTAATCCCAGCACACAGGAGGCAAAGTCAGCAAGATCTCTGAGTTTATGGCTATCCTGCTTTACAGGGTGACTTCCTGAACAGACAGGGCTTCACAGAGAAATCTTGTCTTAAAACAAAAACAAAAAAAAAATCTTAATTCTAAAAGTCATGGTGAAAAACTGCATTTCTTAACAAAAAGAGGTTCAGATAAATATTCTGAAAAATATCTAAAAAGCAGAGATTTCTTGAATAAATTAGACAAATTTTTGCCATTATATAAATGAGCTTTGGAGACATAAATTATCGTGTATTGTAGGTGATAATGGATATGTTCAATAATTTAAATTTGTTATCAAAAAAACACAATTTGGTTGCCTCTGCTCTGGATATAGGCTGCCCCAGAGGACTGGACAAACCTCTTGCTTACGCATCGAACCTAGATCTCTCATCTCATTCATGGGAACCTCAAATAGATAAGATTCAATTTAGGTCTTAAATTTGGTGTATTGCAGTAGGAGGAATGATTCTCCCTGAAAGAACATGAGAGACTGGTGAAAGGAGGACACAGGAAGCCTCAACAAGCCTCAAAATCAGGTACCACACAGTTATTTTATCTAATTGTCTGTCTTTGTCTTCTTCTCAGTTTTGGTTTTCTCAAGAGCCTCTGTAAGTCATGACCATGGGGAGTCTAAATGATGCATCAGGCCCCATTTGGAACCAGTTTGGCTCTTGCTAGCGGGAGCTGGGGAGTCATCAGTTTGACTCTGTGTCAGCATCTGCTGGTAGCCTGCTTACCTGTTTTCTGTGCCAGTGGCAAGTGTGATGTCTATATGTTTGATTGTCTTAATCTATGTTGATAGGGACAGGGAATTAAGAACCAAGTCTGGCACTAGGAAAGAGCCTCTCAACAAGAATCAATGTGCTTACTGTATAGAAAATGGCCACTGGGCCAGCAATTGTCCTAACAAGAAGAAAAAGGGGACCCCAACAACAGTACCCCTGGGCCCCTGGACCCGTGGCCCCAAACTTCTGACCACACAAGAAGACAGAGACTAGGAGGGATATGGTTTGGACCCTGAATCCAGGGTAACCTTGGAAGTGGAAAAGAAATTTATCTAGATCATTGTAAATACAGGGTCTCAGTCCTCTGTCTTGCTACAAACTGAAGGACCCATATAAAAAAAAAAGTCTTGGGTTCAAGGGTTTATGGGCACCAAACAATATTCATGGACTACTCAAAGATCTGTGGATCTCCAAGTAGACCAGTAATCCCACTCATTCATAGTAATGCCAGACTCTCCCTTCTCTTTGTTGGGGAGAGGCCTCATGACTAAAATGGATGCACCAATACACTTTCACCCTGATGGACCATATATTAAAAGGCCAAAAGAAAAGCAAGTCCTAACAGTCTGGTTGGAGGACAAGTATCGACTTTTTGAGCTGCAGGTGTATCCACAATCCTGGGCAGAAACTGCAGGAATGGGGGAGGCTAAGAACCAGCCCCCTGTTCATATAGAATTTAAAAGCCCAGGCTAGCCCCATAGTAGTGTGTCAGTACCCCATGTCAAAGCAGGTGTGAGATGGGATCATGTCAAACATCATCTGGCTACTATGACTCGGGTCCCTGTGTAAGTGCCAATCAGCCTGAAACACACCTCTCCTACCACTGGAAAACCGGGAACCAACGATTGCCAGCCAGTTCAAGACCTCCAAGAGGTAAGCAAATGGGTAGCCAATCTCCACCTCATGATACCTAACCACTATAACCTGTTTAGTTCATTGCCCCCATTTAGCACCTGGCATACAGTACTGGACTTGAAGCAAATGCATCCATGCACTCATCTAGAGGCCGACAAACTTATGAGGATCATTGTGTACTCAAATTCCTTTGCGCCAGATTTGAAGCATCTAGTGGGACAAGTAGAAGATAGCTGTATGCCACGCCAGAAGGTGAGTGCATGTAGAACTTAGGTAGAAAAAGGAAAAAGGCAGAGGGAAGAATAGACCTGGGGTTTACTAGAAAGTGGACTTTACCAAAATTAAGCCAGTGTGGATATGAATACTTATTAGTCTTAGATACCTTTTCTGGATGTTGGAAACCTCCCCACAAAGAGAGAAATGGCGGCAGTGGTAGCTAAGAAGATTCTAAAAGAGATCTTCCCTAGGTTCGGCACCCCTAAGGTAATTGGATAAGACAATGAACCAGGTTTTGTTGCGCAGGTATGCCAGATATTAGCTCATTTCTCGGGGACCAATTGGTAAACTCAACTGACCTTGGAGACTGGTGCAGACTGAGTAGTGGTACTTTCTTTAGCCCCTTTTAAGGTTAAGAACACCCCTACCTACTTCAACATGGCCCCATTTGAGATACTATATGGTACCACTGCTCCTCTCACCCTATTGGGGGATGGTCCTGAATTGACTTGCCATAATGATAATGGTTTATAACTCAGACTTCAGGCTCTGCAGATAATCCAAAAAAAAGTGCAGTCTCTGTTGGCCATGACCTATGTTCCAGCTTTCAGGAAGACTGCTTACTTTTTATGCCATCAGAATGCTACCTTCAAACCATGCTGGAAGGGACCATACCTGGTTGTGCTGACTACCAACAAGAGTCAAGGTGGATTGGATTGAAGCCTGGATACCTACCTCCAATGTGATACCTGCTCTAGCACCTGAGCAGTATGACATCTACAGTTGAAAATCAAAAAGTCTTACAACCCCTAAAACTGAAGATATCCTGAATACCATGATCTGATTACTAGTTTGTCTGTGGCTGTTGAAGGACGTCTCAAGAACTGTGAGCAACCTCCATACCCCTGCTAGACTTACATGGCAGATCCTATCAGCTACAGATGTGGTCCATGTCTAAAGAATCATCTCGTCTCACCTGGTGGAACACTTTAAGCCCTGATTTGTGTAAATTAGCTGCTGGGTTGGACTTGTGGGATATTCCCACTCAGGAACAGAGAGAAGGACTACCAGAATGCAATGATCCTTGAAGCCCGGTGCTGAGGATGGCCTAGGAGGATGAGAATTAGAGTGCTGGCACCGTCAGCTAAGGAGTAAGCTATGTCTTGTCTCAGTGTATGTGTGTCCCTGCAATGAGCAGAATAGGGCATGGGCTCATAAGTGCGGAGGACTTGATGGCTACTTTTTAGTGTGTGGAGTTTTGAGATCACTCCCCACTCCTTATGGGGTTTAATTACAGTAAGAAGTAATTCTACAAAGCTGGGGTGGGGGCTAACAGGCAGCAGCTGTTACAAAAGCCCATGGACCAATAAGGCCTCCGGTTCCTTTGGGTTCCTTGCTGCCCATTCTGACATCACTCGGGGAAGTGATAGCTGAGGAGAAGAGCCCTGTCTTAATTTTCTCCTACAACCCTCTCTCCATCTTATTTACTAAATTGGAAAAAGAGCATGTACTTGAGAAAAGAGAAACACCAGAGACTAAGTCTCTATCAATCTGGCTATGATAATGGGCTTCTTTGTACCATCTACTTGCCTGGACTACTTCCATTGGGCCTAACTCTGTTATAGTCCTGGCACCTCCAGCCACCTGGCACACTATGCCAAAACTTACCATATGGCCCAAGGTGGTGACTGAGTTTACAGAGGTGACCAGAGTGGCCTTGATAATAGTGAAACTGTTCTCTCATCAGGATCCCCAGGGTGATGAGAACCCACTTCTAAGTCTTACAGAAAAATTTTTTCTAGTTCTAAACTCAATCATGTCTTTCCTGACCACCTTTTGTTGGCTCTGCTATGGTACAGTTCCCCCATATTGTGAGAGAATAGCTTCCTCGGGTCCCATAAGACAGAAAGACACAGATGAGGACTGAAGGTAGAGGTCTCTCAACTTGCAACAAGTATCTGGGCAAGGACTATGGATAGGCACTGTACTGCCAGAGAAAACTTTTCTTTGTAATTCTACTCATGACTATGGGAGACCAGATGGGTATTTGATTCCCCCTGAGGATACCTGATGGGCTTGTTCTTTAAGATTGATACCTTGTGTACATCTACAGGTAAACAATCAGACCAAGGGGTTTTGTGTCTTAGTTTTCTGATGCCTCTGATAGACCTATTGTTTTTACAGCAAGGAGGGCAGTATCACTTTAGTTTCAACTCTGATAGGATATTTGATCATTCTATGTTTGTTCCTAAAATTTGGTCCTTACATTTTGAATAGCTTAGTTGCATTAGTGGCTGTGGACCAAGATAACCTTTGATTTCAAGACTGAAATGTTGGCCTAGAGAAAGGGGGTAATGAAGGACCTTAAGGGCTTTCACCAGCCTTACACCCACTGCCTCAGGTCAAGGCTAGCCCAATTTACATTTTCCACCCATAGTTCTTGGAAGGAGCAGGAACATTCTTGAAATAGTGATTGAATGTCACCTGACTCTCTTGTCCCATGGCCAGTCACATGCTTGCTAGCCAATAAATTTAAAGGCTAATATCAATAGCCAATGACTTTAAATTATAAGCTTGTGGATTTAACCTGTACCCCTAAAAAGTATAAAAACTGCTTGTAAGAGCCTTTCTGGGTTTCTTCTCCCTGGATGTAGGCCACCCCAGTCCACTGGACTAATAAAGCTCTTGCTTTTGCATCAGAAAACAAAACAAAACAAAAAACACCTACAATTTATGCCTATGTCAAGTCAAATTCTATTATAATTGGACCATATTTCATATTCTTTGTAAACTAGTTATCCTAAAATTTTGTAAAACTACATACCTATTAGCAAGTTAATAGTCATTAAAATCAAAATGTAATGGGTAAATCAATGATCATTCTTTTGATTATTGTCCTCTGGATTAATCATTTAAATGTCAAATGTGAGGCAAGAATGCAAAGGAATTTATAATAAGCATTACATCAAGTTTTGTTTGTTTCTTGTTTTCCATTTTTTTATTCACATTGTGGCTCCATTGCTACTTCCCCCAATTCTTCCTCACACTCTTTCTCTGACAGGGTAGAGCTCCTTCTCCTCTGAGTTTCTACCCACAAGGGTACTGCAAGGCTAGGCACATCACTTCCCACTTAGGTCAAGATGAGACCGACCAGTTAGAAGAACAGGATCCTTGGGCAGGAAGCAGATTTAAGGAAAGTCTCTGCTCCAGTTGTTGGGTGACCTGAATGAAGATCAGGCTGCACATCTGCTATATTTGTGCGGGGCTGAGAGGTGGGGGTGAAAGAGTGAGGATTGGTCCAGCTCCTGGATGCTGTTTAGTTATTAGTTCAATCTCTGAGAGCCTAACGGTGCAGTTTAGTTGATTCTGTTAGTCATTTTGTGAGGTTCGTATCCTCTCAGGGGCCATCAATCCTTTCCCTAAATCTTCCATAAGATTCCCTCAGCCCCATTTGGCTGTGGTTCTCTGCATCTGTTTTAGTCAGTTGCTGGGTAGACCCTCTCACAGCACAGTTATGCTAAGTTTTATTTTTTAAACTTTAATTGCACCTACAGATTTGATTCTCTTTCCTCACAAACAAAAAATTATTTTTATTAATAAATACATATTTCATTAAAATAATCATACATTCAAATTCATAAAACTTCTAGGTTCTGTTACTTTGAAGAGCATGTTTTATCTTTTTTTCTCTTCTACTTTATATCAGAAGAATTATCAGATTTACTGAAAGCTGGGAAGGGCTATGTCATTTATAGAGTAGAAACTAAAGGTTATATACCATGTGTAATATAATCCTCAATGAATAATACTTAATCCATAAAATAAATAAATTCCTCATGTCACATTCAGAAAACTCAGATTCTGAAGAATATTGAGGAAGTATAATTTAGGTAAGGAAAAAGCCTCAGTGTCAGTCAAATCTTGCCTGAAAATCATTTATATCAAGTGCTATTTTTGTAATCCTGAATAATTTTACTCAGATTTTCACAACCACCTTTTCTGTCTTTGGAAATAAAATTGCTACTCTGAATTATGACATGGTAAGTTATAGGTATCAAACTGTTTAAATTAAAATGACATTACTACATGGATCTAACAGGAATTTTCATAAACCTGTTTCATTAGGTGTACTTTTCACTTTCTCTTCAAAAAATATGTGCATGTATATACTGTAAACATTCCAGCAATAATCTTAAAGCTCTAAGATTTAGCAAAATGTTTTTCAATTCTGTGTTATTTCAATTCATAAAATTAAAAAAAAACTGGTTTGCATTAAGTAAAAAAAAATCAAGACTGTCATTTTGGTGGTAACTATGGATCAGACTCACTTTCCATAAATAAGATTATTCAACTTTTTATAACCTGATTTTGATTTTCTGAAAATATTTGTAAATTAAAAGGTAAATGTGAAGATATAATGCCAAATTTGTTTATTTATTAATCATATTTAACATTTGTGTATATTTACAAAGTAAGTAAAGTCTTTTAATTTGTGCATTTTAATATTACTTAAGTTTCTCTAAAAAGCATTAGTGGATTGAATTAGTGTTGTCCTTAATATATGACTTGAAAGAATAGAGATTTCTAAATATTGGCTGGATTGAAGAACAAATCTCTAAAATAAACATTCAATTTTAATTTATTTACTTAAAACTGAGAAAATAATGGCTTATTATCAAGTTAAGAAATGGAAGGGGGATGGCTGATTCAGTTCTTACACATTGCAAGAAGGGAAACTGATATTTTTCTATGTCTTTATATTGTATATGAAATTAACCTATGAGTCATACCATACCACATGACTTCCAACAACCTGTTCGTACTTACCTTGTACTATCTTTTATCTATTTGCATATATATGCCTATTACAGTAGTGTTCAGATCTTCACTTATTATGTGAAATTTCTGCTTGTTTTTCAGTTCAGAGTTATATAATAATAAACCTGGTACTTGTTACTATATGCAGTTGCAAATGTTTTAACAACACATAGAATATTCAAATATTTATTGAATATATAACCAAGCATGCCAAAATGAAAAATTAATGTGAGTATGCAATTTATAGAACATTGACACAGTTCTGACAAAATTGGTATGAATAGTTCAAATATGTTAATAATAAAGATAATTTTCTTATAGTCATTAGTTTTCTAATTTTTAATACTGAATTTTGTAATTATAAATTTTATTATTTTGAAAATGTAATTTTGACTGATGAGATAATATAGTTCTTAACAATGCTAAAAAAATTAAGTGCATTCTAATCTTTTCATTTTGTTCATGTTTATTTTGTTTTCATTTATAATTATTAAATACTTAACGTGGCTTCTTTACCCTTCTTATAGAAAAGGAGAGTTAAAACATTTCTTGAATGATATAAAATCAAATGATCTAGTTTTACTTTCAATCTATCTGATCTCAATTTCCAAGTCTGTTATGTATGAAACTATTCTGCATTCTCAGTCTCTTCAGCCTCTTTCCTGAATCTTTCATGAGCTGTGATAAAAGAGGATCATTAATAATGAATATGTATAATATATATTTGTCCACTAACTCTGCAGTAAAGCATTTGATTCCATACTGGTAGATATAGCATAGAGCAAACAATGTAAAAATTAGAAATATTTAATTTCTGGTAGTTCAATATGAAAAACCTTGTAAGCCACAGGAAATAGAAATCAAGAACAACAGAAAAAAATCTTTATCTGTAATAAATGAATGAGTTTTGTGAGTTAACTTTTAAGGTTATACACTTGAAAGATGCAATTCAAGGGGCATGAAGAATACTATTGCTAAAAAGAGGCTAATGTTTGAAATTCCATAATTTACCTTTTGGCATCACACTTTGATTTATATTAGCATGCAGAGGCCCTGGGGTTGGTAGCACTTCAAGTAGTTATGAATAAATTTGTCTTAGTGTGAGGTAATGAAAAAAAAATAACCCTAAGAACATATTTTTCAGGATAGAAAAATAGGTCAATGTTGGATTAGCATAATAATGACACTGATGAGTAAGACATTTGCAATAGTAAAGAAAACAGGTTCTTAAACTCAAGAAAGTACAAAGAAGCCAAATACAGCCTTTAAATGTCTTTTGTAAATTTACAGGTACTTGTATCCTCTTGAATTATTATTTTTTATTGAGTCCTAAGTCAGATCAAAGACCAATAGTTTAGTAACTGAGTCTTCCTCCCCCCCTCCCTCTCTCTCTCTCTTATACATATGGATATGATGCTTCCTTCAGGAAGAATATTATTAAAAGCTGTTAGCCAATTAGGCATAGGCTTAAAGTGGATTTTGGAAACCTGGATCTTTCCTTTTTATTTTTTTTCTTCTCCATATGTCATTCTCTGCCATTTTTTCAATGTTACCACAAACGAATGATTCCTAGATATTAAAGAAAGAATAACATGAGCATATTTAACAAAGACATATTTGATTTTATTCTAAGCTTTGGTACATTAAGCTATTTTTGACTTGGGTCATGCTTTATAATTTCATTATCATAATCTCCTTTTTGAAAGTCTTCTCTAAGAAATGAATGAAATAATTTGCATAAGTATAAACATAGTGTCTATAGGTCAGTTAAACTCAATAAATGTTAACAGTAATCATGACAATTGTATCAGTGATGATAATAATAAAGAAAATGACAATCTAATTTTTTCAGCAGAAGCTTTTGGCAAAAAAAATTGTGAATTTATGTGATACTTTTTAAATAAATAAAATATGATATAAGGGCCTTACATATCATATTGTTAAGTAAAATTCTCTTCAAATAATTTTCCTTACATACAAAAATATTCTTTCAGCCTGTTTTATTTTGAACATTGACATTTACATACATGTATAAGCCCATGAACACATAGAGATAGAAAATAATCCAGGATAACAATAATGAAGACATTTCTCTTAAGAAAATTTAATTGGAAAATTGCTAATCAATTCAGTATTTTTATATGTCCTTTAGATAACTACAGCTTCAATGAAATGATTATTTCAATTAAACAGAGAGAACATCTGCTTATATAACTTAGTAATCAGTGGTCAGATTCTTTCATTAGGCCTTCTTGTTGGCAAGGGTGGTAAATGATGGTGTTTTCTTTTAAAGAGACATGGGAAATCTATAATATCAACACTCCTAATCTACATGGTAATTAGCGTGAACAACCCTTTAAACAACTACTACCACCAAACATGATAATTGAAAAGGAAGCTAAACAAAATAAAATAAATATAAAAAAAATCACTATAGGAATGTAGACTCTGGTTCAGTAGATTCTACCAGTACAGAAATAAAAAATAAAAGAGAGAGATTTTTGAGATAGTAAAACTTTGAGATCCGTTCCCTCAGAGATATTTATGTTTGGAAAACAGATACAAGGATATAAATCAACATGTGAGAAGTTAGACTAAAATAGGTACCTGAAAATAAAAGAAAAAAAAAAAAGTAGTGAAAGGAAAATGTATCTGAGGTGAGTAGGTATGAATGTATGCCAGAGTCTTAGTGGCAGGTGACAAAAAGCAAGATAGGTATGAGTCATAGGCCATAGAATTGTACCTTTTACTTATAAAATCTCAATGTTAAAACTACAATTTTTGACACACAAAAAGGCAATATTCTTGAACAGAACACCAATTGTTCAGGTTCTAAACTAAACAATTTAAAAACTGGTTCTCAGTCCTTGGCTTCTCTCTGGGCTCGGGCTGTGTCGCGCAGGCCCCGGGCCTGCAGAGGACAACGGGCCAAGGAGGTGCCTTGGGGCACCCTTGGGGTGCCGCCTGCCCTTTCCCAGGACACTGCAGCAGCACTGGTGGCCCTGCAGGGGCGAGGGCAAGGGTTCCAGACAAACTACCATGGGCCCAGCTGGAAGGCAGGAGAATGTGTTCCCTGGGCAGTTAAAGATCTATGCCTACAGGAGTCAGAAAAAAATGCTCTGGAATGTGCTCACCACTTCAGGAAGAGAACTGGGTTACACATCATGAGGCCAAATGCCCAGGAAAACCATTTGCAGGAATCTACAGGAAGCTAGAAGAGAAAAGAAATGCTGGGAATGTTAGCTGAAGCACTGTGAAATCAGATGAATATAAGAGCAAAGATACCAGAAGAGGTCCCCTGGAGCCTTTTCCAAACCAAAAATATGAAGCAGCAGAAGCTCCAAAAACCCCACCCCCATCATGTGATTCTACCAATGTAGCAGTTGCTAAGCAAGTCCCATAAAAGCCCCTCGAGGGTAAGCAGGCCCCTCGGAAAAAGTCTCAAGAGAAAATACTGCTGAATAGAAAACTCACAGATTTCTACCCAGTGCGAAGAAGCTCCAGGAAGAGGAAAGCTGAGCTGCAGTCTGAAGAAAGTTAGAAAATAGATGATCTAATTGAGAGTGGGAAGGAAGAAGGTCTGAAGATTGATTTAGTTGATGGCAAAGGCAGGGGTGTGGTTGCTACCAAGCAGTTCTTCCGGGGAGACTTTGTGGGAGAATACCATAGGGTCCTCTTTGAAATCACCGATGCCTAGAAGCGGGAGGCTTTGTATGCACAGGATCCCACCACGGGCTGCTACATGTACTATTTTCAATATCTGAGCGAAGCCTACAGCATGGATGCCACTTAAGAAAAGACCCGACTGGGGAGATTGATCAATCACAGTAAGTGTGGGAACTGCCAGACCAAACCGCATGACATCGATGGCATGCCTCACCTCATCCTCATAGCTTCCTGAGACATTGCAGCTGGGGAGGAGATCATGTAGGACTATGGTGACTGAAGCAAGGGCTCCTTTGAAACCTACCCTTGGCTGAAGCACTAACCATGTGGCCTCCCTGCCTCCTTGCGACCCTGCCTCCTTCAAAGGACAAAGTTTCCTCAAAGGTAAATTAATTTTTTTACACACCACACCACACACACACACACACACACACACACACACACACACACACATACACACACACACACACACACACACACACACACACACACACACACTAGCACGTGTGCAGACTTTCTTAGCTAATTACTTCAAATGTTTTTAAAAAGTATATTAAAGATGCCTTTTCATGTAGTATTTATATATGTTACATGTTTCCAAGGTCGACTTGAACAGATGGCCTTGTATTACCAAAACATTTATATTCTAGTTGTGTCTGTACCTTTTGCATACAAGCTATACATTTGTGCTTTCTGCACTGTTCAGACTCCACACAGGTTTTCAAGAATGGAATTGAACATGAACTAGGAAGCCGGGCTCTGCTCAAGATGAAAACCAAGGATAGGGTGCTGCCACGATCCCCACACACAGCCTGGACCGGATGTCTCCAAACTCTTATTCTCCTCAGCGACTTGACAGGTGTACACATTGACATGTATGAATATTTCTAAGAAAAAGTTTCACAGTAAGCTAGTCTTCCCCTCTGCGTTCTCCAAAGCTTACTGAGCCTGGGGCTCAGAGGCCAGGGCAGGAACAGAGCTCTTCCAGAGGCTTAAGGTTTTTCCGGGCACCATGAAGCATCAGTGTGGGCAGTCATACTAGAGGCAGGCTAGGAAAAGCACTGTTAGCTGCGGGAAAAGGGCAGGTCTTCTGAAATTTCATTAATTTTTTTATAGAAATGTGAATGCTGAATTTATTTACAAAAATAATAAAACAAAACATTAACAAATTTTAAAAAGAAAAAAGTGGAAAAAAACACAGAAAACAACTTAACATATATATATATAGTTTTTGAATGGAGTGAAATGAATGCATTTTTTTTTTTCTTCTGGGTTTTTTTTTTTTTTTTTGGCTTGGCTGGTTAGTTTGTGTAGATGAGATTTGAGATGTTACCCTATTCTAATCAAAAGTGAGGTTTTGTAGTGGGACCAGAAATTACTAAGGCCAAATCCTCTTTCCAACCCCAGTTCTGCTGTGTGGGAAGTTCTCTACCTGCTGTCAGTCTAGGACGCCTGTTAGCATCAGGCACCAAATGTGTTTGGCAATAGGGTACCAGGCAGCCGGCAAGGCTTAGCAGCCAGAGAACCAGGCTGATACTTCAGTTCTGACCTGTGACAGCAAGAGTAGGTGGCTTCCATCTTTGTTCCTGGGGAGGACTAACCA
This sequence comes from Micromys minutus, assembly GCF_963924665.1. NCBI lineage: Eukaryota > Metazoa > Chordata > Mammalia > Rodentia > Muridae > Micromys > Micromys minutus. The sequence goes on from NC_137970.1 coordinate 64,892,884, forward strand.
TTCACCTTCAGTCCAGGGGTTTGGGGTTCAGGTGCCAAGTATAAGAGCCTACTTTTCCCCCCCATCTCCCAGCCTCATGATAGTGCTACCTAGGAAAGTCTTCCTCCAACCCTTTGCTAACCTAGTCAGTGGTCAGACTTGGAGGAAGATCAGACAGGAGGGTGTAACTCTGAGATAAAATGTCTTGGTTGTACCTGCTTGCCTGTGGCTTCGCTTTGTATTTAAACAGCAAAAATAAATAAATAAATAAATAAATAAATAAATAAATAAATAAATAATTAATTAAATAAATAATTAAATAAATAAAATAAACTTGAAACTTATTTGTCATCTTAAAATTAAGCAAAAAATTAAAATATTTATTGCTAGCCCCCCCCAGAAGAAACAAAGAAAGAAAGAGAGAGAGAAAGAGAGAAAGAAAGAGAAAAATGGGCTTCATGAAACAGAAAAGCTTCTGTAAGGCAAAGGGCACAGTCAAAAGGACAAATCAGCAATCAGCAACCTTAAAATTGGGTAAAGATCTTCACCAACACTATATCCAACAGCAGACCAACAAACATACATCAGGGTGAACTCAGACAGTCTTGTGGAAGAGTGGGGCATAAAATTGATCAGGCAATAGGGGTTATGGATATGACAAAAAAAAAAAAAAAAAAAAAAACTAGAGTAAACTAACCTGGGCCTATAAGGGTCACAAACAGCCATTAATCCTTACATTTTTTCCAGAAGATAACTTGGTCTTCTTGTTGAAACCCTAACAAAGGGAGCTGGGGCTTTCTTGGTCTCTGTTCCATGCCATTGGACCCTGTAGATTGTCATGAAGCTGTTTGTATTTTAATGTTAATTCCACTTACCCAAGAAGGTAGTCACGTGACTCCAAACTGAGCCTTACCATTTTTATTCGAAAAATAAAGGAAAGACAGTGACTGGGCAAGGTGAGGAAAGTAGAGAGGGCTGAGAGGTCTGAGGAGGTCAGAGGACAGGGTTAGAGGTCATGGCAACATGGAGCTTCCAAAGGACCACCTGGACCCAGGTGGGATTTATTGGTCTTTAAAAGCTGTGAACATTAGCAGTCCTATTTATAATAGCGAGAAGCTGGAAAGAACCCAGATGTCATTAAGTAGATGAATGGATACAAAAATTGTGATATATTTACACAATGGAGTACAACTCAGCTATTAGAAACAATGACTTTATGAAATTCCTAGGAAAATGGATGCATCTAGAGAATATCATCCTGAGTGTGGTAACCCAGTCACAAAAGAACAGACATAATATGCAGTCACTGATAATAGAATACTAGCCCCCAGAAAGCTCTGAATAACCCCAGAAACACCTCACAGGCCATATGAAGCTCAAGAAAAACAAAGGAGAAAAAGTGAAAGCCTCAGTCCTTCTTAGGAAAAAAAAATCTGTATAGCACCCTCTCAGAGTGTGGCACACCTGGACCTTAAATCATTAATAATTCAAGAGCTAAGAATATAGCCTAATGGCAATTTTTGGTATTCAAAAATCAAGGTAGCATATATTATGGTCCAGGTTATTATGATTACTGTCTTAGTTTAGGTTTCTATTCCTGCACAAAATATCATGACCAAGAAGCAAGTTGGGGAGGAAAGGTTTTATTCAGTTTACACTTCTATATCACTGTTCATCACAAAAGGAATTCAGGACTGGAACCCAAGCAGTTCAGGAAACAGGAGCTGATGCAGAAGCAATGGAAGTATGTTACTTACTGGCTTTCTTCCCCTGGCTTCTCCAACTTGCTTCCTTATAGAACCCCAGACTACCAGCCCAGGGATGGCACTATCCACATAATGGGCTGGGTCTTCCCCTGATGATCAGTAGTTGGATCTCATGGAGACACTTCTTCAACTGAGGGTTCTTTCTCTGTGATAACTCCAGCTTGTGTCAAGTTAACACAAAACTAACCAGTACATATTTCCATTAAGCCTCATCCATTATTTTCTTATTCACCCCCAAGATCTAAATAACCTTAAGAGTCCTACAGTTTTTTACAAAGTCTTACATATTAAAATTTCAATTCATTTAAAATATCCAATCTCTTTTAAAATTCAAAGTCTTTTTTCAATTCAAAGTTTCTTAACTGTAGGCTCCACTTCTTCCTTCAATAGGGATAAATATTAGGGCACAGTCACAATCAAAATCTAACTGTCCAATATCTTGGATCCACTCATGATCTTCTGGACTTCTAAGGGCTCAGGTCACTTCTCCAGCTCTAATCCTTTGTAGCACACACCTTGTCTTCTAGGCTCCAGCTGTCTGTTCTCTACTTCTGCTACTTTTCTTGGCAGTCATCCCATGGCGCTGGCATTTCCAAAACACTGTTGTCCTTCACTAAAACTAGGCTTCACCAATAGCCTCTCACTCCCTCTCCTCATGGGGCCAAGCCTCAACTTCTAGGAATGACCCCTTTAGTCCTAGGGCATTAATTGCAACAGGCTGCAGTTTCTCCAATTGTCTTCCACAGCCTCTCACACTGCCAAGCCTCAGCTGTTCTTCATGACCCCTGCATTCCTTCAAAACCAATACCACCTGGGTGAATCTTACACATAACCAAGTCCAACCACAGATAAGGTGCATACAACCTTGGATATCTGTGGAATATAGCTTCTTTGTGCTCTCAGGAAATATTTCCCAGAAGATTCCATCTCATTGATGCTGGTCTCTTCTTAATCACCACTAATTTCTTAGCTACGGCTGTCTAGCATAAATAGTCCCACTAATATAAAGGTTTTGCTTTCATAGTTCATATCTTGTTAATCACAGCTGATTTATCAGCTCCAGCTAACCCAAACCACAGACGCTTCACAATCAAAACAGCAAGAGTTCTGACAAGAGTCATCAATCTTCTCTCTGAGATTTCATAAACCAGGCCTCCATCTTACCATAGAGCTCTTAATATCCCAGTGCCTCTTTTAGCTTAAAGTTCCGAAGTCCTTCCACAGTCCTCCCCAAAACATGGTCAGGTTGTCACAGAAGTACCCCACTGTGCTGGTACTAATTTGTCTTAGTCAGGGTTTCTATTGCTGAACAAAACATCATGAACAAGAAGCAAGGAAGAAAAGGGTTTATTCAGCTTACACTTCCACATTGTTGTTCATCACCAGAGGAAGTCAGGACTGAAACCCAAATAGGCCAGAAAGCAGGAGTTGATGCAGAGGTCGTAGAGGGATGTCACTTACTGACTTGCTTCCCCTGGCTTGCCCAACTTGCTTCCTTATAGAACCCAGGTACACCAGCCCAGGGACTGCACCACCAACAATGGGCTGGGCCCTCCCCCCTTGATCATTAGTTGAGAAAATGCCTTACAGATGGATCTCATGGAGGAATTTCCTCAACTGAGGCTCCTTTCTCTGTGATCACTCCAGCTTGTGTCAAGTTGACACAAAACTAGCCAGTACAATTACATTGTAAATACCTGTGTAAAGATATTAATGGTTGTATATGTCTTCTGTGGATAAAAAATTAGAGAGAGAGAGACATCGAAAATGACTTATGCATTTATATAAGATGATAGGAATATGAATATATAGTAGTTTTACAAATCTTGACAGTACTAAGAGCCATTAAAAGATATACTTTAAATAAATAAATTGCATGGTATGCTAATAAAACCAACACATTGAGGAACACTAAATATGATCTAAACAACCAGAAAAGAGAACTACATTTTTAGAAGTGAAATGTGTATCAATAAATACTTGCTTATTTGCTTAGTTAATTAATTAAAAGTATTTAATTTAGGACAAAACTACTTAGAAATAGATTATTAAATTTTAAACTGAAAGTGCTTCAAAAGAATTCATAAAAGTAAATTTTTAATAAACAATAACTTTAAATATCAAATATACTTTAGTGAGCAGCTAGGAAAATGTGTCTTTAAACTGATAACATCAAAAGAGTATGGTGTTGCTGTGAAATTAAGGCTGTTTAAAAATCATAAATATACTTGTAGTCCCATTTGTGAGAGTGTATATTTTTTAAAAATATGTCAGAAATAAGCAACTTCAAAATAAGGGAATTTTTTCTTGAATATAATTTTCATTTATGTTGATCTGTATCTGTTTCAGGTCTGTTCCTCTCATGGTATGTAGCAAGTGGGTAATATGTTGGGTTGGGGTATAGGACATCAATATTGCATCCAAGGGTACACTCAGTGACCTCATTTTTTTAAGTTCTATCTCATAAAGGCTCCACCAACTTCCAATTGCATCACAGTCTGAAAATGCCATGGTTTGGAAGGAAATTTAAGATACAAATCCTGAAAACTGTGATCTTTAAAACATGTTAGCTGATTATTTAATACTTCAATTTACACTAATTCTTTTGCAAAGCTATTTAAAACATTTGTATATATTACATTACTATATGCAAATCATGAGTTTTTTAGATTATTTTATGTGGAAAATACCATTAACAGAAGATCATATAGCATTGAAAGAGTTTCTTTAAAACTCAGAGATGACAGTTTGGATATAAGAAAGATTTGGGTCAGTGTTGAAGCCATTCTTAGAAATAATATTAGTGCTGACAGAACTCATTCCTGGTATGGGTAGTTGGCCCAAACCAGTAACTATCTGGATCATAGGCCCTGAGAGAAATTGTAATAATGTTGAAAGGACATAATAGTAATTTAGCCTCTAATTTCTTATCATTATACACAAAGAATAGTAATCTTTTGACCTTCATCAGAGAAACTTGAAGTATAAAGCTAATACAGAGACCAATAACTGGTTAACATGCAGAGAATAAAATACTACAGGGTATTAAGCTGTAAATTTGGCATCTATGACATACTCCTTTCTACCATTGTGTAAATGCCACTTACATTTCTTCAGATTAATGGATGACAAACTTAAGCTTTACAAATAAATGGCCTTTCCAGAGTCTAGAGTGTTTCTATCAAAAAAAAAAAAAAAAAAAAAAAATCTTAGGACAATGGATGGAAAATTCTCACTTACGTACAATCTGATCTTCTAAATGCCTGGACCTTGAAGGCTTCAGCTTTAAGTGAACTTTTACTAACCTATGTCTAGTATGTGTCAGCCTCTCAGAATTTCATCTGAAAAAGCTCAACATTCCTAGGTCTTTATAAACACTGGCTATGTGATTCAACTCAGTTGTTATAGCTCAAAACTAATCTCTAACATGAGTGACACAAACTGACTTCACTCTTACTTGCTCTACTTAAAAAAAAAAAAAAAAAAAAACTGTCTCTGAATTCTATGAGCTGAACTGAAATGAACATCATTGCATTCAAACAAGCTGCCCCTAATTACAAAAACTAAACTCAATGGAACTTCACTGCACTGCCAGAATTTAACTGAACTGTACTCACTGAACTCCTTAATCACACTGTGCTGTTATTATATTAAGTATCATCTCTTTCCTGTTTATTCTCATGAGAGTTAGTCTTGACCTATTCTGACTTATTCTGTCAAATCCTTCTCTGATTTTTCTCTTTGTCTGTCCCTCAATTAGACTTCACTTTCAAACTTGGTTTCTTCCTTTAACAAATTAATTTGCCTTCATTATTCCATATAGAAGATTTTTACTAAGAACATGTTTGTATTCTAGCTACCAGGATTAAAAGTGTGTTAATCTAGTTAGCTTACACAGACCTAGAATTTATTTGGATGTAATCTCTTGCAAAAGAAGCCAGATTGCTTGGTTAAAATTCTTCTACATTAATGTCAGAGATGACCATAAAAGAATGGTGATAGAATAGTTGGCCCTATACCCATATGCGGCACGCTCCTCGACCAGCAAGGAAAGATGACCACCACCAGAGGATTCTTCTCAGATCACGCTTTATTGTGGGAGCCTCTTGATTGAAGGGGAGAACAGGAATCGAGAGGACTGAAGTACTGTCTCCTTATATAGGGAGAAGTGCATATGGGCTTGCCATGATTGTTTGTCACAAGTCGGCTGACACCAGAGGCCTCGGGATTGGCCAGATATAGCTAATGTACTGCACATGTGCAGGGTGCAGCGCCTTAGCTGACAAGAGCATTACTATATATGGAGTTGTTTACCTCAAACCGTGAGGGAGCCAGCGCCATCTCGTAATGGCGTCCACATTCGGCTCCCCACACCCATACATATGCAGGTAGTACTAACTAGACTCAATAAGTTTTTAGAAATTCAACTCATGAGTTTGGCAAGTAAAGCAATAGGAGAGGGATAGAAAAATGTTTTGAAAGGAAAAATGGTGAGTATATTTGCTTAAAATAAATTATATGCATCTAGGAAACTCTAAAAACAACAATATTTAAAGAAATAGAAATAACTGCATATAAGTTCACTGCATTTACTTACCAAATATTCTATGACTTCAATTTTTTATAACATAAAGTTTAAATTAGAAAGCAAAGCAGTAAATTTAAATGATATACTGAATTTTGAAAGAAATATATTCTGTTCAAATATGAGGACTAGAGAATTGTCAAGCAGTTTAGAGTAATTCCTCCTCTTGAAGAACTTTTAAATTTGTTTTCCTGGAACTTATATCAGTGACTCACAACTACCTATAGCTCCATTTCCAGAGCATTGAATGCCCATTTCTGGCTTCACTGGGCACTTGAATATCCAGGATAAATGTAACCTCATACACATAGACATACAGATGAATTAAAACAAAAATACTTAAAATATTGCAATCTATCCAATAAGAAATTGTAATTTATTGAAAATAATATGCAATACTGAAATAATGAGGAAGAGTTACCACAAGGTATTGGAAGTCATTTCAAAAGGAGGACTCTGGAGATAAATAAAATACCAAGATATTTTTGAAAGGAAGATTAAAAAAAGAAGCCCATGTAAGCCAGGCTGAAACTGATAAGTAATTTACTCTGCTTTTATTTTTGTTAGAGTAAGGGGCAGGCATTGTACTGGCTGGTTCCATGTGTCAACTTGACTCAAGCTGGAGTTATCACATAGAAAGGAGCCTCCCTTGAGAAAATACCTCTATGAGATCCAGCTGTAAGGCATTTTCTCAATTAGTGATCCAGTGAGGAGGCCCCATTATGGGTACCATCCCAGAGCTTGGGTTCTATGAAAAATCAAGCTAAGCAAGCCAGGGGAAGCAAGTCAGTAATTAGCATCCCTTCATCGCCTCTGCATCAGCTCCTGCTTCCTGACCTGTTTGAGTTCCAGTCCTGATATCCTTTGGCTATGAGCAGCAATTTGGAAGTGTAAGCTGAATAAACCCTTTCCTCTCTAACTTGTCCCTTGGTCATGATGTTTTGTACAGAAATAGAAACCCTGACTAAGACAGACATTGGTTAACTTTTACAGGTCTTAGTGCCAAAGATCAACCTTAGCATTTTTAATGTCCTACATAAATCATCTACAATTATGCCACATCTCCAGCAAAATGATAATTCCTAAATGCCTAAAGTAGGAGAGCCAGCCAAAGAGAAACTAGTTGAAAATGAAGAAAGAGTTAGTAAGAATCTTAAGAAATGAAATGGTTGTGACCAAGGCTTAAAAGAAGTATAAGTTCTATAAAGAAGGATTGATCAAAAGTATGAAAGACTGCTGAGACTTGACAGTTTCACTTGCTGTTTTGTAAAACTTGGAGTTTTCAGTTTTTGCTCACATAGAATAATTTCCTCTGAATATATTAGTTAACTTAATAATAGAATTTCTTTAATCTATTTTCATCTGGATTACCCTTCAATTAAGCCAGTTGTGAAGAGTTTTCCTTCTGCAAATGATGTGGTAAAACCAGGAGTCCCTTGAGAAAGTGTAACCAAGGTCTCTAATAACTTAAAGAAGTGAGAAGGAAAGCTATTATTTTATTGAATATTAACTGCATTATGCAAATATTAAGATATGCTTACACGTATTAAAATAGGCTCATATAGTCTAAAAGGTCATTTGATTCTTCTCTTTGATTTTAAAGAGTTAGTCAACCACTACAATATACTTACAGAAGTATTGCAATGATGTCATGAAAAAATATGAAAGTTTAGGGAAAAGATCAAATTACAGTTTATACCAAAAACGTCAAAGAAAAAGCCCATTTTTTAGGCCTTCATATATTTTTTTTTTTTGGAGTGGCTCCTTATTAGTTGGGCCTGAGAAGTAAAGAGTGTATTTGATTAGGCAGCATACCATAGTGAATTTAGTATAAATGAGTTCATTAAGATTGCAAGGGCCTTTAACACCTCAATAACAACTTGCCTGAAGGTTAACATTTATTGTTTTGAACTGCCAGCATCTTGCTTTTATGAGAAACATTTATATGCTAAATTGCCTATTATGTTAAGTTGTACATTCCTGTTTAGCAGCATCAGAAATAAGATTTGACTATAAGTGTTTGTATTTTATTAGTGCTATGCCAGACTTCCTAATAGCTCAAGATTCCTAAAGGCTGAAACTCATTGCATCTTTTTCAGAAGGTGCTTGCATAAAATAATTTGTTACAAATAGTACATTTGCATAGATTTGAAGTTTTCAGACTTGGGTCATCAGGAAAACTGGAAAAGAAATACTTCATTTGCTCTTACCCTTAAGCAAATCTTAAGTGACACATTTAAGCAATTATATGAGGAAAATAGAAGTACAATCTAACTAATGACTATACTTCTCTTAACAATTTCAGAGTAAATCAGTAGAAAACTCCAGGGAAATGGATGTTGAGTAATGATGTGGCATTATAAGCATTATTACAAGTATATAAATTTTCCTAGCATTTCTATAGTATGTTAGTGAGTTCAAAACTTTACTGACTATAGGATAATATTTAAAAAGAGAACGAATTCTAAGTGTTCCTTTAATGCAGTTAGGTAGAGGAAACATTTGTAAAAGTCACTGAATCATAAAACAAATTGAAATCTTCTGCTACAAATTATGTCTCATTGCTGGTGGATAGTAAACAGAGAAAAAGACATGTTGCATTTGGAAAGTACTAAAACACCCAGTATATTTTATGTTTCTTCAAAACATATTTTTAAGTTTACTTTTTGATCATAATTATATATTAGTTTTAAATTATGTATATGCACAGTTGCCTCTGTATGAGTACATCCATTCAACTGAATGCTGGTAGCAGAACATGGTATTCAATCAATCAACTGGACCTGGAGCTACAGGAGTTTGTAGACAACCTTGTATAGGTAATGGAAACCTAATTTAACTCCCGTGCAATAACAGAACAGTACGTGTTCAATTTTTATTTACTTCATATTTATAACTGTATATGTGTATGTGTATGTTTACGTGTTGGTGGTTATGAGCATGCTACAGAGATTATATCAAGGCCTGTTGGTTTAATCTTTCCACTATGTGTGTCCTGGGAATGAAAAGCTGGTCCTGGGTTTGATGTTGGCTACATTTACTTGTTGAAAATCTTTCTCATCAGCCAAAATATTTTCCTGCTACAGTTGGTATGTTCTGGCTTTTTAATGAGGTAATACTAGATTTGTAAGGTCAAAAACTTTTAAATAATATTTTGTGTATCTACCATATATATATATCATTAGTGTCACAATGTGTATATATGTATGCATACATATTTTTTTCTAAATGAAAACCCCTGTGAGGATAATGTGATTTTGTTTGTGAGTTTTGTTCTTGTTTTTGTTTATTTTCTCTTGTATGCACAGGTGTTTTGCCTATGTGTGTATTCCACTTTTGTATTCAGTTTCAGGGAGTTGAGAAGAAATCATCAATTCTGGAACTAGAATTACAGCTCATTGTGAACACCCCTGTGAATTTTGGAAATAAAATATGGGTTCTTTGAAAGAGTACTTAGTTTCTTAAGTGCTGAGCAATCTCTCAGGTCATTCCCTTAGTATTTAAACCATGATATTCCTGAAAGAAATTAAATAAAGCTAATATTTTTGAATATATAATATGTATCACATAATATACCTGCCTATTTGGTCAGATTTATCAATGTCATAGTAACTGTTGCCTATTTTAAATTTTGTTCTACATATTTAACTGAAGAGAACTTTACCTACGCTTAGTCTAAACCATAGGTGAGGTCCTCAACTTGTCTATCATAATTATATTTGCAGCATAGTCTAACAACAAAGACAATCAAGTAAAGGGAAAATTCTATATTTGGTAGACAGACCTTTATTTCCTATTTGATTAAATAAAAAAGTAAATAGTCCTAAGAAGTTCTCTCAGATACCTAGTTGTGAATGAGAACAGCCAGTCTGAGAAGAAAATTTGCTTAAGAAAGTAAATCAACTGAGAGTTGTTCAAAAATATCTAGTTAAAATACATGGTGGCATCACTAATCTTCATTTAGAAATAATTTCGAACTCTCCTAGATACCTGATCCTATATATACTACTTGTTTTTGTTTAGTTAAAATCTAAATGCCCTGTTTTCCCCCTTCTAATTAATTCCTTTACTGTTCCCTTAAATTCATAGCCAGTTTTTATTGTTACATATATATTAAAATAGAAATGAACTATAAAATATAGTTTAAGAATCATTTCAAAATGAATGATTTTGTTAATCTGTTCTTTGTAAGCTTTGTATTGAATACAGAGGTAAAATGGGGAAGCTCTCTTATTCAGATAGTTGTTGTGTATGCACTATCTCCTTGAAGAGTGCATTTACTCATATAACTATTCAAAACTATGTTTTACCTATACTATCTGGAAGTGCTTTATGAATCTTTTTTATAAATATAAAGCAAAATGAGGATAATTTTACTTTAAGAAAGTCATAACACAATGGAATAGAAATAATTTGAATGATTAAGTGACAGAAAGGGAATTATAATGAGTATTACTGGAGAAAAGAAAGAAAGGAAAAACTAGACCTTTTACATATTTGGCTATATGTATACAATTTTAAGTACCTGCTTTAGGAATTCCTTTCAGTGATGGACTTGAGATCAAATGCTGAGTACATGTCTTAAGTTAATTTTTTTAAGATGAGCATATTATAGTTAATTTACTTGACATTTTTTTCCATAGTAAGTCATTTTCTCCTATTGTTTACTTGCTGGTATCAGATGATCTTCCAGAGGACCCACTTTAGTATCCTAGGGCCCACATGTCAGCTTAGAACCTTCTGTAATTCTTATTCTAAGACATTCAACTACATTTTTTCTGGCCTCCACAGATATCAAGGCACATATTTATGCAGATACAAAATAAAAACAGCCAATATCTCAAGAAATAATTTTATTTTAACCACAGAAAGATGATTACCTAATAGAAAATTTGATGTATAAAAGATCATTCATAAAAAATTGAACAAACATAGGTAATGATGTTTTGGAATACAGTATATTTATAAATTTTATGTTGCATTTTAATTTGTATTTGATAGAAAATCAACATTCCATTTTGGAATATAGCTTACAATATACAATATTACCACAATGTAATGTTTACTAGAATAAATAATCACCCCCAAATATATGTTACATTTCTAAGATATCTTGCTTTATGATTTAATACAACTGTGATTTTGGTTTGTTTTCTTTTTCAATCTCTATGATTTCAGTCATTTATTTAGAAAATATATAACTCATAAAAATAAATTACAAGACAATATTTTGGCACTTGAGTAGGTAATGATTAACCAGATTTGAAAATTTAATTACTTGCAATTTTGCCTTATTATAAATCCATCAATTTGATAAGCAACCATATGTATGTGATTCTTTTAATATTTTGGATTATTGAATAAGGCCAGTACTACTAAAACTGATATTATTATATTGAACTTTGAACCATTTTTAAAAATTTTAATATGTTACTCCAAAATATTCTAGTGGTTTTTGGTGACATTAGTTATGTATGAAACTCACCATATTGATACATAGCCCAGTAAACTAAATAAACTCTGAAGAAAATTAGAAATAAAAGGTTAGCATTTTGTTCTTTATTACATTTTGTTTTACATAAAGTTATATATTTTCACATATTTTCTTTTGCTATATAATCTTTGTCTTATAAACCTGAAATTGTTAATGACCTAGTGATTAATTTTCTCAAAAACAGCCTATGATGCTAAAAGGAATTACCACAAAAACATAACAGAAGATTAGCCTAGAAATATGCAAACTAAAATCAGCAGAAGTGTATGGGCCCCATATTGAAAAATAATTGTTGGGAGCCATAATAGGACAAACTAATAACTAGCAGGTAATCTTCCTGAAATAGTCTGCCTTGGATTATTATATAATCTGCTACAGATTTTCTCTTACTGGGAAAGGCCATAAAATACTTCATCTTATGAAAGATTTCTTCTATTAATGTGCTTTTCTTGTTATTATTGAACATATGTAACAAAAATTAGGTTTAATCCCAACCTTCTGGAACAGATCTCTTCAGATCTGTGAAGATACACTGTCTTGTAGTGATGCTGTATAGACAAATAGATGACTCCTTAAATCTTAATAATGATTCTATAAGAATTTCTAAATTATATCAGTGATTATTAAGCTCTTTTATAGTGGGACTGCTACTAGGTACTTTTCTGATATTCAAAACTGCAAAGAGAAATCTGTCAGTCTCCCAAGTGTCACTAGTGTCTTAAATAGTAATCAGACTTACTTCTCCTGAGAGCACATTCAAGGGCTTGTAAAGCAATTAACCAAAGGTCATAAAAAAAAAACTAATGAATTATTAAATGTGCTAAAACAGAAGATAAAATATTGACTGGGATTATCTATACAAAACTCCACTAACACCTTAGTTATTGTTTTTAACTTACAATGAACCTGTGGTTCTGTGACAGATGATGGATGTTTATCCAGATAAATACTTACAATGGATATGTGTGTAAACATTCAAAGTTGTAAACTTTGATTTCAGTTGATGATATGAATTTTTTGTGTGAACTTGTGATTAGCTATTTACTATGCGATCATGTACTCTGAAAGACTTTTAATATGGAGGACAAAGAGAAGAAAGGAGATAATCCTCCTCCCCACTTTTTTGCTTAGCAAATTCTTCCCCTTCTCCACTTAGGATCTTTCTTGGTTTGTTTGTTTGTTTGTTTGTTTGTTTTGTTTTTCCAATTATTTAGCTTTCATGGAAATCTTTTTTTTTTTTTTTAATTTAGCAACAAATGTTATAATCACTTTGCAAAATGCCCCTTTTCCTTCCTCTGTCTTCTGACTATGAGGCTGAAAGTTAGAGCTGTGCAGTTCCTGTTGAGATAAAACAAGTACCACATTACTTAACCCCCTATTATTGGGATCCAAGGTGCTAATCTTTTACACTAGCAACCATTTACCCTCAGAAAGCGCAATGAAAATTTTAAAGATTGTTTAGATGTTATCATTAGCAGTTCAGTACAGTTAGAGATAGAGAATCTGGAGACTCTCAGACTTCAAAGCCATCACCAGAGTCTCCATCATTACTCTCTCTGGGCTCAGAGGTTCATGGCAAAGAATAACATTAACTGATAGCCAGAAGTACACAGATCCTCTTTGTTTTTCCAGGGGTCTGCATAACTCTGTAATAAAATTTTCATTCTAAATTTTTCTGTGAGATTAGTGTCTTAGTTAGTGTTTTATTGCTGTGACCAGACACCATGATGAATGCAAGTCTTATAAAGGACAACATATAATTGGGTCAGGCTTACAGATTTACAGGTTCAGTCCAGTACCATCAAGGTGGGCACATGGCAGCATCCAGGTAGTCATGGTTCAGGAGGAGCTTAGAGTTCTACATCTTCATCTAAAAGAAGCCAGAAACAGACTGAGCATCCTCAGGCAGTTAGGAGGAGTGTCTCCAAGCCCAGTCCCCAAGAGGCGTACTTCCTACAACAAGGCCATACTGTCTAATAGTGCCACTCCCTGTGCCAAGCATATGCAAACCATCACAATTAGTATAAGGTCAGACATATGTATGAGGTACTACCTTATGAAATGTTGGACAAAGAAGGTCATGAAGTCCCCAAATTACAGTCTCTTGGCATGTATCTTTAGTTCTCAATACAGGCCAAGGACAAGACCCTATTGCTGAAGACAAAACACACTATTATATCAGGATATGTTAAGATGAATTAGAAGAAATATAGAAGTTTTCTTCCTTCTGGTTAAGTTTATAGTGCTGGAAGGTCCTACTTGGCTGGGTGGGTGATAAAAGGTATCAAGGACTTTACTATTTGTGAATCACATGATCTGTAAGACCATCCCAGTAAGAAAGATATATCTCCTACTAGAGTCATAACCAGAATGCTATGGAAGGTAGCAACCATTGTGTACCCATATCCTCAGAACTGAAGCATTATATCCAGGAAGAAAGCTACTTAAAACTTAAAAGGTTCTAAGGGGAGGCTCACAAGTATCAGTAAGTCTCTAAAACTGCATGGCATTCACAAGGCTCCTCCTTCTCTAAAGGTCTATAAACAGATAGGACTAGTGAGGAGAAAGTAAGTAATCTTTGACGTACCTTAAATCCTGAAATTTGTTCACAGCCTCAGTATCTTAGCTCTCTTCCTCATTTATTATGCTTTGAACTTATGGTGATTCACCTCCTTTTGAGTCACCCATACTACTTTAGACCCCCACTCATATTTCTGTAATTTACTACAATAAATTCAATGATCCATAAAATTTAATTTTTTTTTTGTGATCCATAGTATATTTGCAATGAGTATTTCTGGGAATTTTGTTCCACAACATCAATGGCTCTGATTGGGTTGTGGCCCATTGTATAGGATGAAACTCTTACTTGGCACAGAAATCTGATTAACAACTCATAGATGATAATGTCTTAAACCATACATGTGAACATAATACTATTATTAAGATTGTAATATTGACAAACTGCCCTCTAAATATTTTTATTTATCTTAATAGATGAAACCTAGCTTTAAGCAGAAGCCTTTATTTACTATGAGCATTAGTGAAGAAGCAGAGAAAAAATAATTGGTAAGTGTCCAGTTCTACTAAACTGGATATATAACAGTTCCTTCAAAACTCAGGGAACATAATGAAAAAGGAAGCAGAAAGAATTTGGAATACAAAGGTAAGAAAAAATTATTAAAAGATACCATGTTTTTGGCAAGGCACAGCTAATGATGTCATAACATTTTAGCAGATATGGTTGCCTTTGGTGGCTATTCCCAGGACCATACCTATCAACATATAGTCATAGATTGACAGAAGTTTACAGGACCCTAACATTTCTACTGAGCCACTGGGAACTAACAAATTATTCCAGGAGAAAGGAACTGTATTCAGTTGTATACTCCACTGAGAAGCACACTAAGTAAAATTAATAGTTCTACAGTTGGGATCATACATATTAATCATTTTTCCTTTCGAATAGAATAAATTGCTTGTCTTTTTAAAAATTTATTGGATATTCTTTGTATTTACATTTCAAATGGTATGCCATTCCCCACCACTCCACTTTTTCGTCCCCCTCAACTTGTTTCCATGAAAGTGCTCCCTCTCCCAATCACCCTCTCCACATCAGTGCCTTGGATACTGCTGCTGATGTTGTTCTTCCCATTATGGTGCAAATGTTTCAGCTATTCCAGTCCTTCCTCCACCTTTTTCATTGGGGACCCTGTGTTCAGTCTGATGTTTAAATACAAGCATCCTCATCTGTATCTGTATGACTCTGGGAGAGACTCTGAGGAAACATCCATATCTGGTTCCTACCAGTAACACTTCTTGGCGACAGTAATAGTGCTTGAGTTTGGTGGCTGCATATGTGGTGGTTCTCCAGGTGAGGCAGTCTCTGTACATCTTTTCTTCACTCCCTGCTCCTCTATTTGGCCTTGTATTTTCTCCCCTGATTGTTCTCCCTTCGAAGAAGGACTCAGTCATCCACATTCTGGTCTTCCTTCTTTTTGAGCATCATAAGTTATGTGGATTGTTTCTTGGGTATCCCGGGCTCTTTTTTTTGGGGGGGGAACTAATATCCACTTATAATTGAGTATATATCATGAGTTTTCTTTTGCGCCTAGGTTACCTCACTCAGATTGATAGCTTCAAGTTCCATCCATTTGCCTAAGAATTTCTTCAACTTGTTGATTTTAATAGCTGAATAGTACTCCATTGTATATATGTACCAAAATTTCTGAATAAATTCCTCTCTTGAAGGACATCTGGGTCCTTTCCAGCTTCTGGCTATTATAAATAAGACTGCTATGAACGTTGCTGACCATGTGTCCTTGTTAGATATTGGAGCTACATTTGGGTATAAACCCAGGAGTGGTATAACTGGATCCTTATTTTCACAATGTCCAATTTTCTGAGGAACCACCAGAATGATTTCCAGAGTCGTTGCACCATTTTACAATCCGACCAACAGTGGAGGAGTGTTCCTCTTTCTCTACATCCTTGCCAGCATCTCCTGTCACCAGAGTTTTTGATCTTAGCCAGGCTGACTGGTATGAGGTAGAATCTAAGTGTTGCTTTGATTTGCATTTCCATGATGACTAGGGATGTTGAAAATTTCTTTAGTTTCTTGTCAGACACTAAATATTCTTCTGATGAGAAGTCTTTGTGTAGATCTGTACCCTAGTTTTTAATAAGATTCTTTGATTCTCTAGAATATAGTTTCTTTAGTTCCTTGTATATAATGGATAGTAGCCCTCTATCAGATGTAGCATTGGTAATGTTTATTTTTCCCCAATTTGTTGGTTGCCATTTTGTCCTTTTAACAGTACCCTTGTCCTAACAGAAGCTTTGCAATTTCATGATGTCCCATTTGTCGATTCTTGATCTTAGAGCATAAGCCATTGGTGTTCTGTTCAGGGAATTTTTCCCCTATGCCTATATATTCTAAACACTTCCCTACTTTCTGTTCTATTAGTTTCCGTGTACCTGGTTTTATGTGGAGGTCTTTGATCCATTGGACTTGAAATTTGTACAAGAAGATAATCATGGAACACTTTGCATTCTTCTGCATGCTGACTGCCAGTTGACAGCACCATTTGTTGAAGAGGCTTCCCTTTTCCCATCGAATGTTTTTATCTCCTTTGCCAAAGATCAGGTGAACATAGGTGTACCACAATTTCTGAGTCTTTGATTATATTCCATTAATCTACCTGCCTGTCTCTGTACCAATACCAGGAAGGTTTTTGGCGATTCCTCCAGAATTTTATTTATTTATTTATTTATTTATTTATTTATTTATTTATTTATTTATTTATTGTGAATGGTTTTTGTTATCCTGGGTTTTTTTGTTATTCCAAATAAATTTTCCAATTGCTCCTTCTAACACTACGAAGATTGAGTTGGATCTTGATGGAAATTACATTGAATTTGCCTCAGATAAAATGGCCATATTTACAATGTTGATCCTTTCATTCCATGAGTATGGGAGGTCTTTCCATCTTCTGATGTCTTCTTCAATTTCCTTCTTCAGAGGCTTGAAGTTCTGATTCTACAGATCCTTCACTTTCTTGGTTAGGGTCACATCAAGTTTTTTTTTTTTTTATATATATATATATATTCTTTGTGACTATTATTAAGGGTATAGATTCTCTAATTTCTATCTCGGGCTGGTTGTCCTTTGGGTAGAGGGAAGATACTGGTTTGCTTGTGTCTTTTATACCTGACATTTCCAAGACTTTTAAGATGAAGGAGTGTTGACTTTTGTCAAATGCTTTACCAGCATCTATAGAAAAATATGCAATTTTCCTTTGAGTTTGTTTATATAGTAGATGACATTGATGGATTTCCATATATTGAACCATCCTTGCATCCCTGGAATGAAGCCCACCTGATCATGGTGAATGATTGTTTTGATGGGTTCTTGCATTTGACTTACAAGAACTTTGTTGAGTATTTTTGCTTCAAAGTTCATGAGCGAAATTGAAAGTTATTAATTTTTTTTTTTGTAGGATCTTTGTGTGGTTTAGCAATGAGTGTAATTGTGGCTTCAAAGATTGAGTTGCATAGTATTCCCACTTTTTCTGTATTGTGGAATATTTTGGAGAGTATTGGTATTAGGTCTTTAGGTATTAGGTCCTGGGCTTATTTTTGTTAGGAGCTTTTTGATGACTGCTTCTATTACTTTAGATGTGATGGGACTCTTTTGATAGTTTATCTGATGATGATTTAACTTTGGTACCTGGTATCTGTCTAGAAAATCATTGATTTTCTCTAAATTTTCTAGTTTTGTTGAACATAGGCTTTTGTAATAGGATCTGATTATTTCTTGAGTTTCCTTTGTTTTTGTTGCTATGTCTCTCCTTGTATTTCAGATTTTGTCAATATGGATACTCTCTCTTCGCCCATTTGTTAGTCTGGCTAAGGGTTTATCAATCTTATTGATTTTCTCAAAGAAGCAGCTCTTGTGTTTTCTTTTCTTTTCTTTTCGTTTTTTTTTTTTTTTTTTTTGTTTCTTGGTATAATTCTTTTTTGTCTATAATTGGTTGATTTCAGCTCTGAGTTTGATTATTTCTTGCTGTATACTCCTCTTTGGTATATCTGCTTCTTTTTTGTTCTAGAACTTTCAGTTGTGCTGTCAAGCTGGTCATGTATGCTCTTATGATTTCACCAGTTTTTGTTTTGCTTTGTTTTGTTTTTGAGGTGCTAAGTGTTATGAGTTTTCCTCTTAGCACTGCTTTCATTGTATCCTATAAGTTTGGGTATGTTGTCCCTTCATTTTTATTAAATTCCAATAAGTCTTTGATTTCTCTCTTTATTTCTTCCTTGACTAAGCTGTCATTGAGTAGAAAATTGCTTAGCTTCCATGTGTATGTGGGTTTTTTGTTTTTGTTATTGAAGACCATTTTTAGTCCATGGTGATCTGATAGAATGTATGGAATTACTTCAATCTTCTTATATCTGTTAAGACCTGTTTTATTACTGATTATATGGTCAGTTTTGGAGAAGGTGCCATGAGGTGCTGAGAAGAAGGTATATTCTTTTGTTTTAGGATGAAATGTCCTTTGGATGTCTGTTAATTCTATTTGCGTCATAACTTCTGTTAGTTTTGCTGTTTCTATGATCAGTTTCTGCATCCATGATTTGTCCATTGAAGAAAGTGGGGTGATGAAGTCTTCCAGTATTATTATGTGGTATAATATATGTTTTCAGCTTTAGTAGAGTTTCTTTTATGAATATGGTTGCTCTTGTATTTGGTGCATTGATATTCAGGATTGAGAGCTCCTGCAGAAAGATATTTCCTTTGATGAGTAAAAATTGTTCTTCTTCATCTCTTTTGATGACTTCTAGTTCAAAATCAGTTTTATTCAATATCAGAATGGCCACTTCAGCTTGTTTTGTTGGTACCATTTACTTGGAAATTTTTTTCTCAAGATTTTATTCTGAGGTAGTACCTGTCTTTGTTGCTAAGATAAGTTTCCTGTATGCAGCAAAATGCTGGATCCTGTTTGCATATACAGTATGATATTCTATGTCTTTTTATTGGAGAATTAATCCCATTAATGTCAAGGTATATTAAGTAATATTGATTGATTTTTCATGATTTTTTTCCTTTCAGGTAGAGTTATGTTTGTGTGCTTTTCTTTTTTGATTTTTTTTTGTTTTTTTTTTTTTTTTTTTTGCAAGAGGATTAATTTCTTGATTTTCGTAGGGTAAAGTGTCCCTCTTTGTGGCAGAGGTTTTATCTATTACAATTTGTAAGGCTGGATTTGTGGACAGATATTGTGTCCATTTGTTTTTGTCCTAGAATATCTTGGTTTCTCCACCTATGGTGACTGAGAGTTTTGCTGGATCTTATTTTCCCTTAGGTTCTATATAATGTTAGTCCAGGATCTTCTAGTTTTTATAGTCTCTTTTGAAAATCTGCTGTAATTGTGATCAGACTGCCTTTATGTGTTACCTGTCTTGATTTTCTTACTGCTTTTATTATTCTTTTTTTTTTGAGCATTTTTTTTAGTTTGAAAATTGTGTCAGAAAGAATTTCTTTTCTTTTCCAGTCTATTTGGGATTCTGTAAGCTTCTTGTATGTTCACGGTCCTATCATTTTTTAGGTTAGGGAAGTTTTCTTTTATAATTTTTTAAAGATATTTACTGTGCCTTTCAGGTGATATTCTTCATCCTCTTCTACATTTATTATCATTAGGTTTGGCCTTCTCATTGTTTCCTGGATTTTGTAGATGTTTGGATTAGAATCTTTGTGATTTTTGCATTTTCTTTGACTATTGTGTCAATGACTTCTATCTTATCTTCTGCTCCTGGCATTCACTCCTCCATCTCTTGTATTTTGCTGGTGATGCTAGTATTGTCACCACATGTCTTTTCTAGTTTTTTTTTTTTTTTTTTAATTGCAGGGTTGTCTGCTTATGTTTTTTCTTCAATGGTTCTATTTCTGTTTTCAGTTCCTTCACCTGGTTGTTTGTGCCTTCCTTTAGCTCTTTAGTCATTTTTATGTTTCCTCTTTAAGTGCTTCAACTTGATTTTTGTATTCTCCTGGTTTTCCTGTACTACTTTAAGTGTCTTATGAATATGGTTTTCAAAGATCTCCATCATCATTATGAAGTATGTTTTTAGGTCTAAATCTTTTTTTTTTTTTTTTTTTTTTTTTTTTTTTGGTGAGTTAGGATATCCACTTTTTGCAAGGGTGGGAGAACTGGGTCCTGCTGTTGTCAGATTCTCTTGGTTTTAGTTTCTTAGAGTGTTGCTCTTGACTGCTGTGATCCTATTAAAGGTGATCTTGATGTGTCTTACTGGAGCTAGTCTCTCTTGTGGGTCTGTGGGCCTGTGTTCTCCAGAGAAAAAAAATGTTTCTGGGTGTTCCTCTCTCAGGGTAGGTTGTGAATTCCGATGACAGAACTCAGTCCCTATGTGACTGGGCCAGGCCTAGCATTGAGCCAGAAGTGTGCACTCCAGGGCAATCCCGCTGCTTGAACAGGGAGAGTTCTGGGCATCCTCTCCTTGGGTAGAACCAAAATTAATCTTATTGAAATTAAAAAAAAGGAAGGAAGGAGGTTGTATGATAGAGATGGGAGAAAGATTAGACAGCAATTATGATAATTAAAATGTTTGTATGAAGCCATGCCTTCTTATATCATTTATACCTCTTTATTTCCTTATGATGGTTTTCTGGATAGATTATCCTAAAATAAAACATATATATATATATATTTGTGTGTGTGTGTGTGTGTGTGTGGGTGGGTGGGCATGGAGTAGATTTCGTATGCAAGTATTGTTTCCATAGTAAACATTTTTAAATTTGTTTTTGTTTTTTTTTGGGGGGGAGGGGTTGTGGTTTTTTTTTTTTTTTTTTCTAAAAGCAGTAAGGGAAAAAGCTCAGGCCAATCAGAATCACACCTGACTTCTCAACAGAGACTAAGAAATCTAGAAGAGCCAGGAAAGACATCATGCAGAACCTAAGAGAGCACAGGCGCCAGACCAAGCAGCTATACCCATAAAAATTCTTAAACACCATAAATGGAGAGACTAAGATAATCCAAGACGAAAGTAAATTTACACAATATCTGACCACAAACCCATCACTACAACAAATTATAGGTGGTACACCTAATACATCAAGGGGAAATGCATCCTAATAAAAACAAGAAAACTCCTAAGCAAGAAAACCAAAAGAAGAAAGACATAGCGGCACAATTCAACCTCCTAAAGCAAAAATAGCAGAAAACAGCAACCACTGTTCCTGGATATCTGTTAACATGAATGGACTCAATTCCCCAATAAAAAGATATAGGCTATCAGACTAGATACATTAAAAAAAAAAAAAAAAACATTTTGCTACATATAGGAAACTCAACTCAGAGAAAAAGACAGACACTATCTCAGAGTAAAAGGTTGGGGAAAAACTTCCAGGCTAAGAGCCCCAAGAAGCAAGCTGGAGGGGCCATTCTAATATTGAATAAAGTAGATTTTCAATCAAAAGTTCTCAAAAAAGATAAGGAAGGATACTTTTTACTCATTACAGGGGAATTTTGTCAGGAGTAACTCTCAAACCTTAACATATATGCTCCAAATACAAAAGCACCCACATTCATAAAAGAAACCCTAATAAATTTCAAAAAATACATTTTACCCCACACAATAATAGTGGGAGACCTCAATATCCCACTCTCACCAATGGACAGATCATGGAAACAAAAACTGAACAAGGACACTGTAAAACTAGCAGAGGTTATGAACCAACTGGAAATTAATAGATATCTACAGAACATATCATCCTAAAACAAAGGAATATACCTTCTTCTAAGCACCATACAGCACCTTCTCGAAAATTGAACACATATTTGGTCACAAAAGGAGCCTCAATGGATATAAGAAGATTGACATACTTTCATGCATCCTTTCAGATCACCATGGTCTAAGGCTGGTCTTTAATAACAACAAACACAACAAAAAGCCCATATAAACATGGAAACTAAACAATGCTCGATTAAACGATAGCTGAGTCAAAGTAGAAATAAAGAAATAAATGAGGAATTTTCTAGAAGTCAATGAAAATGAAAACACAACATACACAAACCTATGGTATGCAATGAAAGCAGTAATGAGAGGAAAATTCATAGAACTGAGTGCCTCCAAAAAGAAACTGGAGAAGGCATACACCAGCAACTTGACAGGACAGCTGAAAGCTCTAGAACAAAAGGAAGCAGACACACAAAAGAGGAGTAGAAGGCAAGAAATAATCAAACTCAGAGCAGAAACTGACCAAATAGAAACAAAAAGAATCATTCAAAAAATCAATAAAACCAGGCACTGGTTCTTTGAGAAATTTAACAAGATAGATAAACCCTTGGCCAGACTAACTAGAGGGCAAAGAAAGAGTATCCAAATTAACAAACTCAGAAAGGAAAAGTGGAAAAATAACAACTGAAACTGAGGAAATTAAAGAAATCATCAGATCCTACTACAAAAGCCTATACTCCACAAAGCTGGAAAATCTTGAGGAAATGGATGAATTCCTAGACAGATACCAGATACTAACATTAAACCAGGACTAGGTAAACCATGTAAATAATCGCATAGCACCTAAAGAAATAGAATCAGTCACCAAAAGCCTACCAACCAAAAAATGCCCAGGTCCAGATGGGTTCAGTTGAGAATTTTATCAGATATTAATTGACGACCTAATACCAATGCTCTCCAAACTACTCCACAAAATAGAATCAGATGGAACACTACCTAACGCATTTTATGAGGCTACAATAACCCTCATTCTTAAACCACACAAAGACCCTACAAGGAAAGAGAACTTCAGACCAATCTCACTTATGAACATTGATGCAAAAGTACTCAACAAAATCCTTGCAAACTGAATCCAAGAACACATCGAAACAATCATTCACCATGATCAAGTAAGCTCCATCCCTGGGATGCAGAGATGATTTAATATACAGAAATTCATCAATGTAATCCACCATATAAACAAACTCAAAGAAAAAAAAACACATTGTTATCCCACTATATGCTGAGAAAGCATTTGACAAAATTCATCACCCCTTCATGTAAAAAGTCTTAGAAAGAACAGGAACCCAAGCCCCATACCTAAACATAATTAAAGCAATATACAGCAATCCAACAGCCAACATCAAACTTAATGGTGAGATACTTGAAGCAATCTCACTCAAATTAGGGACAAGACAAGGCTGCCCACTCTCCCCCTACTTATTCAACATAATACTGGATATCTTGGCCAAATGAATTAGACAGCAAAAGGAAATCAAAGGGATACAAATTGCAAAGTAAGAAACAAAAATATCACTATTTGCTGATTACATGATAGTGTACTTAAGCGACCCCACAAATTCCATCTGAGAACTCCTACAGCTGATAAACAAGTTCAGCAAAGTGGCTGGATATAAAATTAATTCAAACAAATCAGTAGCCTTCCTCTACTCAGAGTACAAACATGTGGCGAAAGAAATTAGGGAAAATATACCCTTCACAATAGTCACAAAAACTATGAAATACCTTGGTGTGACACTAACTAAGCAAGTCAAGGATCTGTATGTCAATAACTTCAAACCTCTAAATGAGGAAATAGAGGAAGATCTCAGAAAACGGAAAGATCTCCCATGCTCATGGATTTGAAATATCAAAATTGTAAAAATGGCCATCTTACCAAAAGCATGCTAGACATTCATTGCAACCCCCACCAAAATATTAACCCAATTCTTCATTGAGTTGGAAAGAGCAATGTGTAAGTTAATCTGGAAAAACAAAAGACATAGAATAGCTAAATTCATCCTCAACAACAATAAAACATCTGCAGGAATCACTATACCTGACCTCAAGCTATATTACAAGGCAATTTTGCTGAAAACTGCATGGTACTGGTACAGAAATAGGCATGTGGATCAATGGAACAGAACAGAAGATCCAGAAATGATTTCTCAAATAAATGATCACCTGATTTTTACAAAGGAGCTGTAAACATTCAATGGAAAAAGGACAGCCTCTTCAATAAATGGTGTTGGTCCAACTGGCACACAGCATGCAGAAGAATGAAAATAGACCCTTTCTTATCTCCTTATACAAAGCTCGAGTGCAAGTGGATCAAAGATCTCCATATTAAACCAGGTACACTGAATCTATTAGATGAGAAAGTAGGAAAAACCTTAGAACACATAGGCATAGGAGAAAATTTCCTGAACAGAACACCAGTGGCTCTTGCTCTACAGTCAAAGATTGACAAATTGGATTTAATGGGATTGCAAAGTTTCTGTAAGGTTAAGGAGACAGTCAAAAAAATAAAAAGGCAGCCAACACAGTGGAAGAAGATCTTTACCAACCCCACATAAGAGAGCCCTAATATCAAAGGTAAACAAAGAACTAAAGAAGCTAGACACCAGAGAATCAAACAACCCTATCAAAACTGGGGTACAGAGCTAAACAAAAGTTCTCAATTGAGGAATATTGAATGGCTGAGTGTCCCGCACTACCGTCTCGCCAGCAAGAACGCACGCGGACACCAGGATCCTTCTGCAGCAAAACCTTTATTGCATCTTGAAGAGAAAGACCTCGAGCAGGAGAAGGCACCCTAATTTATACCCCCTAAGAGTGGTGTGTCGCTGTGTGATTGGCTGCCCACTAGTGGTCTGATCGTGACGCCCCGGGATGGGTGGTACTTGGCTCGAACCCCTCTTTGCACATGCGCCTAGTGGTTATTTAACACACTTTAGCTGATTCATGACACCTGAAACCAGCACCTTCTTGTAAGGGCACAGCCTTCAGCCCTCAACAGCTGAGAAGCATGTAAGGAAGTGCTCAATATCATTTGCCATCAGGGAAATGTAAATCATAACAACCCTGAGATTCTACCTTACACCAGTCCGAATGGCTAAGATCAAAAATTCACATGACAGCAAATCCTGGCAAGGATGTGGAGAAAGATGAAAACTTCTTCACAGTAGGTGGGGTAGTAAACTGGTACAACCACTCTGGAAATCAATCTGGTGATTTATCAGAAAATAGGACAGAGGAGCAACTGGTGGGTGGGAGAACTGGGTTGCCAGGGAGCAGAGAGATCTCTGCGGAGTGCACAGGGAAAGTGCACCCCCTGCCTTGACCTGCCCTGCCCTGCCTGATCCAGTGACCAGAAACAGAACTTAGGAACTTCTGTTTCCACCTGGCGGCGACTACAGTATGCAGAGTTGAGCCTGGCCCATCTGCCACCCGGAATGGCAGCTCGTAGAGGCTGAGCAACTAGTAGGTGGGAGATTTGGGCTGCCAGGGAGCAGAGAGATCTCTGAGGAGTGCAAACGGAAAGTGCACCCCCTGACTTGCCCTACCCTGCCCTGCCTGATCCAGAGACCAGGAACAAAATTTTGGAACTTCTGTTCCGACCGGGCGACAATGAGGCATAGAACAGGGCTCGACCCATCTGCCACCTGGACCAGTGGAGATCCAGGGACACAGACCAGATACAAGGGAAAGGCAAGAACATATCACTGACAACAAAAATGGGAAGAGGAAAGAGAAAGAGTATATCCAAAAAAAAAAACCAAGACAACCTGGCAACACCAGAACCCAGCTCTCCCATAACAGCAAACATCGGAATTCCTTACACTCCAGAAAAGGAAGACACAGACCTGAAATCATACCTCAAGATGCTGATAGAGATACTTAAACAAGAACGGGAGGAAAAGCAAAAAGATTCAGAAGTTTTTAAAGAGGAAACAAAAATACTCAAAGAACTACAGGAAAACACAACCAAAGAGATGAAGGAATGGAAGAGAGAACTTAAAACAGGAATTGACACAATAAAGAAAACACTAAAAGAGATAACCCTAGAGGTAGAACACCGAAAAAAGAAATCAGGAGTCACAGAAGCAAGCATTTCCAATAGATTACAAGAGATGGAAGAGAGAATCTCAGGGGCAGAAGACAACATTGTAAACATAGACAAAACAACCAGAGAAAATGCAAAAAACTAAAAGCTCCTAACTCAAAATGTCCAGGAAATCCAGGACACAATGAGAAGATCAAACCTAAGGACAATAGGAATAGAAGAGGGAGAAGCATATCAACTAAGAGGTACAGAAAATATCTTCAACAAAATCGTAGAAGAAAACTTTACTTCCCTCAAGAATGAAATGACCACGATCATAAAAGAAGCCTGAAGAACTCCAAATAGGTTGGACCAGAAAAGAAATATATCCCAACACATAATAGTAAAAACATCAAGTGCCCAAAGCAAAGAAAGAATACTAAAAGCAGTAAGGGAAAAAGGTCAGGTAACATATAAATGCAGGCCAATCAGACTCACACCCGATTTCGCAACAGAGACTATGAAAGCTAGAAGAGCCTGGACAGATATCATGGACACCCTAAGAGAGCACAAGTGCCAGCACAAGCTGCTATACCCAGCAAAACTATCAATCACCATCGATGGAGAGATGAAGATATTACAAGACAAATCAAAATTTACACAATATCTGACCACAAACACAGAACTACAATGAATCATAGGTGGAAAACCCAATACAATGAGGGAAAATTCAGCCTAGTAAAAACAAAAAACTCCTAAACAAGAAAACTAAAAGAAGAAAAAAACACAGACACAACTAAACCCACAAAAGGAATAATGGAAGTAAACAGAAAAAACTATTCCTTGATATCTATTAACATAAATTGACTCAACTCCCCATTAAAGAGACATGGGCTATCAGACTGGATACATAAATAAAATCCAGCCTTTTTCTGCATACAGGAAACTCATCTCAGAGACAAAGACAGACACTATCTCAGAGTTAAAGGGTGGGAAAAAAACTTCCAAGCAAACAGCTCCAAGAAGCAAGCTGGAGTGGCTATTCTAACATCGAATAAAGTAAATTTCCAACCAAAAGTTATCAAAAGACATAAGGAAGGAGACTTTTAACTCATTACCAGGGAAATCTGTCAGGAGAAGCTCTCAATCCTTAACATATATGCTCCAAATAAAAAAGCACTCACATTCATAAAAGAAATCCTACTAAAGCTAAAAAAATACATTTCACCCCAAACAAAAATAGTGGGAGACTTTATTACCCCACTCTCACCAATGGACAGATCATGATAACAGAAATTGAACAAGGACACTGCAAAACTAGCAGAGACTTTGAAGCAACTAGAATTAATAGATATATACAGAACATATTATCCTAAAGTAAAGCAATACAACTTCTTCTCACCACCCCATGGCACCTTCTCGAAAATTGACCACATAATTGGCCACAGAGTGAGCCTCAATCAATATAAGAAGATTGAAATACTCCCATGAATCCTCTCAGATCACCATGGTCTACGGCTGGTCTTTAACAACAACAAAGACAACAAAAAGCCCACATACATATGGAAACTAAACAACACTCTGTTAAATGATAGCAGGGTCAAAGAAAAAATAAAAAAAAAGGAATTAAGGATTTTCCAGAATTCAATGAAAACGAAAACACAACATACCCAAACCTATGGGATGCAATGAAAACAGTACTGAGAGGAAAACTCATAGCCCTAAGTGCTTCCAAAAAGTAACTGGACAGAGCTTACATCAGCAACCTGACAGCACAGCTAAAAGCCCTAGAAGAAAAGGAAGCAGATATACCCAAAAAGAGGAGACGCCAAGAAATAATCAAAAATAGGGCAGAAATATACCAAATATATTCGAAAAGAACCATTGAAAAAATCAACAAAACCAAGAGTTGGTTCTTTGAGAAAATCAACAAGATTGATAAAACCCTAGCCAGACTAACTAGAGGGCAAAGAGAGAGTATACAAATTAACAAAATCAGAAAGGAAAGTGGGGACATAACAACTGAAACTGAGGAAATTCAAGAAATCATCAGATCCTACTAAAAAATCTTATACTCCACAAAATTGGAAAATCTGGAGTAAATGGACAAATTCCTAGACAGATACAAGATCCTAAAGTTAAACCAGGACCAAGTAAACCATCTAAATTACCCTATAACACATAAAGAAATAGAAGAAGTCATCAAAAGCCTCCCAACTTAAAAAAATCCATGTCCAGACGGGTTCAGTGCAGAATTTTATCAGACATTTATTAGGGATATAACACCAATACTCTCCAAACTATTCCAAAAGATAGAATCAGATGGAATACTACCTAATGTTTTGAGGCTACAATAACCCTCGTACCTAAACCACACAAAGACCCTACAAGGAAAGAGAACTTCAGACCAAACTCACTTATGAACATTGATGCAAAAATACTCCACAAAATCCTTGCAAACTGAATCTAAGAACACATCAAAACGATCACTCATCATGACCAAGTAGGCTTCATCCCTGGGATGCAGGGATGGTTTAATATAAGGAAATCCATCAATGTAATCCACCATATAAACAAACTCAAAGATAAAAATCACATGGTCATCTCACTAGATGCTGAGAAAGAATTTGACAAAATCCAACACCCCTTCATGTTAAAAGACCTGGAAAGAACAGGAATCCAAGTCCATAGTTAAACATAATAAATGCAATATACAGCAAACCAACAGCCAACATCAAACTTAATAGGGAGAAACTTGAAGCAATCCCACTAAAATCAGGGACTAGACAAGGCTGCCCACTCTCCCCCTACCTATTCAACATAGTACTGGAAGTCCTGGCTAGAGCAATTACATATCAGAAGGAGATCAAAGGGATACAAATCTGAAAGGAAGAGATAAAAACATAACTCTTTGCCGATGACATGATAGTGTAATTGAGTGACCCCAAAAATTCCACCTGAGAACTCCTACAGCTGATAAACAAGTTCAGCAAAGTGGTTGGATACAAAATTAACTCGAACAAATCAGTAGCCTTCCTATACTCGAAGGACAAATGTGGAGAAAGAAATTAGGGAAAAGGTACCCTTCACAATCGTCACAAAAACTATGAAATACCTTGGTGTGACTCTAACTAAGCATGTGAAGGAACTGTATGACAAAAATTTCAAACCTCTAAAGAAAGAAATTGAGAAGGATCTCAGAAAATGAAAAGATCTCCCATGCTCATGGATTAGAAAGATCAACATCTTAAACATGGCCATCCTACCAAAAGCAATCTTCAGATTCAATGCAATCCCCATCAAAATTCCAACCCAGTTCTTCAAGTAATTGGAAAAAGCAATGTGCAATTTCATATGGAATAACAAAAGACCTAGAATAGCGAAATCCATCCTCAACAACAAAAAACATCTGCGGGAATCACTATCCCTGATCTCAAGCTATATTACAAGACAATTGTGCTGAAAACTGCAAGGTACTGGTACAGAAATAGGCATGTGGATCATTGGAATAGAATAGAAGATCCATAAATGAACCCTCATGTATATGGTCACCTGATTTTTGACAAAGGAACCGTAAACATTCAATGGAAAAAGGACAGCCTATTCAACAAATGGTGCTGGTCAAACTGGCACTCATCATGCAAAAGAATGAAAATAGACTCTTTGTTATCTCCTTTTACAAAGCTCAAGTGTAAGTGGATCGAAGATCTCCACATTAAACCAGATATACTTTAACTATTAAATGAGAAATTAGGGAAAACCTTAGAACACATAGGCACAGGAGAAAATTTCCTGAAGAAAACACCAATGGCTCAAGCTCTAAGGTCAAAGATTAACAAATGGGACTTAATGAGATGGCAAAGTTTCTGTAAGTCTAAGGACATTGTCAAGATTACAAAACGGCAACCAACAGAATGGGAAAAGATCTTTACCAATACCACATCAGATAGAGGCCTAATATCCAAGGTATACAAGGAACTCAAAAAGCTAGACAACAGAGAATCAAATAACCCTATTAAAAATGGGGTACAGAGCTAAACAAAACGTTTTCAGTTGAGGAACACCGAATGGCCAAGAAACATCTGAGGAAGTGCTCCACATCCTTAGCCATCAGGGAAATGCAAATCAAAACAACCCTGAGATTCCACCTCACACCAGTCAGATTGTCCAAGATCCAAAACTCAGATGACAGCAGATCCTGGAGAGGCTGCAGAGTTAGAGGAACACTCTCCACTGTTGGTGGGGTTGCATACTAATACAACCACTCTGGAAATCAGTCTGGCGATACCTCAGAAAATTGGATATTGTACTACCTTAAGACCCAGCTATTCCACTTCTGGGCATATACCCCAGAGACACTTTAATACACAACAAAGATATATGCACCACAATGTTCATAGCAGCTCTACTTATTATAGCCAGAAGCTGGAAAGAACACAGATGTCCTTCAGAAGATGAATGGATACAAAAATTGTGGTACACTTACACAATGGAACACTACTCAGCCACCAGAAACAATGACTTAACCAAATTCTTAAGAAAATGGCTGCATCTAGAGAATATCATCCTGAGTGAGATAACCCAGTCATAAAAGAACAGACATAATATGCAGTCACTGATATTGGGATGCTAACCACAGAGGCTTGCACTCCCCCCAGAAACAACTCACAGAATATATGAAGATCAAAAAATAAAGAAAAGGAAACAAAAAAAATATATTTACAAAACAAGAAGACTGACTATTTCCATATATCGTTTTGTTTTGCTTGTACTTTACGCTCATTGTAACTATTAGGTTTTCAATGCATACTGTCAAGCCTTTGAAAAAATCAAGTACTGACTGAAAAATATATTAATATAGTTTTATGTAAAAATTATGTTAAATTCTGAAAAAAC
Organism: Micromys minutus; assembly: GCF_963924665.1. NCBI lineage: Eukaryota > Metazoa > Chordata > Mammalia > Rodentia > Muridae > Micromys > Micromys minutus. The sequence goes on from NC_137970.1 coordinate 64,923,930, forward strand.
AGTACTGACAAAAACATATAATTTTAAGCAAAAAATGTTTAAAATCTCTACATTTATCTTTGTTTTGTAAAATAAAGTTCATTTAAAGAAAAGAAAATTGGACAGAGTACTACCTGAAGACCCATTTATTACACTTCTGGGCATATACCCCAAGGAATCTCCAACATTCAAGAAAGACTCATGCACCACAATGTTCAGAGCAGCTCTATTTATAATATTCAAAAGATGCAAAGAACCTATATGTCCTTCAGTTGAGGAATGCATACAAAAATTATGGTATATTTGCACAATGGAATACTACTCACCTATCAGAAACAATGACTTAACATCATTCTTAAGATAATGGATGAATCTAGAGAATATCATCCTGACTGAGATAACCCAGTCACAAAAGAACAAACATAATGTGTAGTCACTGATAATCGGATACTAGCCCCAGAAAGCTCAGAACACCCCAGTAACTACTCACAGGCTATATGAAGTTCAAGAAAAAACAAAGGCCAAATAAGAAGAAAAAGAAAGAAAATGAAAAACTGTTATGCTTAATCTTTACAAACCAAGAAAAGTTTGACTAATTCTAGGTTAAAACTTGTTTTACATGTCCTTTATGCTCATTGTAACTAGTAAGATCTTAATGCACACTATCAAAACTTTAAAGAAACTAAGTACTGTCAAAAATGTACTTGCATACTTTCATGCAAAAATGCTTATAATCTGTACATTTATCTTTTTAAAAAAATAATGTTGTTCAATTTAAAAAAGTCTACTTACACATGATATATTTATCACAGTAACAAGATACAAAGTTTACGAACAAAATTGTGTAGCTTTCTTATATATAAATGAGAATAATAGTAAGATATGACCTGGAATCTTTCAAAATAGTCTCAAAAATTATACTAGTTTATGAAAGTGGTCGTAGTTGATGCTTCTCTCAATTCTAAAATTTTGATAATCATAATTAGCTATGATCAAAGTTTCAAATAATGAACCACTTATTTAACAGTCTTTAAGTCAAAATAAACAACTACTGGATAACCACAAATTATATGTGCTATTCTTTTTGCACGTTATGGATGTCTAATTATATGAGTAATTGTGATTGATAAGCTTTACATGTGTAAGAGTTTGTTGATGGCTCCTCTTCATTTGAATCATTGTGGAGTAAGAGGATTTTAAGATTTCTGCTGTTACTACAATACTTTGGACACTCAAATAATAGTCAAACATTTATGCTATTCAATTTAAATTTTATGAAGAGGATAATCTTACTGATTCATTGTTTTATACTTTTCTTTAATATGCATGAATAAACTCAATTTGGCAGATGTAGATTTTGGTATTTGTTAGTTGGATCCTGTAAGTAACCCAGATAAAATGGAAAAGTATGTTTCTGAAAATATTTTAAACAAGAAAGCTTTTGGAATAGTGACAGTGAATTTAATTATACACTTACTTTCCTTAGGAATTTTCTCTGCTGACATTGAGATCATAGAATTAGAAAGTGCTATAATAAATATCTATGATATTTGCATATGCTGACTTCTTTCTTGTGATTTATAACATAGACTTTGATTGATGTAGAAGAACTCAGAGCAGAACTAGCAGCTATCCTTCTGTGTTCTGTAAAACAGATGTTCTCTACAAGGATTAACTGTTGCTGAGGTACATGATCTAAATTGAAAAAAGATTCTCATTATTTGAAAGTTTACAGAATTACATTGGCTTATTGTTCTTGTACTACAACCAAATTTTCACAATAATGGCTGAAAAAGTGCCGCATTAGTACAAGCCATTAAACTGATTTTGTCGTTCAATGAACCTCCATTTCCCCAGGCTATTCTCTTTCTTGACCCTGTAGTTCTTTCTGACTGGAATGTTCGTGGGTGATAATTTTTGACTGTGGCATGTCAACTTCATTTCTTCACTTCATGCCTGACTTTCTACTGGATTTGGTCAGTACAAGTTCACTCTCCTGACTGTAGCATATTTCATATATTTTTTCCCACTTTTCAATCCCCAGAGACTCTGACTTCCCAGGTTTCTGGTACATTCTAGAGTGTCCCCCAATCTCCTACCTCCTAAGGTGTCCTGTTCCAATTTTTCTATTGGCCCTCATGGCTTCAGCCCTGTTCCCACATCCCCCTCTTCCCTCTCTGTAACCATTCCCACTGAGTTTCTTTTGTTCCTTGGCCCCCTCCCAACTTCCATGATTGATTTTATTTCTTTTGGTTATTGTTGTTGTTGTTGTTCTTTCCAAGTATGATTGAGATACCCTCATTTGGGCTCTTTGACTTGTTAACCTTTTTGAATTCTGTGGATAGTATCCTAGGTATTCTGTACTTTTTTGACTAATATCACTTATTAGTGAGTATGTAACATGTATGCCTTTTGGTTCTGAATTACCACACTCAGGATGATATTTTCTAGTTTCATACATTTCTCTAGAAAATCATAATGTTCTCATTCTTAATAGCTCAGTAATATTCCATTTTATAAGTAACCACATTTTTGTATCTATTCTTCTGTTGTGGAAAATTTGGGTTGTTTCCAGCTTCTTCTTATAACAAATAATGTTATGAAAATTGTGAAACACATGCTTCCATAGAATGGTGGGGCATCTTTTGGGTATATGACCAAAAGTGGTAGTGATGGTTTGTATATGCTGAGCCCAGATAATGGCACTATTAGAAGGTATGTTCCTGTTGGAGTAGTTGTCCATGAGGGCTATAAGACCCTCATCCTAGCTGTATGAAAATTAGTATTTCACTGGCAGCTTTCAGATAAGCACGTTGTATCCTCACCTTAGCCTGCACCATGCCTTCCTAGATTCTGCTGTACTCCTGCCTTGATGATAATGGACTGAGTATCAGAATCTATAAGCCAGCCCCAATTAAATACTGTTTTCATAATGATGCCTTGGTCATGGTGTTAGTTCACAGAAGTAAAATGCTAACTAAGACAGTAGTATACCTGAGTATTCAGGTAGATATATTTCCAGTTTTGTTTTGTTTTGTTTGTTTTGTTTTTTTAATGGAACCTCCAGTCTGATTTCCAGAATGGTTGTACCAGTTTGTAATCCCAACAATGGAGGAATGTTTCTCTTTCTTCACATCCTTTCCAAAATGTGCTTTCATCTTAGTTTTTGATTTTAGCCAATATAATTGGTGTAATGTTGAGTCATTTTGATTTTCATTTCTTTGATCACTAGGAACTTTTAAATTTATCTAAGGGCTTCTCAGCCATTTGAGATTCCTGTGTTATGAATTCTCTCTTAAATTCCATACCCACTTTTTTTTTTTTTTTTTTTTTTTTTTCGATTGGGTTGTTTGGTTCCTTGGTAGTTAGCTTATTGGTTTCTTCATATATTTCAAATATTAGCCCTCTATTAGATTTGGGTTAGTGAAAATTTCTTACCAATCTGTAGGTTCCCAATTTATCTTATTGATTATGTCCTTTCCCTTATAAAAAACTTTCCAATTTTATGAGGTCTCTTTTATCAACTCTTGATCTTAGTGCCCGAGCCATTGGAGTTCTATTTAGAAAATTTCCCCCTGGGTTAATGAGTTCAAGGTTCTTTTCCATTTCCTCTTCTATCAGATTCAGTGTATTTGGCTTTATGTTGAGGTCCTTGATCCACTTCCACTTGAGATTTGTGCAAGGAAACAAATATGGACTGCCAGGTAGACCAGCACAATTTGTTGAAGATACTTTCTATTTCCATTGTATACTTTCGGCTTCTTTGTCCTCAAATGTGTGCTTTTTATATCCAGGTCTTAATTCTGTTCTATTGGCCAATCTATGTGTCTCTGTAGCAATACCATGCAGTTTTTTTTTTTTTTTTTCACTATTGCTTCTTAGTATATCTTGAGGTCAGACATAGTGATTCCTTTAGACATTTTTTTTTTTGTTAAGAATTGTTTTCAATATTCTGTGATTTTTGCTTTAAAGATGAATTTCAGAATTGCTTTGAAGAATTGTGTTGGGGATTGCATTGAATCTGTAGATTGCTTTTGGTAGGGTGGCATTTCTTACTTAAAATACTAAATAAAATTACTTACATAAATTAAAGTTTTTCTCCCAGTGGCCTTTAGATCAATACGTAAAATTCTCAGCAGTTCTGCCTGTGTGATTACTGTCATGCTCTTGCCTTCCATGTTCTTGCCTTGATGGTAATAGGTTGAACCTCTGAAATTTTAAGTCAATTCCAATTAAATGTTTTACTTTATAAGCATTGCCTTGTTCATGATTTCTGTTCACAGAAGTAAAACCCTGAGACAGTGCTTAAATGCATTTTTCTTTATTTTTATACAATTACAATTTTCATTATCTTCAACTTTTTTCTCTATTTATTTATTTATTTATTTATTTATTCATTTACATCTTTCTTCTGGTTCTTCCTTACAAGTTCCTCCTCCCATATGCCTTCCATTCCTCCACTGAGAGTGGTATTTGGAGTATAGATGTTCAGAATTGAGAGTTCATCTTGATAGATGTTTCCTTTGATGAGTAAAATGTGTTCTTCCTTATCTTTATTGATAATTTTATTGAAATCTATTTTATTAGATATTAGAATGGCTACTCCAGCATGTTTCTTGGAACCATTTGCTTGGAAAGGCTTTTTCCAACCTTTTACTCTGAGCATGTTTTTGTTGCTGGAATTGTGTTTTCTGTATGAAACAAAATGCTAGGTCCTGTTTACATATCCAGTCTTATGTTCAATGTCTTTTTATTGGGGAATTGAGTCTCTTGATGTTAAGAGATATTAAGGAATAGTGATTGTTGTTTCCTGCTATTTTTGTTGTTAGAGGAAGAATTACGTTTGTGTGCTTTTCTGTGTTGAGATTTGTTGCAAGAAGATTAATTTATTTCTTTTTTAAGGTTAAAGTTTCCCTTTTTGTGGTGGCGTTTCCTATGTATTATCCTTTATAGGGTTGAATTTGTGGATAAATATTGTATACATTTGCTTCTGCCCAGAATATCTTGTTTTTTCTGTCTATGGTGATTTTGAGTTTTGCTGGATATAGTAACCTTGGCTGGCATTTGCATTTTCTTAGAGTCTGTATGACTTCTGTCCAGAATCCTCTAGGTTTCATAGACTCTGCTGGGAAGTCTGGTGTAATTCTGATTGTTCTGCCTTTATATGTTACCTGTCCTTTTTCATTTAATACTTTAGTATTTTTTTTTTTTTGTTTTGAACATTTGATGTTTTGACTATTAAATGTCTTTTCTGGCCCAATCTATTTGGGGTTCTGTAGGGTTCTTGTATGTTCATGGTAATCTCTTTCTTTAGGATAGTTATGTTTTCTTCTATAATTTTCTTAAAGTTACTTACTGGGCCTTTGAGTTGGGAGTCTTTGCCCTCTTCTACACATATTATCCTTAGGTTTGATCCTGGATTTACTGCTTTTTATTTTTTATTTTTTCATTTTCTCTGACTGTTGTGTCAGTGATTTCTATGGTATCTTCTGCTTCTGAGATTTTTTATTCCATCTATTGTATAATGTTTATGATGCTTGTTTCTAGGCCTTTCCTATGTTTTCCAACTTCAGGATTTTCTCTTTTTGTGATTTCTTCATTGTTTCTATTTCTTTTTTAAATTTCTTCACCTGCTTGATTTTCCTTCCCTATAGTTCTTTAAGTGATTGTGTGTGTGTGTGTGTGTGTGTGTCTGTGTGTGTCTGTATGTGTGTGTGCTTCCTCTTTAAGGTCTTCAACTTGTTTGCATGTGTTCTCCTGGCTTTCCTGTACTTCTTTGAGTGAGTTATTTTTGTGCTTCTTGAGGATCTCCATCATCATCATGAAGTATGATTTTAAGTCTAAATGTTTTTCTGATGAGTTGGGATATCCACTATTCACTGTGGTGGGAGAAATAGTTTCTGACGTCTTGGTTTCCATTTCTCAGAGGAGAGAGCTTTCATGTGACTCTTCTGGTTACCTAGCAACTTATAGGCAGGATACAGTCCTAAATGATCTTTTGTCTTTTATAGTCTCTATTTAGAAATCAGGTGTAATTCTTGTAGGTGTGATTTATACATTAATTGGTCATTTTCTTTTACATCTTCTAATATTCTTCATTTGTTTTACATATTTAGTGATTTGATTATTTTGTGGCAGGAGTACTGCAACTTCTGGTCCAATCTATTTGGTGTTCTGTATGCTTCTTGCTTGTTTATTGTCATCTACTTTAGTTTAGGGATGTTTTCTTCTATGATTTTCTTCAATGCGATTTCTGGTCCTTTGAATTGAGAATTGTCACCTTCTATTCATATTATTTTTACTTTTATTGTTTTCAATGCGTACTAAGTTTTCTGGATGTTATATGTTGGAAATGTTTTAAATTTTACTGCTTCTTTGATCAATGTATTCATTTCTTATATGGTAGCTTTTATGTCTGAGATTCTCTTTTTCATCTTTTATATTCAGTTGTTGATTTTTGCATCTGTAGTTTCTGTTTTCTTCCTTGGCCTTTTAATCGTAAATGTTGCCTCCATTTTTGCTTTGGTTATTTTTTCTATTTCTATGTTTAGATACTGGATTTGTTTTATTGATTTGCTTTAACTACTCAATAGTATTTTCCTGTATTTCTCTAAACAGTTTATTTGTTTTCTCTTTAACGGCTTCTACCTGTTTGCCTTTTCCTATATTCCTTTAGGGGAATTATGTATATCTTATTGGAAAGGCTCTTATCATCTTGATGAAATGCAATCTATGGTCACCATCTTGTACTTTAGATGTGTTAGGTTATCCAGTGCTTGCAGTAGTAGGAAAGCTGGGGTGTTATTGTGCCATATTGCAATGATGCCAATTGATTATATTCTTGCACTTACTTTTGTTATATTGTTGTCTCTTATGTTAGGTGGTTTAAGTTTCGTTAGTTGGAGCAGGCCACCTTGAAGTTATATGGAGCTTGTTACTTGTGTTTGAGCAGACTTTCTAAGAGCAGTCTCAATTCTCATACACAAAAACTTAGACGAATTTATTTAGTATTATATATTTTTATTTTATTGATTCATTTTGCTATAATATTTCATTCATTTTAGCATTCATAAACAATTATCCTCTCTCTCCTTGACCTGGACAATAAAGTCAGTCATTTTCTATTTCTCATTCTTATTTAAATGTAAAATATTTAAAATTATAAATTTTTTCATGAGATACTTTTGTTTTCCATGTGAAGAAACATGCTAATATTATATTTTATATATACAAATATATTACTTGAGGTTTTATAATTTTATGTCTTTTATAACATAGGAGATAGTAAAAATTCTATTTTCATAAATTTAGTCATATAAGAGAGTTTAAAAAAATATTTTACTGTGTTTCTCAATTAACACCATTGAAGTTAGATAACATAATTTGTTTATCAGGAAGTCTATTTTATGGTCTTGTTTTAGGGTACTTAGTTGAATTGTACACAATTATTTGAAACAAATTAGCACATTATACTTTATATTAGTGGCATCTTGAGAAAGTGTTACAAAACCTGTTTTTAAAATCAGGGGAAAAATCAGTTATTATTAAGTGCAGCTTTCTTAGTGGTCTTATGTGATATTGAGAAAATTAAAACCTGGGTAATTAAGTTGCAACAGCTAGCCCAGAGTTACAGGTTTACTGATTAAGTTTCAAACAATATTAGATGACTCATATTCTATTTCATTTGAGTGGTGTAAAATGTATGTACCTTCTGAGATTAAACTAAAAAAACAAAGGCAAATAATGAATTGAATTATTCTTACATAGTATATTATGTGAAATTAGGAACAGTTGTAAATTGTTTGTATATTTAAAATGTATACTAAAAGGGGCATATTCATTATAGGTTCAATACTTCAATTAAATAAATATTTTTATATTTATTCATACATGTCCAATAGATCAAGAACAATTCTATTCAAACCTAAATTCATATAATTATCAATTTCATATGCTTCAAATTTTGCAAGACTTACCATGAATACCTATTATCAGTGAGTCATTTTTTTCTTGTGTAGCATGAATTTTTGCTTTATGAAAATGAGTGATACATAATTAACCATTTTGTCATATTACTATTTATTACTGTGCATTTTATTCATGAACACTTGTATATAATAACAAAATTTAAAGCTGGTTATAGTGGAACAAGCCTTTAATCCCAGAACTCAGGAGGCAAAGATAGGTATATCTCTGTGAGTTTATGGCTAGGCTAAACTTTATAACATGTTCTTGGCCAGCCAGGTCTATATCATGTGAAAAATCTTTTCTTGAAGAAGAAAAAAAAATAAATAAAAACCAAAATAATAAAATGACTAAAATTTGGCTGTAATTTTACTGTCTTAGAAATTTATTTTTTGGCTGTGCCAATATTTTAACTTATGACCTCAGATTTGACAAAAGTGGCCTTTATCTCTGAGCTCTACATTTAACATTCTGTCTTAATTATTTTCTAAAATGTTTTGATAGTAATTTTGATAGCAGAACATTTTAGTAATGCAGTTTCTGATATATTTGGTCTCTTTATCCTTAGGTTTAATTAAGGTGGCTATTATGGCATTATAAGATAGTGTATATTTTCATAGATAGAATCTATCTATAGGATACTGTGGTCTGCCTCTCTGCCAGTAGTAACTCGATATTGCCCCTAAAACAGGGAGTCCATAAACTAAATTTCCCACTGCTGGTCAGATGCCAATACATTCCAGACCAAAACTGGGAATAGCAAGATCTGAGACAAATGCTGTGATTCCCAGTATCCACTCTGTGTTCCCAGGCACTGCTGGTATACTGCCAGGAAAGAATGTCAGAAACAGAGTTCAGCACCCCACTTTACTTATCTGGTCATCTATCTGCTTGACAGGCAGAAAAGGGGAAATAGAGCATGGGATGAGTGGGATTCACTCTGATTGAGAGCAAGTGCCAAGTACAAGAGAGACTGGAAAAATGAATGCGTTATTCAGGTGTCTTAGGCACCACTCTTTTAGGAGAAGGCCTTATCCATGGCCATTTTGTAAGCACTTGTCTGAGATGACCCTTTCTTGTTCCTATTGTTTTATTTTGTTGTGCATGTAACTGCATATAGTTTATACAGGGTAATCCAGAGATTATATCTCTTGGCATTCCTTCTAGGCTCTACCCAACCTAAAAAGAGCCAAGTAGGCCTGGCTTGCTTAAAAGGGACTCTTTGACCTCTCTTTCTGTATCTCCCTCTCTCTCTTCCTCTCTCTCTTATTCTCTGTTTCTGGATCTCTGTGTTTCTTTCTCTTACTCTCTCTCTTTTACTTTCTCTTTCTCTCTCACTCTTTCTTTTTCTCTCTCAATATCTGTCTTTGTCTCTCTCTCCATCTCTCTTCTTACCTTTTCTCTCATGTCCCTCTTCTTTTTAGACACCATGATTAGTGCTACATTATGGATTATTCCTACTACCATGATGCACAGAAACCTATTAATTTAAGTATCAAAATAAGATTTCTATTATTTATAAGAGGACTTTGTTACCGACAGAAGAAAGAAGGCCTAAAGAATATTTTTAGCAAGGTAAAATAAGGAAATTAAAAAGAACATTTGCACTTTTGATCGAAAAATTATGGTTAATGTAAGATATTACAAAACATTTTTGGTTTGATATGTTTAACTCCTTTAATTGTTTAATTCTACCTCCTTCCAAACCTTATTCTACTGTGATTCTTTCCAACCACCATACCACGAAGTAGGAAAGCAAGGTTATAGAAAAAAGTGGGACATAAGACCTCTTTAGGCTACTTCCTGCTGAATAGGGAAGTTAACTTTTAGGGGCAAGTCCAATCTTCATGTTCAGTTTATTTTCAATTTCCTCTTGTATCTGTGCTCTCTTGAAAAACTTTAAAAACAGCAAACAAGAGCATCAGGAAGGACAACAGTCTTCTAAGTTTCCCTGATCACTCTCTATTTTATCCTTCTTCAGAGTTCCCAGAATTAAACTCTCAGCACCTGGCAAATATCACACCCCTGATTATGCACAAGACAAATCATATTTGCTGTGAAGCATCCTTTTATATCACAACTAGGATTAAAACAAAAGCATTCTCACATAACAAAGTGGGTATTAAAGGATATGAAAATTATCACTACAAAATATTCATGAAAATAAAAGATATTGACTTTTTTATATGTTATGTCTTATAAGAAGTCATCATAAGTTTTACCTGTCCAAGAAGATGGTCAGATGATCACCATCAGGACTCAGAACCAGAACACAAAAGGCTGGGCTCCCAGAACATTCTCACAAGCACTCTCAGATCTGCGCAACAGTAAGTAAGCCATGCATCGCCAACGGCTATCCAGGGAAGGATCTCTGAGATTTCTCAGAGCTCAGATAGATTCCTGAGCAGTCAGAACAGCCTCACACTCTTCCTCATGAGGACACAGAGATAAGACAGAGTCACTGACATCAGAACTCACTGTCTGCTCGCAAAGACCCAAACACCCAGGAGCAATCTCGTTTGTGAGCCTATGGGCCCTCAGACCCTAAGGAGAGACAAACCACAGACAAAGACAAGACCATCTATATTCACAGAAAACAAGATGGCAAAAGAACCTAAGCAATGGAAACAAAGACCACCTGGCAACAGGACAATCCAGGTTTCTCACCATAGCAAGTAGTGGAATTCCTAATATACCAGAAAACAAGACTTAGACTTAAGATCATGCTTCAGGATGATGATAGATATCTTTGAGGAGCACATGAGTAACTCTCTTAAACAATTATAAGAGGACACAAGTAAACAAATTGAAGCCCTTAAAATGGAACACATAAAAATTAATCAAAGATGTACAGGAAATCACATCCAAACAGGTAAAGAAATTGAAAATGGAAAGAGAAATAATAAAGAAATCACAAAAAGAGAAAACCCTGGAGATAGAAAACTTAAGAAATAAATCATGAGTCATAGACTACAAGAGACAGAAGAGATGATCTCTGGGGTAGAAGGCAACATAGAAAACTTTGACACAACAGTCAAAGAAATAAGAAAAAAAAGAAAAACAAAAAAAAAACCAAAAAACAAAACAAAACAAAAAGATTCTAACCCAAAAATCCAGGATATATAGGACAAAATGAGAAGATTGAAGCTAAAGATAATAGGTGTAGAAGGGGGCAAAGACTCCCAACTAAAGGCCCAGTAAATATCTTCAACAAAAGTATAGAAAAAACAAAAACAAACAAACAAAAAAAAACAAAAAAAAACTTCCCTAGCCTAAAGAAAAAGATTACCATGAACATTCAAGAAGCCTACAGAACCCCAAATAGATTGGGCCAGAAAACAAATCTTCCTGACACATAATAGTCAAAACCTGAATGTTCAAAACAAAGAAAGAATCCTAAAAGCAGTAAGAGAAAAAGGAAACATGACATATAAATGCCAACCGATCAGAAGTTCACCAGACTTCTCAACAAAGACTATGAAATATAGAAGAACCTGGACAGATGCCATACAGACCCTAAGAGAACTCAAATGCCAGCCAAGCTTACTATATCCAGCAAAACTCTAATTTAACACAGATAGCAAAACCAAAATATTCCTTGGGAAAAAAACTAATTTATGCAATAACTGTCCACAAATCAAGGCCTACAAAAGGTAATAGATGAAAAAAATACAAGTGGAAGGAAAATACACCCAAAGAAAACAAAACAAAACAAAAATCATGCAAGAAAATCAAAAGAAGAAAAACACAAAAGCCTAAGTCTACACCTAAGAATAAAAATAGCAGGGAACAATAATAACTATTCTTTAACATCTCTTAACATCAAGGGACTCAATAACCCAGTAAAGAAACACAGACTATCAGACTAGATATGTAAACAGGATCCAGCATTTTGCTCCGTACCAGAAACTCATCTTAGAGACAATGACAGACACTACCTCAGAATAAAATGCTGGGGAAAACCATCAAAGCAAAGGTCCCAAGAAACAAGCTGGAGTAGCCATTCTAATACTAAATAAAATAGATTATCACCCAAAGTCATCAGGAAAGATAAGGTAAGCTGGTACAACCACTCTGGAGATCATTCTGGCACATTTTCAGAATATTAGACATAGTACAACCTGAAGACCCAGTAATTCCACTCCTGGTTGTATATCCCCAAAATGTTCTAATATATAACAAGGACACATGCACCATCATGATTATAGCAGTATTTATAATAGCCAGAATCTGGAAAGAAACCAGATGTTCTTCAAAAGAGGAATGGATATATAAAATGTACATTTATAGAATGGAGTACTGGTCAGTTATTAGAAACAAAGACTTCATGAAATTCTTAGGAAAATGGATGGAACTAGAGACGATCTGAGTGATGTAACTCAATCACAAAGGAATACACATGGTATGCACTCATTGATAAGCAGATACTAGCCCCTGAAAGATCTGAATTCCTAGAAAAAATTCATAAAAGTAAGGTCAAAATATGCATGCCTCAGTCTTTCTTAGAAAGGAGAACCGAAAAAAAAAAAAAGTCATGGGAGGAAATACCAGGTCCAATACAGGAACAGATATTGAATAAAAGATAATTCATTGGCTTCATCACCAGGGATCAACCATATAGGCAACCACCAAACCCAAGCACTATTGCTGATGCCAAGAAGTATTTAATGGCAGGAACCAGATAAAGATCTGAATTCAGGGGCTTTGGTAGAGGCATATAGTTGCAGATGAGCAATCTTGTAACTATCCAGTGGACTGAACATCCCACAATGAAGGTGCTAAATAAAGGACTGAAGGAGCTGAAAGGAGTTGTAACCTCATGGGAAGAACAACATTATCAACCAACCAGACTTTCCACAACTCCTGTGGACTAAAACACCAACCATTGAGCACACATTGAGAGACCTATGGTTCCAGGTGCATATGTAGCTGAAGATAGTAGTTTCTGGCATCAATGTAAAATGAGGCTTTTGGTCTAGGGAGGGCCTCTTTTTCCAGTGTAGGCAAATGTCTAGGCAATGGGCTGGAGTGAGTTCACCTTTGTGAAGACAAGGCAAGGGAGAGAAGAGATGGTAGCAGGGTGGGGGAAGGGGATATCTTTTCAAATGTAAATACAGAGAGTATCTAATAAAAGATATGAACTCATCTTAAATTATGAATAATAGATATCAGCAGGCATTTGAACACCATTAATAACCCCTTTCTTTTATGTTCTTATATAATGTATCTGAAAAATTAAAGGGCAGAATGGTTCTGAGTTGACAATACTTTTTATAAAATATATCAAGTTCAGAAATAATTGTCTTTAAAAACCTGCACTATGTCTAAGTAATACTTATACATTCCTTAGTAGATAAACAATTTTACAAGTAAATGGCTTGAAAATTTTTGTGTATTCTACAAAGAATTGAAAGGGAATCATAGACTTAGCAATGGTTATAACATCTTGTAATTAATGGGAAAAATAGGAATGCTGTAAGTCTTCTTAGATAGAATCCTTTAACAATGGCAGTTTTTTTTTTTTTTTAATATATATAAATTGCAGAAGTCCACTGACAGTGGAAAAACATACACATTGGAACCCATTCTTCACAAACATTACTCCCATGAACCATAATTTTTGAATTTAAACTAATCTCCTTTGTTTTAAATAAATAGAAATCATAGGATAATATAACATTATTATTATTATTATTATTGTTATTATTATTATTACATAGACACATAATCAGACAAGCAGAAACACACATACACACACACATCTAGTATCCATTATACACTTTTTATGTGGTTGTGGAACTCTACTGATTTACAATATACTCACCCATCACTCCTTTGTTCCTCCTTTTTTTAAATTGTATACAATTGTCTCCACTTGATAATTCGGTTGCTGGAAAAAAAAAATATGCCTTAAAATCTAAGAACTCTATTTCTATTACTAATCCTCAATCACAATATAAAAGTAAATCACTTATTTTGGACCAAATATAATGTCTTCCCCATTCTTTACTGAAATCTTCATTCCATTAATAGTATGTTCTTAATAAATCACTTGATGTTTCAATATTTGAACTATATATTTACTTCAATATTTCAAATAAATTTGAGACATAGTTAATAATTTATAATTGTTTAAACACAAGACATATACTTAAGATTTTCAAAATAATTCATATATCTGTTTTATGGTCTTTTTGTTATTTTATTTCCAAATAACTCTGTGTTCTAAATAATTGAATTAATGTTGTCATAATAGTTTATAATCCACAGTTCTCTAGTTTATCTGCTTCCTAAAACAAATTAACTTCAGTTAATACATGTAGAAAAACAAAAAAGTCTTGAATTAAAACCTGTGTTTTTCAGTTCCTTATCCAGTGCCTTTTTATTTATACCATGTACATTTTGTGAGCAATAGAAAATCTCTTTTGCAAAAAGCATGCCATCTGTTCATCTGAAATTATGTGTACAAGAAAAGAACATCACACTGATGCTCATATTCCAAATACACATTCTAAGTTAATATTCTTTTCATGTTTAGATAAGAGTGAGTTTTCAATGGCTGAAACTATTATAGTTAAGTTTACTAGGACCTTGTAAAACTCTGCAAAGGACACTAAATAGCTATTTCACAACTCACTGTGTTTAACAATAGCCACTTTATATTCAATTGACTAAAATATTGACATGAGCTTGCATACTGATTGTTCCTTTTGTGTTCATGCTATTTTGGAATTGTTAAGCTGCCTTCAAAGATGGGGTTTTGATATTTCAAATATTAAAGAGTAATTCACATTGAAGTATAATCTGTATAGTGTGTCAGCATTTTAAATTATAAGTTTATTGAGAAAAGTAGTAAAACATATAGTAATGCATGAGTATTTTTGTTTTTAAAATTTACTTCATATTAAAATACAGTGAACACATGGAGATTGATAACTGTAACTTTAAAAAGACCGTCACTAATATTATCTGCTTAATTTAGAGAATATTTATTTTTATTTTAAAGAACAGTGAATTTAGTACACAACTTAAATCTCATTCCAAAGAAGATGACACATCTAATTAAGTTAAAAAAAAAACTTAAATCCAAAAATATCATGAGATTTATAGCCTAAGTATCTCTGCTTTAGACATGGCTAATTAGTGCTCTACTACAATAAGAGAAAAGAATGCATACTCAAGATGTAGTTATATAGAATTAAAAATTCAAGAATGAAGAGTTGTGCTTGTGACAAGTGAAAAGGAAATTAGGCGTAGAGCAAAGGATTGAATTCATTTCTTTCAAAGATTTGGGTTGTCATTATCTGTAGAAGAAAATTTTGTGATATTTTACATGGAAAAAATACCCATGTGAATCTGAATCTCTTAGATTTCTATCACTTTTGCTACCAATAAAAACCCAAAGATTTGAGAATTGAATCCATATTACAACTATAGCTAACTAAATTCACAGCCTCATTTTGCTTCTCTGGACATTATAAATAGAATGTAATTAACAGAGAATTGTTTTTTTTAAACTTTATTTTAAAAAACAAACACAAAAGAAAAAAAATAAACATTTTTGCACAAATGTATAGAAATACAATTGTGTCAGTTCTTGGCTTTATTTTTTTCTTCTTTTTTTAAGGTTTGATACTCTGCATTAAAATCTTACTAGTTACAATGAGAAAAAGTACCTGTAAAACAGGATGTAACCTGGAATTAGTCAATGTTTTCTTGGTGTGTAAGGATTGAGCATAAAGTTTTTTTGTTTTTTTTGTTTGTTTGTTTGTTTTCTTTCTTTTTTTTTTTTTTCTTGAACTTCACACAGTCTGTGAGTTGTTTCTGGGGCAGTCCAAGCTTCTGGAGTTAGCATCCAACTATCAGTGACTGCATATTATGTTCTTTTGTGACTGGGTTATCTCACTCAGGATGATATTCTCTAGATGTAAATATTTTCTTAAGAATTTGGTTAACTCATTGCTTCTTAAGGCTGATTAGTACTCCATTGTGTAAATGTACCACAATTTTTGTATCCATTCATCTACTGAAAGATATCTGGGTTCTTTCCAGCTTCTGGCTATTATAAACAGAGCTGCTATGAATACTGTGGTCCATGTATCTTTGTTGTATTATGGAGTGTCTCTGGGGTATATTCCCAGAAGTGGAATAGCTGGATCTTCAGGTAGTACTATGTCCAATTTTCTGAGAAATTGCCAGATTGATTTCCAGAGTGGTTGTATCAGTTCACAACCCCACAAACATTGGGGAAGTGTTCCTTTTTCTCCACAACCTCGCCAGCATCTGTTGTCATCTGAGATTTGAATCTTCGCCAATCTGACTGTTGTGAGGTGGAATTTCAGGGTTTTTTTGATTTGCATTTGCCTGATGGCTAAGGATGTTGAGCAGTTCCTTAGATGTTTCTCAGTCATTCGATATTCCTCAATTGAGAACGTTTTGTTTAGCTCTGTAACCCATTTTTTAATAGGCTTGTTTGATTCTCTGATGTCTACCTTTTTGAGTTCTTTGTATACTTTGGATATTAGGCCTCTATATATGGGGTGGGTTTGTTAAAGATCTTTTTCCACTCTGTTGGCTGCTGTTTTGTTTTCATGAAAGTGTCCTTAGACTTATAGAAACTTTGCAATCTCATTAAGTCCCATTTGTTAATCTATGACCTTAGAGCTTTAACCATTGGTGTTTTGTTCAGAAAATGTTCTATTGTGCGTATGTGATCTAAGGTTTTCCCTACCTTCTCATCTAATAGTTTCAGTGTATCTTTGATCCACTTACACTTGAGCTTTGTACAAGGAGATAAGAAAGGGTCTATTTTCATTCTTTTGCATGCTGAGTGCCAGTTGGACCAGCACCATTTGTTGAATTGGCTTTCCTTTTTCCATTGAATGTTTACGGCTCCTTTTTCAAAAATCAGGTGACCATATACATGAGGGCTCATTTCTGGATCTTCTATTCTATTCCGTTGATCCACATGCCTATTTCTGTACCATGCAGTTTTCAGCAAAATTGCCTTGTAATATATCTTGAGGTCAGGGATAGTAATTCCCGCAGAATTTTTTTCGTTGTTGAGGATGGATTTCGCTATTCTAGGTCTTTTGTTATTCCAGATGAAATTGCATGGGAGCCTGGCCCATCTGTCACCTGGAACGGCAGCTCGTAAAGGCTGAACAACTGTGACCTGGAACAAAACTTAGGAACTTCTGTTTCCACCCGGAGGTGACTTCAGGACGCAGAGCAGAGCCTGGCCCATCTGCCACCCAGAACAGCAGCTTGTAAAGGCTGAACAACTGGTGAGTGGGGGACCAAGGCTGCTGGGGAGTGGAGGGATCTCTGCGGAGTGCACACAGAAAGTGCACCCCCTGCCTTGACCTGCCCTGTCCTGCCCGATCCAGTTACCTGGAACAGAACTTAGGAAATTCTGTTTCCACCTGGAGGTGACTTCAGGGCACAGAGCAGTGCCTGGCCCACCGGCCACCCGGAATAGTGGCTCGTAGAGGCTAAGCAACTGGTGGGTGGGAGACCTGGGCTGCCAGGGAGCAGAAAGGTCTCTGCAGAGCGCACAGGGGAAGTGCACCCCCTACATTGCCCTGACCTGCCGTGCCCGATCCAGCTACCAGGAACAGAAATTTTGAACTTGTTTCTACCCCGCAGCGACTTCAGGAAGCAGAGCGGAGCCTGGCCCATCTGCCACGTTGAACAGCAGCTCGTAAAGGCTGAGCAACTGGTGGGTGGGAGACCTGGGCTGCCTGGGAGCAGAGAGATCTCTGTGGAGTGCACAAGGAAAGTGAACCCTCTGCCTTGCCCTGCCCAGCCCTGTCTTATCCAGCGACCAGGAATAGAACTTTGGAACTTCTGTTCCCACCCGACGACTCTGAGTCATAGAACAGGGCTCGACCCATCTGCCACATGGAACAGAGGAGATCCAGGGACACAGACCAGATACAAGGGAAAGGCAAAAACATATCACTGACAACAAAATGGCAAGAGGAAAGCGAAAGAGTATATCCCAAGGAAACCTAGACAACCTGGCAACACCAGAACCCAGCTCTCCCATAACAGCAAACATCGGAATTCCAAAAAATCCAGAAAAAAAAAAGACACAGACCTGAAATCATACCTCAAGATGCTGATAGAGATACTTAAACAAGAACGGGAGGAAAAAAAAGATTCAGAAGCTTTCAAAGAGGAAACAAGAAAAACACTCAAGAACTCAAAGAACTAGAGGAAAACAGAATCAAAGACATGAAGGAATGGAAGAGGGAATTTAAAATGGAAATTGACACAATAAAGAAAACACAAAAAGAGATAACCCTAGAGGTAGAACACCTAAAAAAGAAATCAGGAATCACAGAAGCAAGCATTTCCAGTAGATTGCAAGAGATTGAAGAGAGAATCTCGAGGGCAGAAGACAACATTGTAAGCATAGACAAAACAGCCAGAGAAGATGCAAAAAACAAAAAGCTCCTAACCCAAAATGTCCAGGAAATCCAGGACACAATGAGAAGACCGAACCAAAGGATTATAGGAATAGAAGAGGGAGAAGAGTATCAACTAAGAGGCACAGTAGATATCTTCAACAAAATCATAGAAGAAAACTTCCCTACCCTCAAGAATGAGAGGACCACGAGCATAAAAGAAGCCTTCAGAACTCCAAATAGGTTGGAGCAGAAAAGAAATACCTCCCCACACAAAATAGTAAAAACATCAAGTGCCCAAAGCAAAGAAAGAATACTAAAAGCAGTAAGGGAAAAAGGTCAGGTAACATATAAAGGCAGGCCAATCAGACTCACACCCGATTTCTCAACAGCGACTATGAAAGCTAGGAGAGCCTGGACAGACATCATGCACACCCTAAGAGAACACAAGTGCCAGACCAAGCTGCTATACCCAGCAAAACTATCAATCAACATCAATGGAGAAATGAAGATATTTCAAGACAAATCAAAATTTACACAATATCTGACCACAAACACAGAACTACAATGAATTATAGGAAGAAAACCCAATACAATGAGGGAAAATACAGCCTAGTAAGAACAAGAAAACTTCTAAACAAGAAAACTAAAAGAAGAAAAAAACACAGACACAACTCAATCCAGAAACCCAATAATGGCAGGAAACCGAAACAACTATTCCTTGATATCTATTAACATAAATGGTCTCAATTCCATAATAAAGAGACATATGCTATCAGACTGGATACATAAAAAAAATCCAGCCTATTTCTGCATACAGGAAACTCATCTCAGAGACAAAGACAGACACTATCTCAGAGTTAAAGGGTGGGAAAAAAACTTCCAAGCAAACAGCTCCAAGAAGCAAGATGGAGTGGCTATTCTAATATAAAATAAAGTAAATTTCAAACCAAAAGTATCAAAAAACATAAGGAAGGACACTTTAAACTAATTACCAAGGAAATCTGTCAGGAGAAATTCTAAATCCTTAACATATATGCTCCAAATAAAAAAGCACCCACATTCATAAAAGAAATCCTACTAAAGCTCAAAAAATACATTTCACCCCAAACAATAATAATGGGAGACTTTAATACCCCACTCTCACCAATGGACAGATCATGATAACAGAAATTGAACAAGGACACTGCAAAACTAGCAGAGACTTTGAACCAACTAGAATTAATAGATATATACAGAACATATTATCCTAAATGAAACAATACACCTTCTTCTCACCACCCCATGGCACCTTCTCAAAAATTGACCACATAATTGGCCACAGAGCGAGCCTCCATCAATATAAGAAGACTGAAATACTCCCATGCATCCTCTCAGATCACCATGGTCTACGGCTGGTCTTTAACAACAACAAAGACAAAAAAAAGCCCACATACATATGGAAACTAAACAACACTCTGTTAAACGATAGCAGGGTCAAAGAAAAAATAAAAAAAAAAGGAATTAAGGATTTTTTAGAATACAACCAAAACAAAAACACAACATACCCAAACCTAAGGGATGCAATAAAAGCAGTAATGAAAGGAAAACTCATAGCCCTAAGTGCTTCCAAAAAGAAACTGGAGAAAGCTTACATAAGCAACCTGACAGCACAGCTAAAAGCCCTAGAACAGAAGGAAGCAGATATACCCAAAAAGAATAGACGGCAAGAAATAATCAAAATTAGGGCAGAAATAAACCAAATAGAATCAAAAAGAACCATTGAAAAAATGAAGAAACCCAAAAGTTGGTTCTTTGAGAAAATCAGCAAGATTGATAAACCCCTAGCAAGACTAACTCTAGGGCAAAGAGAGAGTATACAAATTAACAACATCAAAAAGGAAAGTGGGGACATAACAACTGAAACTGAGGAAATTCAAGAAATCATCAGATGTTACTAAAAAAGCCTATATTCAACAAAGCTTAAAAATCTGGAGGAAATGGATGAATTCCTAGACAGATACAAGTTTGCAAACTTAAACAAGGACCAAGTAAACCATCTAAATAACCCTATTACTCCTAAAGAAATAGAAGAAATCATCAAAAGTCTCCCAACCAAAAATAGTCCAGGTCCAGACAGGTTCAGTGCAGAATTCTATCAGAAATTTATTGGGGATATAACACCAATACTCTCCAAACTATTCCAAAAGATAGAATCAGGTGGAATACTACCTGACTCATTTTTTGAAGCTACAATTACCCTAGTACCTAAACCACAGAAAGACCTTACAAGGAAAGAGAACTTCAGACCAATCTCACTTATGAACATTGATGCAAAAATACTCAACAAAATCCTTGCAAACCGAATCTAAGAACACATCAAAACGATCATTCATCATGACCAAATAGGCTTCATCCCTGGGATGCAGGGATGGTTTAATATAAGGAAATCCATCAATGTAATCCAACATATAAACAATCTCAAAGATCAAAATCACATGGTCATCTCACTAGATGCTGAGAAAGCATTTAACAAAATCCAACACCCCTTCATGTTAAAAGTACTGGAAAGAACAGGAATCTAAGTCCATACCTAAACATAATAAAAGCAATATAGTGCAAACCAACAGCCATTATCAAACTTATGGTGACAAACTTGAATCAATTCCACTAAAATCAGGGACTCGACAAGGCTGCCCACTCTCCCCCTACCTATTCAACATAGTACTGGAAGTCCTAGCTGGAGCAATTAGACAGCAAAAGGAGATCAAGGGGATACAAATCAGAAAGGAAGAGATAAAAACATCACGCTTTGCCAATGACATGATAGTGTACTTGAGTGACCCCAAAAATTCCACCAGAGAACTCCTACAGCTGATAAACAAGTTCAGCAAAGTGGCTGGATACAAAATTAACTGGAACAAATCAGAAGCCTTCCTATACTCAAAGGACAAACATGTGGAGAAAGAAATTAAGGAAAAGGTACCCTTCACAATCGTCAAAAAAACTATGAAATATCTTGGTGTGACTCTAACTAAGCAAGTGAAGGACCTGTACGACAAGAACTTCAAACCTCTAAAGAAGGAAATCGAGGAAGATCTCATAAAATGGAAAGATCTCCCATGCTCATGGATTGGAAAAATCAACATTTTAAAAATTGCCATCCTACCAAAAGCAATCTACAGATTCAATGAAATCCCCATCAAAATTCTAACCCAGTTTTTCATTAAGGTTGAAAGATCGATGTGCAATTTCTTTTTTTTTTAAACTACTTTATTTTACAAAACAAAGATAAATGTACAGATTTTAAACATATTTTGCTTAAAATTATACATTTTTGTCAGTACGTTTTTTTCAGATATTAAAATAATTTTTACATAAAAATATGTGTATATATTATTTAGTCAGTACTTGATTTTTTTCAAGTGCTTGACAGTTTGCATTGAAAACCTTATATTTACCATGAGCATAAAGTACATGCAAAAAAAATCGCAACATGGAATTGTCAAAGTCTTCTTGTTTTGTAAATATTTTTTTTTGTTTTGTTTTCTTTATTTCTTGGACTTCATACAGTCTGTGAGTTGTTTCTGGGGGAGTGCAAGCCTCTGGGTTTAGCATCCCAATATCAGTGACTGCATATTAGGTCTGTTCTTTTGTGACTGGGTTATCTCACTCAGGATGATATTTTCTAGATGCAGCCATTTTCTTAAGAATTTGGTTAAGTCATTTTTTCTGGTGGCTCAGTAGTATTCCATTGTGTAAATGTACCACAATTTTTGGATTCATTCATCTTCTGAAGGACATCTGGGTTTTTTACAGCTTCTGGCTATTAAAAATAGAGCTGCTATGAACATTGTGGTGCATATATCTTTGTTGTGTATTAAAGTGTTTCTGGGGTATATGCCCAGAAGTGGAATAGCTGGGTCTTCAGGTAGTACTATATCCAATTTTCTGAGTTATCGCCAGACTGATTTCCAGAGTTGTTGTATTAGTTTACAATCCCACCAACAGTGGAGAAATGTTCCTCTTTCTCCGCAGCCTCATCAGTATCTGCTGTCATCTGATTTTTGGATCTTGGCCAATCTGAATGGTGTGAGGTGGAATCTCAGGGTTGTTTTGATTTGCATTTCCCTGATGGCTAAGGATGTCAAGCACTTCCTCAGATGTTTCTTGGCTATTCGGTGTTCCTCAACTGAGAACGTTTTGTTTAGCTCTGTACCCCATTTTTAGTAGGGTTATTTGATTCTCTGGTGTCTAGCTTTTTGAGTTCCTTGTACACCTTGGATATTAGGCCTCTATCTGATGTGGTATTGGTTAAGACCTTTTCCCTTTCTGTTGGTTGCCGTTTTGTTTTCTTGATGATGTCCTTAGCCTTACAGGAACTTTGCAATCTCATTAAGTCCCATTTGTTAATCTTTGACCTTAGAGCTTGAGCCATTGATGTTTTGTTCAGGAAATTTTCTCCTGTGCCCATGTGTTCTAAGGTTTTCCCTACTTTCTCCTCTAATTGTTTCAGTGTATCTGGTTTAACATGGAGATCTTTGATCCACTTACACTTGAGCTTTGTACAAAGAGGTAAGAAAGGGTCTATTTTCATTCTGTTGCATGCTGAGTGCTAGTTGGACCAGCACCATTTGTTGAATAGGCTGTCCTTTTTCCATTGAATGTTTACTGCTCCTTTGTCAAAAATCAGGTGACCATATACATGAGGGCTCATTTCTGGATCTTCTATTCTATTCCATTGATCCACATGCCTATTTCTGTACCAGTACCATGCAATTTTCAGCACAATTGCCTTGTAATATAACTTGAGGTCAGGAATAGTGATTCCTGCAGCTGTTTTCTTGTTGTTGAGGATGGATTTAGCTATTCTAGGTCTTTTGTTATTCCAGATGAAATTGTCCATTTATCTTTCCAATTCCATGAAGAACTGGGTTGGAATTTTGATGGGGATTGCATTAAATCTGTAGATTGCTTTTGGTAGGATGGCCATTTTTAAGATGTTGATCTTTCCAATCCATGAGCATTGGAGATCTTTCCATTTTCTGAGATCCTTCATCTTTTTGGTTCTGTTTTCCTCTAGTTCTTTGAGTTCTTTGAGAGATTTTTTGTTTCCTCTTTAAAAGCTTTCGATTCTTTTTGCTTTATCTCCCGTTCTTGTTTAAGGATCTCTAACATTGTCTTTAAGTATGATTTCAGGTCTGTTTCTTCTTTTTCTGGAGTGTTTGGCATTCCAATGTTTGCTGTGATGGGAGAGCTAGGTACTGGTGTTGCCAGGTTGTCTTGATTTTCTTGGGATATGTTCTTTCACATTCCTCTTGCCATCTTGTTGTCAGTGATGTGTTCTTGCTTTTCCCTTGTACCTTATCTGTGTTCCTGGATTTCCACTGGTCCAGGTGGAGGATGGTCCAAGCCCTGTTCTGTGCCCCACTGCCGGTGGGAACAGAGATACCAATGCTGAGTTGCTGGTCCTGGATCAGGCAGGGCAGGGGCCTGCTTTCCGTGTGCACTCGGCAGAGATCTCTCTGCTCCCTGGCTGCTCAGATGTTCTTCTCACCAGGCCTTAACCTTTGGGAACTGCTGGTCCAGGTGGCATATGGGCCGAGCCCTGTTCTGTGACCCTAAGGCACTGCTGGGTGGGAACAGAGTTCCCAATGCTTGGTTCCTGGTCCCTGGATGAGCCAGGGCAGGGGGCGCCCTTTCTCTGTGCACTTGGCCGAGATCTCTCTTCTCCCTGGCTGCTCAGATCTCCTTCTCACCAGGTCTTAACTTTTGGGAACTGCTGGAACAGAGAATTATTAATATTTAGGCAAACAGGCTACAAATAGTTTGTAGAACCCAGATTGACGGTTTATGAAAATTAATTTTATTTCACTTATGTTTTTTTCTGAACATGCTTTTAAAATGTTTGATTGCAGCAAAATATATGTTTTAAAAACCAGGAAAATTTACATCAAAATGCCTTCTTTTACCTCTTGCATGTCTTTAGTGACATCTATGCTAGTGAGCAAGAAATAGCCAAAACTATTAGAAATTCAGCTACCTGGGAGACTGTACATTGTTATTATTGATTTTTTTAGTTATAAATTACCAACATTTAAAGACACAAGTATATATTTTCCACAAAATGTTAAGCACACAATATACTAAAATCACTTAGACTGTCCAAGTTTTGTATGCTTACCATTTTGTGATTAATTTTTTTATCTTTTGTTTTTTACTTGAATTTGATTTTGACTGTACTGATCAGTAAATGAAGCCAAAATATTACAAATTATCAGTTTTATAAGCTTATTATTGGTATTTTTTCTGGTTTGCAAAAGTTACTTCTTTTTATTAGACAAAAGAAATCAATACTCAGGTTGAAAAGAAAGTTCAATATTTTACTTTGCATATGAAGTTTTGTTCTATTACTGGGAATGGAAATTCAAATAAGAATCATTTAAATGACTGGTCACAATTATTGGAAAACATACAAAACAATATTGGCTTGCCAACTGCAAAAAGACTGAATACCAAATGTTTTATTAATTTATTTTTAATTTCAGTAGAAAAATATTCTAGTAAAGGCTGATAATACTTTATATTAACATTTTAGCTCTTTGTATACATTCTGTGAAGAGAAAGAGTTATATTATCTTTATCAATTTTCTTTCTCAATTTTGATTTGTGGGCTGACTAGAGAATTTTAAAGAAGAATGAATTTCTCAGCCTAAGTGTTTAGAGACAGGCATGTTTTTCAGTAACTTGGCAAGATGATTGCATGATTGTCTAATCTTTTTGTTTCTATTTCCTGAATATTTCAATGTATTCACATAGCAATTCCACAGATTAAAAAAATGAATAATTTATGGTTTAATCATAAAACAGGTATAAATGGTGGTGCCGAAACCCGGGAAGAAGAAAAAAAAAAAAAAAAAAAAAAACTAAACTTGTCACGCGCCCACGCTTCCCGCCGCTAGGAACAGGTGTGCAACAAAACAAACTCTTTTGTGGATAACCTTTATTGAACAGCACTTTGAGCAGGGAGCTTCTTGGGCAGGAAACTTCTCTCTCAGCCGGGGTCCCCCTACCGGGTTTTACTGTCTAGCCGACCTCTCACTCGCAGTCCCCCACGAGCGTTCTCTCTGTCTAGTC
The DNA here is from genome assembly GCF_963924665.1 of Micromys minutus. Classification (NCBI taxonomy): domain Eukaryota; kingdom Metazoa; phylum Chordata; class Mammalia; order Rodentia; family Muridae; genus Micromys; species Micromys minutus. The sequence goes on from NC_137970.1 coordinate 64,949,402, forward strand.
TCTGTCCATGCGGGACCTCCCGCAATCTCTTTTACCGAGTCTCTCCGCCATCTCTCCACGTGGTCTCTCTCTCTCCGTCTTCCTCTTCTTCTCACGTGGGGGAGAAAATGCATTGCTATACATGCCTCAGAGACTTGTGTTGCTACCTGATTGGTGCATCCTCCTGTAGCTCAATCACGTGCCCCGGGGGTGGGCTGTGACTTATGTGGTGCATGCGCATTAAGTCTCTTGGCTTGGCCACAGCTCTGTTTGCTGTGGGAAGCCGGCACCACGTTTGGGTGCAGCACAAACGGCTCCCTACAAGTATGGGTGAAAAAAAAATGTCTACAATAAAACCTTTTGCTGGAATGCTTTACACTTTTAACAGAACAGAAACTAAAATAACCTGTTATACAATTAGTCACAAATACTGGCCTGGGGTTTTTGCCCACACCCATAAGTATTTTCTAAAACATGTCTTCTTTGTAGTATCTAGGTCTTGCCACCACAAGGCTTGTCTGAGTTCACAAATCTGTTACAACCTGTAGCTTCCCAATCTCTTCTCTGGCTCTATTATGCTGAATAAATGTGTATTTTTATTTTATTTTATTTTTATTATGCTGGGTAAAGTTAGTCTACTTTGAAGCTATCTTAGTAAACTTTTCCAACAACATCATGTTAGGAGTCTTTCAGGGAAAGTCCAAGTTCCATTTGGAGTTTATTTATCATTGCTTGGGTGGAGAAGCCATTGTCTCCAAATACCTTGGTGTTGCTAAACTGCAAGTTACTGTTGTAAGTTAATGAGTTTCACCATTGTAAGGGTCAACCAAGCAAGGTCATAACTTGGTTATAAAATGGTTTTTGGCATGCCATATGCAATATTAAAATTGAATAATGGTATCAGATAAAATAACAGATGAGAATGAAGCTTGTGTATCATACATTATTGTGTGTATTCAATAAAAAAATTAATTCTCTTGAAAAAATAAAGATGATTCAAATGATACTCATTCTAAATTTATAATTCTGAAAACCTCATGACTTGCTCTCTTTCCTTCTAGATCTGTAATCATTTGATCAAAGTCAGACTGATCTGTTCTGTTAGAGAATGAGATTTCATGGGCTGGCAGAATAATGGGAGTTTCATCCATTTAACTATACCAGCTGAGACGATGCACTCAATATTAAGCTCCATGACTTATAGAAAAGTGATTTACTCTACTTCCTCTGCATAGCCTAACTTGAAAACGTAAAATCCTGAGCAAAACCCTTAGTGTTCAATCCACTATGTAATTGTTGTTGTAATTCTTCAACCCCAATAAGCCCATGCCAAAAAAAATAATAATAATAATAACTCAGCTATAAACGTATAAACCATACCCCTACATTAGGCAAATTGGTCTCTACACCAGTTTCTTCCCCAGCTATGGAATTTCTGCTACTTGAAGTTTCTCCAGGTCTATTCTACCTTTCTTCCAACAACTTTCCCTCTGTCATCCTCCATTCACTACCTTCTGAATCACCTCCTTCTCTAGACCTCTTCCTGCCTCTCTCTGAAAAACCTGCCTCCTCATTTTTGCCCAATGATTGGCTATTTGTAATCTTTATTTGCCAATCAAATACCTAAGGGAAATTCCTCTACATCTCACCTTTTCTGTCCAAACAAAAGACACTCTTCTCCCAAATATAATAAAACTATGAAAAATAAATTACACAGTATGAGGTATAAATGCCATCCAGTCCAACAATTTGTCAATAAGATAAAGCACTATGTCATCCATCTAATTTAAAAAGTATTAACTCTGCACCTGAATTATGTCATGATTTCAGATTGTACACCATATAAAAAGCTCAAATATATATCATCTTTCTCAATGCTAAATGGCTTGTGGTGGATATACACCTAGTCTTCCACCATACCAGATATTCTAGAACAACATAAATATTACATAATCATATAAGCAGCACAAAACATGCCTTCCTAAACTTAATCAGTTTATAGAGACAGCTAACCACTTGGATAACTCCTCAGTCAACAACATGTTGGAGCATCAATCTGTAGCCTTCTTACCCAGGGTCAAATGGCAAACCTTGTGAAACAGAAATTATGAAAGAGTATCTTATTCTGTTTTTGCAGAACTAAGCTCTCAATTCTCCTGTATCTTGTGTCCTCTCATGGATAGCATAGGACTGTAGAAAAAATAGGCATTTTTCTGCCCAGTGGCTACCTTGCCATGATAAACAACCTTCCATGGCAGTGAAGATTCTCAGTAAATTTTTTGAACCAATGATAGGGGCACTGTCAGGAGGAGATATGTTGGAGCATCAAATAATCAAACAACTTTAAATGACACATTCTGTGAATATATGACATTTTTGAAAACTATTTGGTCATATCTCTCCATAATTGTTTGGCCTGTATGATTGTGGGATATGCTTGTAGCATATTTTATAGTATAATATGTAAAAAACTTGATTCATCTTATTGGAGATATATGCTGGAATGTTGATCATTTTAATCTGTAGGGGTATTCCCATAATAACCATAACTACTAACAAATGTGTAATTACTGAATCAGAATTTTCTGAAGTTAATGAAGTTGCCCCTTTCAATACTCAATATGTTTCTATAGTATAAAACATATTTCATTTTACTAAACTCTGTAAAATGGAAGACATAAATTTGCCAAATATCATTTCTTGTGGTATACTAAGGGTTAGTTCCCATAGGTAATGGAATTTGGTTATATAGAAAGCAAGTAGGACATTGTGACTCAAATTCCTTTGTTTGTTGCCAAGTGATAGAAAATTTATTCTTTAAAACTTTTCTGTTAACAAGGTGTTTTTTTTTTTTTTAATGAATTTCTGAAGTCTCTAGTACACTTCCTATCAATATCTGGTCAATTTTATTATTACCTTCCACCAGAAGACTTGAGAGACCTGTTTGGGATCATATGTGTATTATATACAGTGAATAACTCCTAATTCTGAAAAGTTGTAACTGAATAAATAGTGAAGGAAATTCAGAATTATCTTGGATAAGTTCAGCATTCTCTGTGTAAAATCGGCCTTTCTGCATAATGAGAGTAAGTTACTATATAAAGAGACTCTTGAAAATGTGACAATGCCATGCATATTGCATATAACTCAGATTTTTTAACTGACTTATAAAGGCCTGTCAGCCACCTTACTTAAATCTATTAATTTATATCCAGTTTTTCCTGATTTATTAGCATCAGTGTAAAGTATAGTGTCTCCAGATATTGGAGTTTCATTTATTATACTAGAGAAAATCTAATTAGTATATATATTCATTTCAAATTATCCCATTTTCCAATTTCCCCTCCATAAACCTCTATCTCATCCTCCCTTCCCCTGCTTCTGTGAGGATGCACCCCATCTTACCTCTACACCCATACAATCTCCTACACTGGTGCATCGAGCCCTTAGCAGGACCAAGGGCTTCTCCTCTCACTGATACCTGGCAAGGTCATTCTCTGGTACACATACAGCTGGAGCCATGGGTCAATCAATGTGTATACTTTTGATAGTGATTTAGTCCCTGAAAGTTTGGGTTGGATGTATTGGTTTTATGTTGTTGCAAACTCCTTCAACTTCTTCAATCTTTTCTCTAACTCCTCCCTTGGGGCCCCAGTTCTCAGTTTAAGGGTTGACTGCAACTATTCATCTCTGTATTTGTCATGGTCTGGCCGAGCCTCTCATGAAATAGATATCTGAGACTTTTGTCAGGAAGAATTCTTAGCATATGCAGTATTTTCTGGGTTTGATGGCTGTATATGGGCTGAATATCTAGGTGAAGTCTCTAGATGACCCTTGCTCTAGTCTCTGCTTCAAACTTTGTCTTCATATTTACTCCTGTGAATATTTTTGTTCCCTGTTTTAAGAAGGATTGAAGAATCTGCACTTTGGTCTTCCTTCTTCTTGAGCTTTATGTGGTTTTTGAATTTTATCTTGGGATCTTGGGTAATTTGAGCTTTTGAACTAATATCCAATTATTAGTAAGTGCATGTCTATTTTTGTGATTGGTTTACCTCACTAAGGAAGATATTTTTTTTAGTTACATTCTTTGCCTAAGAATTTCATGAAGTAATTTTTGAACAGGTGAGTAGTAGTACTGCATTGTGTAAATGTACCACATTTTCTGTATCTTTTCCTCTTTTGAAGGACATCTGGGTTGTTTCCAGCTTCTGGCTATTATAAATATGGCTGCTATGAAGATAGTGGAACATGTGTCCTTGTTAGATGTTGGCCAATCTTTTGTATACATGCTGAGGAGTGGTATAGCTGGGTCCTCAGGTAGTACTATATCCAATTTTCTAAAGGACCTCCAGACTGATTTCCAGAATGGTTATACCAGCTTTCAATACCACCAACAATGAAGGAGTGTGTTCCTCCTTCTCTCCACATCCTCACCAGAATATGCTGTCACGTGAGTTTTTGATCTTGACCATTCTGACTTATATAATGTGAAATCTCAGGATTGTTTTGATTTACATTTCTCTGTTCACAAAGGGCATTAAACATTTCTTTAGGTGCTTTTCAGCCATTCAATATTCCTCAGTTGAGAATTCTTTGGCTCTTTCCCCAAATTTTAATGTGGCTAATTGATTCTCTGGAGTCTTTTTATAAATTGAATATCAGCCCTCTATCAGATGTAGGATTGGCAAAGATTTTTTTTTCCCATTCTTCTTTTTGCAATTTTTGTCTTACTGACAGTGTCCTTTGATTTACAGACATTTTTTCAGTATTATGAGGTTTTATTTGTATATTCTTGGTTTTAGAGCATAAGCCACTGGTGTTTTGTTCATAAAAAGCTCCCAGTGCCCATGTGTTCAAGGCTTTTCTCCAGTTTTTTTTTTTTTTTTTTTTTTTTTTTTTTTTTTTTTTTATTAGTTTGCCTGTATATGGTTTTATGTGGAGGTGCTTAATCCACTTGGATTTGACCTTTGTACAGGGTAATAATAATGGTTCAATTTGCATTCTTCTACATGCTGGCCTCCACTTGAACCATCATCATTTGTTGAAAATCCTGTCATTTTTCCACTGCATGGGTTTAGCTCCTTTGTCAAAAATTAAGTCACCATAAGTGTATGGTTCATTTCTGGATCTTCAATTCTACTCCATTGACTTGCCTTTTTTACCTACACCAATACCAGACAGTTTTTATCACTATTGACCTCTAACACAGCTTGAGTTCAGGGGTGGTGAATCTCCCAGATTTTTTTTTAATTGTTGAGAATAGTTTCTCCTATCCTGTTTTTAGTTTGTTTTGTTTTTTATTTGTTTATTATTCCAAATGATTTTTCAAATTATTCTTTCTAACTCTATGAAGAATTGAGTTGAGCTTTTGATGGTTTTTCATTGAATTTGTATATTGCTTTTGGAAAAATGGCCATTTTTTACTATATTTATTCTGTTAATCCATGAGCATGGGAGATCATTGCATTTTCTGATATCATCTTTGATTTCTTCAGAGACTTGAAGTTCTTATCATATAGATCATTCATTTGCTTGGTTATCGTCACACCAAGGTATTTTAAATTACTTGTGACTATTTTTAGCACAAGAAAAATAAGATTATTTTAATATTATGAGAACAGACAAGCAAGAATAAACTCATCAAGTGAAACTGCAAACCCCCAATACCAGTAAAAGATAAAATAATCACCAAACAATAATATAAAAAATACTTAAAAAGAATCAACAAAATCACAAGAACTTTTTTTAATGAAATGTCTGTATATATCAAAGAACATTATCAGAATAATTCATAATCTGCAGTCCACTTAACCCAGTAATCAGTAGCTTTGATTGGGAAATCCAAGAACCCAGTTGCTGATCAGTCCTATGAGGCTAGATTACTTGGCTGTTGTTTTGTCTATTTGGGAATCCTGCAAAAGTAGGTTCCAGCACATGGGCCAACAAGTAAGTGCAAGCAGATAAAGAAGAAAAGTCTTTCTTCTTCCATTTCACTTCCAACAATGTATGGACATGATTAAAGATTTAAACCACATATATTTTACTTATATTTCAGATATTATCCCCTTTCCAAATTTTCCTTCTGGAATCCCCCCATTCCACGTTCATCCACATATCCTATTCCCTGTACCCCTTCCTCTATGACAGTGTTCCCCCACCTACCAACTCTATGTCCTGGCAGTTCCCTTCACTAGGGTATCAAGCTTTCAAAGGGCCCAGGGCTTCTTCTTCCATTTATGCCTCCAAGGTTATCTTCTGCTATGTATGCTGCTGGAGTCATGGGTCCCATTTTCTGTATTCTTTGGTTGATGGTTTTATTTCCGTGATCTCTGGTAATTCTGGTTTTTTGATACTGTTATTCTTCCTTTGATTTTGTCATTCTTCCTTTGGAGTTGGAAAACTCTTCAGCTCCTGTAGTTCTTTTTCTAACTCCTCTATTTGAAACCACATTCTCAATCCAATTGTTAGTTGAGAGCATCCAACTCTGTATTTCTCAGGCTTTATAAGAACCTCTCATGAGACAGCTATATCAGGCACCTGAAAGCATGCCCTTCTTGGCATCTACATTATTATCTTGGTTTGGTGAATGTATGGGTGATGGATCTCCAGGTGGTCTCTGGATGGTCTTTCCTTCAGTCTCTGTTCAATACTTTGTCATTATCCAAAAAAAGATAAGAATGGGTCGATTTGTATTCTGCTACATGGTGACTGCCAGCTGACTCAACACCATGTTTTTAATTACTGTTTTTTTCTTTTTTTAAACAACTTTATTTTACAAAACAAAAATAAATGTACAGATTTTAAGCATTTTTTGCATAAAATTATACAATACATTTTTGTCAGTATGTTTTATTCTAATTTTAAAATAATTTTTATATAATACTGTATGAATATATTTGTTAGTCAGTACTTGATTTTTTTTAAAGGTTTGATAGTATGCATTGAAAACTTAATAGTTATAATGAGCATAAAGTACATGTAAAACAAAATGTAACATGGAAAATTTCAAAGTTTTCTTGTTGTATAAAGATTATTTTGTTTTGTTCTGTTTTGTTTTCATTATTTCTTGGACTTCATACAGTCTGTGAGTTGTTTCTGGGGGAGTGCAAGCCTCTGGGGTTAGCATCCCAATATCAGTGACTGCATATTATGTCTGTTCTTTTGTGACTGGGTTATCTCACTCAGAATGATATTCTCTAGATGCAGCCATTTTCTTAAGAATTTGGTTAAGTCATTGCTTCTGGTGGCTGAGTAGTATTCCATTGTGTAAATGTACCACAATTTTTGTATCCATTCATCTTCTGAAGGACATCTGCGTTCTTTCCAGCTTCTGGCTATTATAAATAGAGCTGCTATGAACATTGTGGTGCATATATCTTTGTTGTGTACTAAGGTGTCTCTAGGGTATATGCCCAGAGGTAGAATAGCTGGGTCTTCAGGTAGTATTATGTCCAATTTTCTGATGTATCGCCAGACTGATTTCCAGAGTGGTTGTATTACTTTGCAACCCCACCAACAGTGGAGAAGGGTTCCTCTTTCTCTGCAACCTCGACAGCATCTGTTGTCATCTGAGTTTTGGATCTTGGCCAATCTGACTGGTGTGAGATGGAATCTCAGTTTTTTTTTTTTTTTTTTAATAGATTTTAAACATTTTTTGCTTATAATTTTACATTTTTGTCAGTACTGTTTTTTCAGATATTAAAGTAATTTTTACATAAAACTATGTGAATATATTTTTTAGTCTGTACTTGATTTTTTCAAGGGCTTGACACTATGCATTGAAAACCGAATAGTTACCATGAGCGTAAAGTACATGCAAAATAAAACACAACATGGAAATAGTCAAAGTTTTCTTGTTTTGTAAATATATTTTTTTGTTTTCTTTATTTCTTGGACTTCATACAGTCTGTGAGTTGTTTCTGGGGGAGTGCAAGCCTCTGGGGTTAGCATTCCAATATCAGTGACTGCATATTATGTCTGTCCTTTTGTGACTGGGTTATCTCACTCAGGATGATATTCTCTAGATGCAGCCATTTTCTTAAGAATTTGGTTAAGTCATAGTTTCTGATGTTTGAGTAGTATTCCATTGTGTATATGTACCAAAATTTTTGTATCCATTCATCTTCTGAAGGACATCTGGGTTCCTTCCAGCTTCTGGCTATTATAAATAGAGCTGTTATGAACATTGTGGTGCACATATCTTTGTTGTGTATTAAAGTGTCTCTGGGGTATATGCCCAGAAGTGGAATAGCTGGGTCTTCAGGTAGTACTATATCCAATTTTCTGAGGTATCGCCAGACTGATTTCCAGAGTTGTTGTATTAGTTTGCATCCCCACCAACAGTGGAGAAGTGTTCCTCTTTCTCTGCAGCCTCTCCAGCATCTGCGGTCATCTGATTTTTGGATCTTGGCCAATCTGACTGGTGTGAGGTGGAATCTCAGGGTAGTTTAGATTTTCATTTCCCTGATGGCTAAGGATGTCGAACACTTCCGCAGATATTTCTCAGCCATTAGATATTCCTCAACTGAGAACATTTTGTTTAGCTCTGTACCCCATTTTTAATAGGGTTATTTGAATATCTGGTGTCTAGCTTTTTGTGTCCTTTGTATACCTTAAATATGAGGCCTCTATGTGATGTGGAGTTGGTAAAAAAATTTTTCCCATTCTGTTGGCTGCCGTTTTGTTTTCTTGACAATGTCCTTAGCCTTACAGAAACATTACAATCTCATTAAGTTCCATTTGTTAATCTTTGACCTTAGAGCTTGAGCTATTGGTGTTTTGTTCAGAAAATTTTCTTCTGTGCCTATATGTTCTAAAGTTTTCCCTACTTTCTCATCTAATAGTTTCAGTGTATATGGTTTAATGTGGAGATCTTTGATCCACTTACACTTGAGCTTTGTACAAGGAGATAAGAAAGGGTCTATTTTCATTCTTTTCCATGTTTAGTGCCAGTTGGACCAGCACCATTTGTTGAATAGGCTGTCCTTTATCCATTGAATGTTTAAGGCTCCTTTGTCAAAAATCAGGTGACCATATATGTGAGGGCTCATTTCTGGATCTTCTATTTTATTCCATTGATCCACATGCCTATTTCTTTACCAGTACCATGCAGTTTTCAGCACAATTGCCTTGTAATATAGGTTGAGGTCAGGGATAGTGATTCCCGCAGATGTTTTCTTGTTGTTGAGAATGGATTTCGCTATTCTAGGTCTTTTGTTGTTCCATATGAAATTGCACATTGATCTTTCCAATTCCATGAAGACCTGTGTAGGTTCTTTGTGTGGTTTAGGTATGAGGGTTATTGTAGCTTCAAAAAATGAGTTGGGTACTATTCCATCCGATTCTATCTTTTAGAATATTTTGGAGAGTATTGGTGTTATATCCCCAATAAATGCCTAATAAAATTCTGCACTGAACCCATCTGGACCTGGGCTATTTTTGGTTGGGAGGCTTTTGATGACTTCTTCTATTTGTTTAGGTGTTATAGGGTTATTTAGATGGTTTACTTGGTCCTGCTTTAACTTTGGGATCTTGTATCTGTCTAGGAATACGTCCATTTCCTCCAGATTTTTCAAATTTGTAGAATAAAAGTGTTTGTATTAGGATCTGATGATTTCTTGAATTTCCTCAGTTTCAGTTGTTATGTCTCCACTTTCCATTCTGATTTTGTTATTTTGTATACTCTCTCTTTGCCCTCTAGTTAGTCTGGCTATTTGATGTTTTTAGAATGTTTGTCAAAGATCAAGTGACCATAAGTATGTGGATTCATTTCTGTGTCTTCAACTCTACTCAGTTGATTAATCTGCCTTTCTCCGCACCAATACTATGCACTTTTATCATGATTTATCTGTAATACAGCTTTATGTTAAGAAATGAAGTTCAATCTTTCACTTGCTTTTTTAGCTTCATATCAAGTTATTTTAGATTATTTGTGACTATTGTGAAAGGTGTTGTTTCCTTAATTTCTTTCTCAGCCTTTTAGGCATAAATAGATATTCAGAATTCAGAGTTCATCCTGTTGAATTTTTTTTTTTTTGATGAGTATGTAGTGTCCTTCTCCATCTTTTTTTATATGGTTTGGATGAAAGTCGATATATTTAGATGTTAGGACACCTACTTCAGCTTGTTTCTTAATACCCTTTGATTGAAACCTTTTTTGTCCAGCCTTTTCCTTTTAGGTACTGTTCCTTTTTGCCACTGTGGTTTGTTTTATATATGCAGCAAAATTTTGCGTCCTGTTTACATATTAAGTTTGTTGTCATATGTCTTTTCCTTGGGTATTGAATCCATTGGTGTTAAAAATATTAAGGACTGATGGTTTGTTATTTTTGGTGTTGGAAGTGAAATTACGCTTTTGTGTTTCCCTGCTTTTGGGTTTCTTGTAAGATTAATTTCTTGGTTTTACTTTGGTGTAATTTCCCTCATTGTGTTGTATTTTCCTTATATTATTCTCTGTAGGACTAGATTATTGGAAAAAATATTGCTTAAATTTAGTTTTCTAAGCAAGACAGGAAGAGGAGGAAAGTAGGAGAATTTGCAGGAGATGTTATTGGATGACATCTTATTTACTGATCCTGATATAAATATCCTGAAAAGAATATTCAATGAAATTCCTCCTGATACATAAGAGTCAAAACACAGAATATTCAAAGCAAAGAAAGAATACTAAAAGCAGTAAGGGAAAAATGACAAGTAGACCTATCTCAATCAGCTCATGCTTATCACCAGAAAAGATGAAAGCTAGAAGATCCTGGGGAGATGTTATACAGATCCTAACAGATCACAAATGCCAGCCAAGGCTACTATATCCAGTAAAACTCTTAATTAAGATAAATGGAGAAACAAAGATATTCCATGACAAAACCAAATTTACACAATATGTTTTTACAAATCAAGCCCTACAAAGGATGATAAATGGAAAACTCCAACACAACGAGAGAAACTACACACTAGAAAATCAAACATATAATCTTCTTTCAACTAATCCAAAAGAAGACAGCCACACAAACATAATTCCACCTTTATTAACAATAATAACCAGAAAAACAAACCATTGTTCCCAAATATCTCTCAATATCATTAGACTCAATTCCCCCCAAAAAGAGATAGATTTACAGACTGGATACATAAGCAGGACCCAACATTTTGATGCATACAAAAAATGCACATCAGTAACAAAGACAGACACTACCTTAAAATAAAACGAGGAATACAATTTTCTAAGCAAATGGTTCCAAGAAACAACCATTCTAATATAGAATAAAATCAACTTTCAACCAAAAGTTGTCAAAATAGATAAGGAAGGACACTTCATATTTCAAAGGAAAAATCCATTAAGATAAAATCTCAATTCTGAATATCTATGCTTCAAATGCAATGACACATACATTTATAAAAGAAACTGTACTATAAATCAAAATACACATTTTACCTCACACAATAAAAGTAGAAGGCTTCAAAACCCACTCTCAACTATAAACAGGTCACTGAAACAGAAGCTAATTAGAAACACAGTAATTCTAACAGAAGTCATTAACCACATGGATTTAATAGGTATCTACAAAACATTTCACCCTAAAACAAAAGAATGTACCTTCTTCTCACCACCTCATGTTACATTCTTAAAAAATGCCTATATAATTTAACCAAAAAAATAAAACAAACCTCAACAAGAAGATCTAATTAATCCTAATAATTCAATCAGAAAACCATGGATTAAAGTTGGTGTTTGGTCACAACAAAATGAACAGAAATCCTATATTCCTAGGAAAGCTGAACTACTCTCTACTCAGTGGTAAATTGTTCAGGAAAGAAATAAATAAAATAAACTACATTTTAGAATTTGATGAAAATGAAGGCACAACATCCCCAAACTTATGTGACACAATGAAAGCAGTGCCAAGTAGAAAATTCATAGTCCTGAATGCCTCCATATAAAATTGAGAAATCATATAATTGTAGCTTAACAGAATATCTGAAATCTCTAAAATAAAAACAAGCATATCCAACCATTAGTAGACATCAGGAAATAATCAATCACAGGGGTTAAATCAACCAAGTAGAAACAAAAAAAAAAAAAAAAAAACTATACAAAAAAATTAAAAAAAAATTTATAGCAGGAGCCTGTTATTTGAGAAAATCAACAGGATAAATAAACCCTTAGCAAGACCAACCAGAGAGCACATAGACAGTATCCAAATTACCAAATTTACAAAATCAATAATATTAAGGGAGACATAAAAACATAAATTGAGAAATTTAAAATCATTAGTTCCTACTACAAAAGCCTATACTGAACAAAACTGGAGAATCTGGAAGAAATGGATAATATTCTATATAAATATCATGTACCAAAGTAATGTCAGGACCAGAAAATCCAAATTCCCATATATTTTTAGTGTAGAATTTTCTCAGACCTTCAAAGCAGTCTTAAAACCAATATTTTTCAAAGTATTTCATAAAATAGAAACAGTAGAAACACTATCTAATTCATTCTATGAAGCCATGGTTAAACTAATACCTAACCCACACATAGAACAAACAAAGAAAAAGAACTTCATTCCAAGGATGTTGTGATTATTCAATATACAGAAATTCGTCAACTTAATCCACTATATAAACAAATAGAAAGAAAAAATAAAACACACGATCATCTCATTAGATAATAAAAACTCTTTGAGAAAATATAACACTTTTTCACGTTAAAAATATTGGAGGGATCAGGAAGTCAAGCTATATATCTAAAAATAATAAAATCAATATACAGCAAACCAATAGATAGCATCAAACTAAATGAAGAGAAACACAACGCAATTCCATTAAATCTTAGACAAAAAGGCTGCCCACTCCTTTTTTCATTCATTTAATTTGGTAGTTGAATTCTGTCTAGAACAATTAAATAACAAAAGGAGACCAAAGGTACACAAATGGAAAGGATGACATCAAGATATTACTATATGCAGTTGTTATAAGCGAAAAATTATGCAACACCACAAATTCTACCAGAAAATGTCTATATCTGGTAAACAACTTCAGCAAAGTGGCTGAATATAAAAAGAACTCTTAACAAATCAGTATCCTTCCTCCACTCAAAAGATTATTGGGCTGAGACAAAAATTATGGAAATAACACATTTATAATAGTCAGAACTCATATAATAACTTCATGTTACTATAACCAACAAGTGAAAGATCTGTACGACAAGAATTCAAGTCTCTGGAGATGAATACAAAGAAGACCTCAGATGATAGAAAGATCTCCCATGCTAGTGGATTGTCTGTATTAACGTTGTAAAAATGGTCATCTTACAAAAAGCCTTCTACAGATTCAATACAATAACCATCAATATTCCAATGCAAGTCTACACAGAAATAGAAAGAGCAATTCTCAAATTTTCCTGTAATAACAAAAAATTCCAGGATAGCAAAAATTATTCTCAAATATAAAAGAACTTCTAGGAAAATCAACTTCCCTTACCAAAAACTGTACTACAGAGCAACAGTGATAAAAACCACATGATCCAAGTACAGGTACAGTCATTCAGATCAATGGAATAGTATTGAAGACTCAAGAATAAACTCACATACCTATGATCACATAGGATTTAACAAAGAATCTAAAACCAGCTACTGGTAAAAAGACAGTATTTTCAATAAATGGTGCTGCTTCAAGTAGGGGTCAGCATATAGAAAAATGCAAATTGATCAATTTTTATCTTCTTGTACAAAACTTAAGTCCAAATAGATCAAGAACCCCCTAATAAAACCAGATAATCTAAATCTAATAGAAGGGTAAGTGGGGGAGAGTCTGAAATACATTGCTTCAAGAAAAAAATTTTGAACAAAATACTCAGCAATTAAATACACGGACTTCATGAAAATCATAGGCAAAAAGGATGGATCTGGATAATATTCCAAGTGAGGTAGTCCAGTTACAAAAGAGCATACATGATATGTACTCACTGGTATGTGTATATTAGCTCAAAAGCTCAGAATGCCCACAATACAATCTGTAGACCCTAAGGAGCTCAAGCGAAAGGAAAATCTGGGTGTGGATACTTCAGTCCTGCATAGAGTAGTGAAGAAGATTGTAGTAGGTGGAAGATGGGAGGGACCTGGGAGGCAGAGAAGAGGGGAATGGGAGGGGGAGGGTTGCCAACGGGTATTGCAGGGCATGACAGAGAGGTATAGAGAGAGTCAGGAAATTTAGTAAAATGATATAGCAGTAGTTGATGTGGAACTGATGATAGCCACTGGAGGCTCCAAGATGCCAGCTAAGTGAGAGTCTCCTACAACCAGATTGGAATGGCATTAGCTGAAATACTCATCGAAAGGGAGATAAAACCCATAGAGACTACCTCCAGTAGGTAACCATGGACTGCAGTCTAGAGACCACACACCCATCTCAAAAATTTTAACCAAAAAATATTCTAGTGATTGCAAAGGAATGACTGAAAATCAAACCAAACAAGAACAAAATAATAATAATAAAACCCTGCAAAAAACAGAACAGATCAGAAACAAAAGAAAGGAGCATCCAGGAACTGCCCCACCTAAGGATCGAATCCATCTGCAGACACCAAACCCTGACCCTATGGCTGTTGCCAAGGGGCACAAGCTGATAGGAAAATGGTGTGGCTATTCTTTAGAAGGTCTGCTAGCATCCAAGCAATTCACCTGTGGGTACTAGTAGCCAACCATCAAACTGAGCTTGGAGACCATGATGAGGGAGCTGGGGGAAAGATTGAGGAGTTCAGGAGGATTACAACCCCATAGGAAGAAAAATGTATGGTGGGCAGACCACCCAGAGCTTCCAGGGACTAGACCACCCAGCAAGTAGTGGATATGGAGGAATCTGAAGATCCAGATACATATGTACAAAAGAATCGCTCTATCCAACTTCAAAGGGAGGGTGAGCCTTGTTCCTATGAATATTAGATGCCCTATAATAGTGGGATAGTAAAGTGGTGGGAGTGGTTGCATGGGTTGGAAATTACCCACATATAGGCAAAGGTGAGGGGTGAGGGGGCACATGAGATAGGGAGGTTGTGGAGGGGTAACCTGGAAAAGTTATCATGTGAGATGTAAAAAATAGAATAATTAAAAGTGTGATATGAAAAATAAGAAGTTTTTTTAAAATAATAAACAAGGACCAGAAAATTACAGACCAATACAGTTTCTTAATACAGATGCAAACTCCTTAAATGTAATTGATCAATTCTGATCATCATTGTATTCAAACATTATAAACTATGACTAATACAATTTATTCTAGGTGTATGAATATCCACTCATATTAAAAATGAAAAAATATCAAGATAATATTAATGGATGTAACAAGTATTTTATAAAGCATAATACCCAATACACTTTTAGTTTAAAAATGTTCAAAATTAGGATTACTAAGGAATATTTTTAAAGTTGATAGTCCTTACTTTATAAATACTTATACCTAAATAATGGTAATATTTATTTTTTATGTAATAAAAAAAAAAAAACTGATTCTCCCTAAGACCAGCAAAAACAGAAAGACTTTTTCTTTCATCACCTTCAGTTAACATAGTACTATAACTTCCAGAGACTACAATTAAAAACAGTCAGGGTGAAGAACACATACATGCTCATACACACTTACACATATATTTACATGTATATAAAGTATACAATACATGCTCAGAAAAGCTTTGATATTTTGAGCAGTTTATTCAAAGATACATGTGGATGGCTGTTTATTTACAGGTGATGTCAGGTACAAAATAAGGTGAGAACCTGTAAATAGGCAGTGAAAGAGGAAGGTGTGCTGAGAATTTTAAAGACAAGTACAGAGAATACAAAAAGACAGAGGAAGGAAAGGAGAGGAGGAGATGAGACGAAACTTATAGGAGAGGAAGAGGAGCCAGAACCACACAGTTCTGGGATTCATAAGTATTGGGGAGTTCAAAGATAGATGATTAAATAATAAGTAAGGTACATATACCTGAACTACGTGTGTAGCTTGTGTTTATATGATTGAGTTATTAGTTCATTGTGTGGGTGTTATGAGTTGAGGATTTACTAATATAAATCTAACTGATAAATTACAGGCCTCTAGAGGTTTGAATTTACTTGGTCACAGGGATTTGTGACAGCTACTCATAGGGACAAATGGCTTTGTATGTGATCAGCAGGTCTGCTAGGATGAAAACAGGAAGTCCCATCAGCCAGACTGAGAACAGTCTGCTCTGTCTGCTGGTGATTTACAAGCAGTGGCACGATATTCTTATTTTTATGTCACAAAACAGATGACTTCCAAAGTTCCAAGCAAGAATCCACTATAAATTTAAGATTTGAAGCCATAGAGTTAGAGATTTAGTTCTTAGGAAGCCAAGGGGAGAGGTGGTTTCTCAGTGAGAGGAATATTCATGTGGTGGCCCAAGCATGTGAAAATATACTTTTACTTGGATATGTTTTTTATTTACATTTCAAATGTTATTCCATTTTCTGATTTCCCCTTCAGTATCCTCCTATCCCATCATTCTTCCTCCTGCATCTATGAGGGCACTCCTCCACCCACAAACACCTTCTCTCCCACTTCCCAGGCCTGACATTTCCCTACACTGGGACATCAAGCCTTCACAGCACCAAGAGCCCCTTCTCTCATTGAAAATCTAAAAGGCAGTACTCTGCTGCTTATGCTGCAGTAGCCGAGAGTTCTTTCATGTGTACTCTTTTTATTTTAATTGAACAACGTTATTATAAAAAAAACAGAGATAAATATACAGATTTTGAAAGCATTTTTGCATAAAAGTATATGAATACATTTTTGTCAGTAAATGATTATTTTTAAAGGTTTGATAGTATGCATTAAAATCTTACTAGTTACAAAGAGCATAAAGTACATGTAAAACAAGATGTAACTTGGAAATAGTCAAAGTTTTCATGGTGTGTAAAGATTAAAAATAATGATTTTTTTGGCCTTTGTTGTTCTTGAACTTCATATAGACTGTGAGCTATTCTAGGTCTTTTGATATTCCAGATGAAATTTCACATTGCTCTTTCAAACTCTATGAAGAATTGGGTTGGAACTTTGATGGGGATTGGATAGAATCTGTACATTGCTTTTGGTAAGATGGCCATTTTTACAGTGTTGATCTTTCTAATCCATGGGCATGGGAGATCTTTCCATGATCTTTTCTGAGTTCTTCATCGATTTCCTTCTGCAGAGATTTGAGGTTTTTGTCATACAGGTCCTTTACTTGCTTAGTTAGAGTCATACCAAGGGATTTCATATTGTTTGTGCCTATTGTGAAGGGTATTTTTTTTCCTAATTAAGTTCTCGGCATGTTTGTCCTTTGAGTAGAGTAAAGGTAAATACTTGTTTGAGTTAGTTTTATTTCCAGCCACTTTGCTAAAGATTTTTATCAGTGTTAGAAGTTCTCTGTTGGATTTTTTGGTGTCACTTACATACAGTAACATGACATCTGAAAATAGTGATGTTCTTACTTCTTCCTTTCAAATTTGTATTCCTTTGATTTCCTTTCGATTTCCTTTTGCTGTCTACATGCTCTGGCCAGACTTCGAGTACTATATTGAATAGGTATGGGGAGAGTGGGGCAGCCTTGTCTAATCCCTGATTTTAATGGGATTGCTTAAAGTTTCTCACCATTAAGTTTGATGTTGGCTATTGGTTTGCTGTATATTGCTTTTACTATGTTTAGGTATGGGCGTTGGATTCATGTTATTTCCAATACTTTTAACATGAAGAGGAGTTAAATTTTGTCAAATGCTTTCTTAGCATCTAGTGAGATGACCATGTGTATTTTTTTTTTGAGTTTGTTTATTTGGAGGATTACGTTGATAGATTTTTTTTATATTAAACCATCCTTGCATCCCAGAGATGAAGCCTACTTGATCATGGTGAATGATCATTTTGTGTGATCTTAGATTCGGTTTGCAAGGGTTTTGTTGAATATTATTGCATCTATGTTCTTAAGTGAGATTGGTCTGAAGTTCTCTTTCCTTGAAGGTTTTTTGGGTGGTTTGGGAAACAGGGTTATTGTGGCCTCGAAAAATGAGTTAGGTAGTATTCCATCTGACTCTATTTTGTAGAATAGTTTGGAGAGTATTGGTATTAGGTTGTCAATGAATGTCTGATAGAATTCTGCACTGAAGCCTCCAGGACCTGGGCTTTTTTTGGTTGTGAGGCTTTTGATGTTGGCTTCTATTTCTTTAGGTGATATGTGATTGATTATTTTGATGGTTTACCTGGTCCTGGTTTAACTTTAGTATCTGGTATCTCTCTAGGAATTCATTCATTTCCTCCAAATTTTCCAGCTATGTTGAGTATAGGCTTTTGTAGTAGAATCTGCTGATTTCTTGAATGTCCTTAGTTTCAGTTGTTATATCTCCAGTTTCCTTTCTGTTTTTGTTAATTTGGATACTCTCTCTTTGCCTTCTAGTTAGTCTGGCTCAGGGCTTATCAATCTTGTTAATTTTCTCCAAGAAACAACTCTTGGTTTTGTTGATTCTTTAAATGGTTCTTTTTGTTTCTATTTGTTCAATTTCTGCACTGAGTTTGATTATTTCTTGCAGTCTACTCCTCTTGGGTGTATCTGCTTCCTTTGTTCTACAGATTTCAACAATTCTGTCAAGTTGCTAGTGTATGCTTTCTGCAGTTTCTTTTTGGAAGCAGTCAGAGCTATGAGTTTACCTCTCATTACTGCTTTCATTGAATCCCATATGTTTGGGTATGTTGTGTTTTCATTTTCAATAAATTCTAGAAAATCCTTAATTTCCTTCTTTACTTATTTTTTTGACCATGTTATTGTTTAATAGAACATTGTTTAATTACCATGTGCTTATGGGATTTTTGTTGTCTTTGTTGTTATTGAAGACCAGCCTTAGACCATGGAGATCTTATAAGATTCATGGGAGTATTTCAATCTTCTTATATCTATTGAGGCTTGTTCTGTGACTGACTGGTCGATTTTGAAGAAGATGATGTGAGGTGATGAGAAGAAGGTGCTATGAATATTGTGCAGCATGTTTCCTTGTCACTGTATTAATCCTGCCCATCCATGAACATGGAAGATCTTTACATCTACTGAGATCATCTTTGAATTCTTTCTTCAGAAACATGAAGTTTTGTCAAAAAGATCTTTCACTTGCTAGATTATAGTCACACCAAGGTATTTTATATTATTTATGAGTATTCTGAAGGGTGTTGTTTCCCTTAATTTTTTTCTATGCCTGTTTATTCTTTGAATAGAGGAAGGATACTTATTTGTTAATTTTATATCCAGCCACTTTGCTGAAGTTGTTTATGTGCTGTAGAAATTCTCTTGTGAATTTTTTGTTCACTTATGTATACTGTCATATTATCTGCAAATATTGTTATATTTTGAATTCTTTCATTGTAAATTGTATCGAATTCTCCTCCTTTTCTTGTCTAATTTCTCTGCCTAGTACTTCAAGTGCTCTATGAATAGGTAGAAAGAAAGTGAGCAACCTTGTTTAGTCCCTGATTTTAGTGGGATTCCTTCAAGTTTCTCTTCATTATTTTGATATTCACTACTGTTTTACAGTGAAAGACCCCGCTTAGCAACAGTAAATGCCATTTCTGTAAGGCTGTGCACACACGGGGCAGGCTGGGTCAGGGTCCCAGGTGGCCAAGCAAGATACCGGTGGGCGGCCAGCTTGCAATAGACAAAGAAAGGGAGACACTCAGACAAGCCCAGCTTTCAGATAAGCTGCAGCCCCCGACTGGTACCAGGAGTTGTGTCCTTGGAGCCATATTTCTGCCACAGTTCCCACACTTAGATAAGCCCAAGGCAACTATTCTCGGGAGCCGCAGCCCCGGCTGGTGCCAGGTGCTGTTTCCTTGGAGCCATGTCCTTGGGCTCACTCCCTGGCCACATTTAAACTAACCAATTAGAAACCTGTTGCTATGCTTCTGCTTCTGTACCTTGCTTCTGCCCCTCAAGCCCTATAAAAAGGGGACTGCCCCTTTGTCCGGCATGCAAGTCCTCCGAGAGACTGTGTGCCCACAGGTACCTGTGTAAATAAACCTCTTGCTACTTGCATCTGAAGTGAGTGGTCTCGCTGATCCTTGGGACGGGTCTCTTCAGACGGAAGATACCCTCCGGGGGTCTTTCAACAGTATATTGTTTTTTACTATGTCTAGATATGGTCCTTGAATTCCTGATCTTTCTAATACTTTTATCATGAAGAAGTCTTTAATTTTGTCAAATGTTTTCTCAGCATCTAATGAGATTATCATGTAGATTTTTTTTCTTTGAGTTTGTTTATGTAGTGGATTTTATTTATAGATTTTCTTATATTAAATCATCCATACATCCTGGGGATGAAGCCTACTTGATCATGATGCATCATGATTTTGATGTGTTCTTAAAATTGGTTTGTGAGAAATTTATAGATTATTTTTGCATTGATATTTATAACGGAAATTGGTCTGAAGTTTTCTTTCTTTGTTGGGTGTTTTTGTGGTTTAGGTATAAGGATAATTGTTGCTTCATAAGATGATTTAGGTTGTGTTTCTTCTGTTTCTATTTTGTGGAATAACTCAAAGAGTATTGGTATTTGGTCTTCTTTGAAAATTTAATAGAATACTGTACTAAACCCATCTGGTCCTGGACATTTTGACTGATTTAACTGTAAATTTGTAAATTTGTGAATTTGGTATTATTTTCTTTTAGCATAGATTTATATATTATTTTTCTTAATTATGTGGCATATTTTGTCAATGGTTCAAAACTAGAATAAGGAAAATTTACTGACTTCTAAGGGTAGAACGGTGATAATTGCATGCTATGAACAGGTAGTAATGGGTGTTTGTGGCTCAAGGCAGAGAACATAACAGATTAATGGTATAACTGGCATTAATAAATCAAAATCTGTGGCTCCATATAGCAAGCATAACATATTGTTGATATAATACACTGTCCAGGAAACTCATATTTTTTTTCGTACAATCCCTGGTAATTTTGGGTTAATTTCCTGACATCACAAATTAGAACAGGCCTAAATATAATCTCATACTGTATTTGTTTAATTCTTCGTATGTTTTGCATATTTTATTATCAAAACAAGTGGGAATGTTAGGTTTTATTTCTTTGGACAAGAAGGCAAATTATAAGCTTTTTTGTTTGCCAAATGAAAGATATGCTAATTTGGCAGAAAGTTTTTTTTTTTCTTTGCATTTTTAGAAAAGGTGTTTATGTCTACAGAACTTCCAGAATTATATGGGTCAGATTTTACAGAGGCAGAAAGCCTGAATATAAATTCTGATGAATCAAATAATAACATTTGTTTTGCTATTCCTCATATATCACAAATAAAGACTCATGATAGGAACAGAATTTTATCCTAACAAGCCTGAATACCCTATACATACTAATACAATCCATATATATATCTTGATAATACTAAAACTTTGTTTTGACATTTTTTACATTACAGACTATATGGCCTTGGTCAATCTCTTCAGTAGACATGCCTAACTGACTGGTTTGAACTCCTGATCTCAGGGTTTTTCAGCTGGATCCAGTCAGGACACTGAAATTTTCAGTTACTACCCTTTCCCCAGTTCAATGATATCTCACCAGCTCTATTCAGCAGGAAGATGTTATAAAGAGTCATTGTCCCAGTTTCCTGGGTTTAGAAGCTGGAGGTGGTTACTCTATGATTGTCTTTCTGGGAAATTTAGAAATGGTCATAATTTGAACAGGGAGAAAATAGCTAAATTTAATTTTATAGTCATAATCCTATTTGGTAGAAATGTTTAAAATAGTTACTAAGTTGAAGTCATAATTTCTTACTTTGGTACAGAATTTATTTTGATGAATAATCAAAGTTTTCATTGAAATAAATTTGCTCTATTGTTACAAAATTTTTAAAAGTACAAAGCTTAGACTCAGTTTTTCTATGAAAGCAATTACAAACTGATCTGAGATATTCAAGCCCTTGAGTTAAAGGGCAGATAGCAAATTTTTGGCTCTAATTTGGCTCTAGCGTATTTACAAGACTTTTCTTTTCTTTTTTTTTTTTTTTAGAAAAAGCTTAGAATAGTTAGTTAATGAAAAACAGTCCAGATTACTTTATCTAGATAGAGTTTGGAAAAATGTCAGAAATTCATTGAATGTGATATTTAATGTTATTTATTCATTTGTTTTTGAGGCATGTATGCCCCTGACACATTCCCTTTAGTGGATTGAAAAAAAGACATTAAACTTCTATTTAGTTGCTTCATTTGTGACAAGACAGCCACCCAGCATAAATGGCCTTTATCTTCTACAGACCTCTACTGTTCATGAGAGCACACAAGTATAGGATTGGAAAGCTTAATTCTTCTGAGACAGAATAAGCTAGTACTTAATATTTTCTGTTCCAAATGTCTGTCAGAAGATACCAGGCCAGAGAGATGAAGACTGATTGTCTAACTTCTTGACATGCATAGGCTTTATTAGTTGACATCTGTCTCTACAACGTGTCTCAGTTCTGGAAGCTGTGTTAGGCTTCCTATATTTTTCTGATAATATTGGTCCTTCTCAGATTTCTAATGTTATTGAAGACTAGTTATAGTATTATAGCCAACCCAGACCATTTAGCAAACATATTTGAGAGGATAGTTTTCAGATAAAATACAGGCTAACAACAGGACCTAACAGATACAAAAATATAAACATTTTCTCAAGTTAAGTGAGAAAACCAAGTGTTCTATTTAATTGACAAAAATGATACACTAGATGTTAGATGCATCTTCTTCTTTATCTTAATTTTAAAACTTACATAATGATAATAGTTGTGTGCAATTTATATTTGTGAGGAAACAGCCTTTGAACTGGACAAAACAAGGAAAAATGTGGATTGATTTCTATATGCAGGTGAGCGTAAGCACAAGATAAGTAGAAAGCCTGTTACTGGGCAGTGAAAAAGGAAGGCAGGCTGATATTTTAGAGATAAATACAGAGTATAGAGAGACAGAAGAAGGAAAGAAGAGGAGGAGACATGATGGAATCTACAGGGGAGGAAGAAGATCCAAAAACCCAGGATCCTGGGATCCATACGTATTAGGGTTTTTTTAAATAGATGATTAAATAATTTGTAGGGTACCTATGCCCCTTCAAGGTGTGTAGCTTGTTTTTATACCGCTCCAGTTTTGAGTTCATTGTGCAGACAATTTGTGGGTTGAGTGTATAATAATATAGATCTGACTGATAAATTATAAGATCCTAGAGTTTTGATTTTACCAGGATATGTAGATTTGTGACACTTAACCACAAAGAGCAGATGTCTAGAAATGTGAGCACAGAGTCTGCCAGGGTGAAAACAGGTTGGCGCATCCAATGTGCTGAGAACAGTCCACTCTGTCTGCTGGTGCCTTGCTGGCAGTAGCATGGGATTCTTATTTGTATTTCACACAACGCATACCAATTAAAGTTTCTCAGTTCTAATAAAATTCACCTTTAATTGAATATTATTGGTATATAAAAAGTCTAACTAAATTTTAGAAATCCCTTATATTTTCTTCAATAGAAGCACATAAGATTAACATTCAAAAGTTAATGATATTCTGGGTGGCAAGGTGGATAAGTCAGTAAGAATATTTATAAACATGTCTGACAACCTGTGTTCAATCCCTGGGATTCACACAGTAGAATGAAAACTAATTTCTTGTTACTTAGTCATTCTCTAATCTTCACATATGCATAAATAAATAAATAATGCAATTAAAACACTACTTTAAATTTTAATGAAAGTGTTTATGTTAATATTTTGTGTGCTTGCACTTGTATTAAAAAAATGCAAAGGTCGAAAGTACAAATTAAATACCAATAGGAAATATTTTAAAACACATACACACACACACACATACACACAAACACACATATACATACATTCATTCACCTGTGTGTGTGTGTGTGTGTGTTTGTGTAATATATGACAAAGGGATAGTATCTTTGTTAAGATTCTTTCACCTTGGTAGTACAAAGAATATTTGTTCAAAAATTGAGTGTCATAGCTGTTTATATGGAAAGAGCCAAGCCAGTAAAGGGTTTCTTTCTCCCTATAAATGGTTGTGCTTTCTGTTAGCAGGTCTTTGTTAACTGTGGAAATAATAGCTCCTGGCAAACTTGTGGAACGGAAAACTCAAGCAGACGTACTTGACTGGAAGCTCAGTTAGCAGATTAACCTTGTTAATCTCCTGAAGATGATTGCCCAAGCCATCTCTGTACTACTCCACTGAACAATCTCATCTAAAACTGTTTACAGCAAACATTATGATTTATATATCATCATCCAAGTATATAGAGAAAAGGCTTCACTTTGTACTGTCTTCCAAAGTCTTCTTAGTAATATATTCTGAGGTTATTTTTGCCATCACCTCTGTTGTATATTATGTTTGTTCATCTGACTCAAGGTTCTGTGGGAAACCTGGATCTTTAAAACATTTTCATTATGTGTCTCAAATGGTTTACTTGGATTAATTTTTGAAGCAAGAAAAATTATGTGGGAATTCACTCTTTATATCTCTAACAGCTGATTAAAAAATTGCTTCAAAGTCTATGTCTAAATTGTATATTACAGATGTGTGTGAAATTATTATTGTGGATATTCACTTGAAATCATCCTCACAGCACTGATATATCAAAAGTGATTTTTGCTTCACAAAATAAATACAACATATACTGTCCACAGACATATAGAATCATGGAATGGAGGTATGATGAAGTGATCATTCTCATTTTAATATGATGTCAAAAAGGTAACTCACAACCAATCAGAATTGGGATATCTGGCTGAGGTGGCTTGTCTATGGGGAGGAATAATAACAGTATTTCAACTTATTTTTCTCTCTTAATATTTATAAAAGTGGAATGGTTCACATTCCAAAAAGATTCCTATTTTCTATCATGTATATTTTGTCAAAATATGTTTCTGAACTCTATGAAAGATTGAGATGGGTGTTGCCAACCTCTCAGGATTGTTCTTTGTCTGTCTTTCAGAGTTTAAGTATTAATTAAGACCAATTTAGTTAGATAGACTCTGGCTAACTGTATTTATAATTCAAAGGCATAGGGGCTTGGGTTGTTTTGTTATCTCAGTCTCTAAGTTAATTTACTTTGGTATATTCCAACTGTTCCTTAGTTGCTTTGATCTGATCAGATGAGACCAAATGGGTATTGTATTTCACTTCCACGAGGTTCTCTTGTTGTACAGCAGTGGACTGTGCTCAGTTAAAGCAAAGCAGGAACAGTCCACTGATTTCTTGAGTGGAAATGTTCTCAAAGTGCTTTGGATAATTGAATGACCACTTGTGTAACCATGCTTTGAACTTTTACATGAAGCTTTACTTATCATGGGAAAAAATTACAGTGGTAAAATTTAGGCTCTACTCTGGCTTATCCTCACTGAAATTGGCAGAAAACTTAATTTGATATTTTCTGTGAGTACCAAGATAACTGGGAATATAAGTTAATATAAGAAATGGTTTCCTTACTTCTTTCACGAGACAT
Source organism: Micromys minutus (assembly GCF_963924665.1). Lineage (NCBI taxonomy): Eukaryota > Metazoa > Chordata > Mammalia > Rodentia > Muridae > Micromys > Micromys minutus. The sequence continues at coordinate 64,974,894 of NC_137970.1, forward strand.
GAGTAAAGTAATTCAAAATTGATAAAGAACAATTATGTTTCAATGACTTCTTATATATGGAGATGCGTGAATACTTGTCATCCTTCGAAAGAAATCAAAGACATGGCAGAAAATATGGCAAGAAATGTTGTTCAGCCATTTTGACCATAGTATTCCTGAAGTTTATATCAGATAACCATATCCATGACTGAATGGGTCATAGATTTCTATCTCATTGCATGGTGATTTTTGCTGTGCTAGTTATTAGCTACTAAGAATTTAATAAACAGATGCTTATTTCCACTGTCTGTGTAAAGAATACAAAGAAGTAAGTTTAGTCAGGACAGATGGCCTGGCTGTAGATTGTTGGGCACCTGGAGGAGCCTCAGAAGATCTCTCACTCCTGAGCCCACTGGTGAGTCCAAACTTCCTCTCCTCTGTCTTTCAGAGAATAACTACCTGGAACTCTCAGAGCACAAGTATCAGTGTTGCCTGGGAACAGACACTTTCAGCCAAAACCCAGAGCCAGTCCAGTTTCATCAGGACTGGCAGCCTCCCTGCACATTCCTAGACACCATGAAGAGCAGCAGAAGCATTCTCACTCCTGAACCCATGGGTGTGTCCACACTCCCTCTCCACTTACTATCAGATACAATGAAAGGAGTGCTACGATGAAAACTCATAGTTCTTAGCAGCTCTAAAAACAAACTGAAGAGAGCATACATTAACATATTTAAAGGACACCTGAAAGCTATAGAACAAAAAGAATCAAATACACCCAAGAAGAGTAGAATGCATGGAATAATCAAACTCAGGGCCAAAATTAACCAAGTCGAAGGAAAAAGAGTTACAAAAAGAATTTTTAAAAAATTAAACAACAACAAACAGGAGCCTTTTTGTTTATTTGTTTGTTGGTTTGTTTTTTGTTTTTGAGAAAATCAACAAGATTGATAAACCCTTAGCCAGACTAACTAGAGGGTACATATAGAGAATCCAAATTTTAAAAACATCAGAAATAAAAGGGGAGACAACAAGTAGTGAAGAAATTAAAGAAGCCATCAGATCCTACTACAAAATCGTATACTCAACAAACTGTAGAAATGACAATTTTCTAAATAGATATCAGGTACCAAAGTTAAATCAGGATTAGGTAAACCATGTAAACAGCCCCCCATAAAACCTAAAGAAATAAAATCAGTCACCAAAAAGCCTCCCCCGCAATAAATATATAAATAAAACAAAACCACTGCCAAACTCATTCTGCAAAGCCAAAATTACCCTCATTCCTAAACCATACAAAGACACTACAAAGAAAGGGAACTCCAGAACAGTTTTTCTCAAGAACATAGATGCAAAAATACTCAATTAAATCTTTGCAAACCAAAACCAAGGACAAATTAAAGCGATCATTCACCATGATTAAGTATCCTTCATTTCAGGGATAGAAGGATAGTTCCATATATGGAAATCCATCAACATAATCCTCTGTATAAGCAAACTCAAAGGAAAAAAAAAACACATAATAATCTCTTTAGATACTGAGAAAGCATTTGACATGATTTAACACACATTCACATTAAAAGTCTTGCAAAGATCAGGAAGTCAAGGCTCATATTTAAACATTGTGAAAGCAATATACAGCAAACCAGTAACCAATATCAAACTAAATGATGAGAAACTTGAAGTGATCCCAATAAAATCAGCGACTAGACAAAGTTGCCTACTCTCTTCCTACCAATTCAATATCACACTAGAAATACTAGCTGGAACAATCAAACAGGAAAAAAGGTCAAAGGGATACAAATTGTAGATGATATAATAGTATGGCTATATGACACCAACAATTCCAACATAGAAATCCTACAGTTGATAAAGAACTTCAGCATAGTAGTTGGATATAAAATGAACTCAAACAAATCAGTAGCCTTCCTCTACACAGAGGATAAACAGGCTAAGAAAGAAATTAGAGATTCAACACCATTCACAATAGTCACAAAAAATATAAAATACCTTGTTGTGAACATAAGTAAGCAAGTGAAGGATCTGTATGACAAGAACTTCAGGTCCTTGAAGAAAAAAAATAATGAAAATTTCAGAAGGTGGAAAAAATCTGTTATGCTCACAGATTGGAATGATCAACATAGTAAAAATGGTCATCTTGACTAACACAATCACAATGCAATCTCTATCAAAATTCAAATTCAATTCTTCACAGAGTTAGAGCAATTTCTAAATTCATTTGGAATAATAAAAAACCCAGGTTAGCAAAAACTTTTCACAATAATTAAAAAAAAAAATATCTGGGGGAATGATCATTCCTGACCTCAAGATGTGTTACAGATCAAATATGATAAAAAAAAAAAAAAAAAAAAAAAAAAAAAAAAAAAAAAAAAAAAAAAAACTGCATGGTGTTGGTACAGAGACAGGCATGTAGATCAATGTAATAGAAATGAAGATCCAGAAATTAAGCTAGCCTCCTATGGTCACTTGATCTTTGACAAAGGAGCTAATAATATTCAATGGAAAAAGGACAGCCTCTTCAACAAATAGTGCTGGTTCAACTGGTGGTCAGCATGCAGAAGAATGCAAATTCATCCTTTCTTACCTACTTCTACAAAGCTCATGTCCAAGTGGATCAAAGACCCCCACATAAAACAAGTTACAATGAAACTAATAGAACGGATAGTAGGGAAGAGCTTAGAGTACACATGCACAGGAGAAATTTTACTGAATGACATCAGTGGGAGAAGTCTTTGGTCCAGAGAAGGTTAGTTTTCTCAGTGTATGGGAACACCAAGGCACTGAGTTGGGAGAGGGAGCACTTTCTTGCAGGCAATGGGAGGATAAAGGGTATGGGATTTGGGGAAGGGCATAACATCTGAAATGTAAATACAGAGTATATACAAAAAAAAGAAAAAAAAAGAAAGTAAAAGGCACAGGTCAATATATGACATGATAATAAGACTCATAGAATATTATTCTCACAAGTGAGTGTTCTAGGAAAATCCTACAAATTTGTGTTTTTATATGTAATCTTGGTGTCCTACTTCATAACAAACAGATTCAATTGTAATGTAGAGTTATAGCCTGTGTGTCATTTGTTGGACAGTGTTTTTGATATGAGATTGAATACAAGGACCATATATAAATTAAAGTTACATAAATTTGTTTTTGAGGTACAAAGAACAAATTTAAGGTAATATTTTTGGTTATATCTACTGAATGCAACAGAGGAAATGGAGATCACAAGATCTACTGTGTGTGTGTGTTTTAGTGGAAATATAATGTTCAAACAGAAGGTTAGCCACGAGGACAATGGGCACACCCTTCTGTCAGTGCTAGCAACATATTCATCTTATTTACTTTTAGCAGAAAATAATGAAAAGCCTCCCATGCTAGCACTTGCTACAAACAATCTGCTTTTATGGCTTGTCAAATATAGTGACCACCCATCACTTGTGGTATATTGTGTTCACATTTTCATCCATTTGCATGGGTCCTTTTTCCCTAGACTTGAGATTGCATCTAAGTGTAGACTTGGCTAGGATCCTTCACTGGAAAAGGAATGTAGGGAGTCAGCAAAGAACTGGAGAAAAAAACAAAAAACAAAACAAGAACCAAAAACAAAACAAAAAACACACAAACAAACAAATAAAAAATAAAGTTGAGCTTCTAGGAGAAATAACATTCTGGAATCGTGGTCTAAATGCTTGTGGAATTCAATGGATGTAAGTACTATTCAGAAACCTTCAGTTGCCCATAGGCAAATCACCCAATGTATCAAGTCTCAGAAGGAAAATAAGGCAACATGGAACATAAAGAAAAAAAAAAAAGTTGTCCATTCAGGTTTCTGAAAATACCATGACAGAAAACTGGTGACAGGTTAAAGAAGAGGCAAAATAATTTATCATATGATAAGAGTTGTTAACAACAACAAAAAATAAAATTTATTTTATAGAAAATATAATGTAAGAGATACAAATGACACTGATAAATTCTCAGAGAAAATGATATTTTTGGAAAATTCCTTTATACTGTTGTATTTGCTGTTAATATTCAATTGATACCTGAATAGTTTAAAAAAAAAACTTCTATCTTGTTAATTTACAAATTTTGTAGAATCACTTGTCTTAAGTTTGGCTATTTAAGGTAAGGTGTTATGGCTGATTGTGGAAAGATTATAAGTCACTACACTGAATCTCTTAAGTAGTGAGTTTATTGGAATTGAAGAATGTAAATTTATATTTGTATTTATTTTTTCTCCTTTTTTTTCATTTTTTCTCCACATACAAGTTGAGAATATAGATGAAGGAACATTTTTAAATATTTTTAAGTTTCAGAAAACTGTAAAACATATTTGAATGTTAAACATTGGCTAGACAAACTTATATTTTTGATTGATATCTTCTGGTAAATAAAACAAATGAATCAAAATAGAAATGAGTGTCATGCCTTTAGAGAGAAATGAAACAAACCATGCAAAATCCAGAAGGAATGACCAGCAAATGATTTCAGCTGACTTTGGCTTAGGACCAGGATCTAGCAGTTACTACAAACATTGGTGGAAGTAATTCATTATTTCATAGGCAGTGTTTGATAGGCCCCGGGGTAGAAAGAAACAATACCTCGGTGACAAGGTTTCTGAGAGTATTTATATTAGGAAAAAGTATGTAAATAATGAACTGTAATTATGCAAAGTACAAAATAAAGTTAATATTACCTACCTAAATTACTCCCAGAAAATGGTAGTACTGAGACAAGGTTTAGCAATTAGAGTTCCTTTGCAGGTGATAAATATAAATTAGGCCAATCATAATACATTAATAGAAATATAAGGAAGACACTTTTTACACTAGAAAAATATGTAAAATGTCCTCAAATGTGGGTTAAAAGACAAATAAAAGATTTGTACATCACTTGAAATCTGAACAAAATACTTGGGTTCAATTAGGAATATGCACTATTTATTCAATGACAAGCTTCCCCATTGAAACCAACTTGATGTAAGGAGTTTTACATAATAACCTTTGTCTTCTTTGCATTATTTTGCTACTACTGTAGAAAAAGTCTTGTAGGTGGCTTGCAGAAATGATATTTAACAGACAAGGATAGAAACCTGTGGAGAGAAAAAAAAAGACAGATCTTTATAAATTAATTCTTACTAGAAGCTTTGAAGTTGACATTTATCTTAATTATAGTAAGAGAAAAAAGATGATACATTTTCCCTAGAATTCTGAAAATAACTGCTTCTCAAGTGTATTTAAATAACAGTGAAGAAATCTGTTTTGTCACTTGTGAGAATGAAGGCACTTGGCACAAAGGATAAGCTCTTTTTTAAAGATTTGCCTTCTGAATGAACATTCATATTAATAAATGTAATTGGAAGAGTACTGGATGTAAACAAAGCACTTTAGTTACAAGGATTAAGGAGAAATTTTTGAGATGTGGAGAAGCTATTCCTTGGTTGTCTTTCCTCTATTTTTTTCCTTTTTTTTTTTTTTTTTTTTTGTGAATGAAAAGCTCTTTAATGGCCCATTACGTATTATGTAAAACTTGAAGCTTTTCTAGATAGTTGAGGCTTTCATTACATGTTTCTTTGGATAGAGAAGAGTGGGAGAGAGAGAGAGAGAGAGAGAAAGAGAGAGAGAGAGAGAGAGAGAGAGAGAGAGAGAGAGAAAGAGAGAGAGAGAGAAAAAAGAAGAAGAAGAAGAAGAAGAAGAAGAAGAAGAAGAAGAAGAAGAAGAAGAAGAAGAAGAAGAAGAAGAAGAGGAAGAAGAGGAGGAGGAGGAGGTGGAGGAGGAGGAGGAAGAAGAAGAAAGAGAAGAAGAAGAAGAACAACAACAACAACAACAAGAACGACAAGAAGAAAAAAAACAAACAAAAATAAATGTGAGAATAATAAAGATTTGTTATTTGCTCAGCCTCATCTTGAATGCTCAATCTTCCTGATTCAGTCTGCTCAGTGCTATGATTATAATCAGTCACTAGCATATTAGGCTGTAGACTAGTGTTATGCATAAGTTAGAATTGTTGCCACTGTCTGTTTTGCATAAAATTACATTAAATTATTTAAAAAATTCTATTTGGTGTTTGTTTTAAAATAATGCCAGTCAGATATTGGCTACTTTATTTCCAGAAGTTCCACTTGGTATCTCTTTTTAATTCTTAATTTCATTATTAAGATCTTCTTACTTCCTCTTTATGTTTAATTCTCCTTTACAGCTTGAACAGATTCAAAGTGAATACCTTGAAGTAATTATTTGCTAAATTCATCATATATCCTCATTGTGCTTGTTGCAAAATTATTTTCTCTTTGTTACACAGTTTATGTATTTTTATACTTTTTTATTATTGTGATTTTTACATCATTAAACATCTAAGTTTTTGTCCCGCGCAACCGTCTCTCCTGCAAGAACGATGCGGCACACGAAATAGGATTCTTCTGCGGTAAACTTTAATGCTCTCGAGAGGCAGAGCATAAGCATACATCAAGTAGAAGCGAAGACCATGAACTATCTAGCCCGTCCCCTTATAAAGGAATCAGTCCTTGCCTTGGACGTGGAGCCCCCTGATTGGTTGAAACTCATCAGGCCCTATGACGCCACGGGAGAGGCAGAGCTCAAGGAGTGGAAAGTTACCCAGCACGTGCGCACATGACTTGTTTACTGCTAACTCCAGCCGGTTGTCAGCGCCATCTTGTAATGGATAATGTGCAGGTGGCGCCCCACATCTCCCCCTATCTTTTATTCTTTAATCAAAGTAGGACACCCATATTAGGAGGGTGGAGATAGATGTCAAATCCTCATTAAAGTGTATAAAGACCATGTACAGGAGTAACCGCTAGGCTTTTTGTAGCCCGTAGTACTCTTGACCTGTCACTCTGCCGTTTTTCTGAGGGAGGGACACTGGGGCAGGCAACCCTCATGCAAAATGACATACCTCCCAGAGATACCCCGCGACAAGGGGCTCTCAGTGCGATGCTTTGCTTATCATCCCTCATGGGCTGCTCAAACCAGACACTCTAATCCTGTGCAATGAACTGAAGTTCTAGGAGTGCAAGAGCTGTCTGTCTGGCGACTTACTGCTTAAGCATAGACAACCAGATATCGGCTGATGCTCCATGTTCTAGAGCGACAAGCGCTTGGGCAATAACCACCTTGTCTCTTTTTGTTTGGGCCTTGAGCTTACAAACCAGCCAGAGAAGCAACGCAAGTCCACAGTAAAGGATTGCTCCAAAGAGTCCCACCCCCACCCAAGTTAATATCGGTGGTGAAAAGCTTAGGGAAGACTGTAGCATCATGTTCCACTGGAATTGGTTTCAGGAATGCCGACAGAATCGCCCATCTCGCCTCTCCTCTGACTCTCTGGTTCCAAAGCATCAGGAGCAAGGCTGTCATCAGGAGTCTCCACCATTTTTCGAGTGAGCCTCTCGGGGATCCAGAAGGGATTATTTTCATCCTGAGGGAAAACACAAACAGCTCCCCTGGATCTTATCAACACAAGATCCGGTCCTTTCCATTTATTAGTTATGACATCTTTCCATTTCACCATCTCTCTTGGTTTGTCCATAGGTAGGCAATGCCTTTCAGCCGCTGTATGGCCGTGGTCATCAAGATTTAAAAAATTTAAGGTGAATAGTGCCATGGATACTGCGGTCCTAGGCACAGGGGGCAAAGCCTGCATAATTGCCCCTTTTTGTTTTATTAGATATGATTTAAGGGTGCAGTGAGCACGTTCCACAATACCTTGTCCTTGTGGATTATACGGCAAACCTGTAAGATGAGTCACAGCCATCTGGCTACAAAATTGTTGGAATTTTTGTGAGGTATAGGCCATGTTCTATAGGGCCAAGCAAATGCATTTGTTCATTGATGGCTCTCAATTCATGCAACAATCACCATTTTCCTGATTTCTTTTTAATCACAAAAATGGGGGTATTCCAAGGTAAAGTAGAGGGTTCTACATGACCCAATTGTAGTTGTTCTCTAACTAATTGGGTAACAACTTCTAATTTTTCAGAGGTAAGGGGCCATTGAGGAACCCATACCGGATCCTCCGTTTTCTATGGTATGGGCCGTACTGCCTCAATGGCGCTTAGGAAAAGCCCAGACCCTGCCTTTCTTTGTTGGGGTTAGGCGAGACAGGCTCTAGGGGTCCTTGTTCATAGCGTCCCAAGCCTTTTCCCTCTTTAAAACAGATCTGTCTATCAGGGGCTTGTGGAGGGCCCCTCTGGGACTGCAAAATGGCTGCCGCGAGACCTGCATTAGTGAGTGGCCCGCCCAGTTCTCTACAGACTCGAAGCCAATCTTGAAGACCTTTGCCCTTTCTAGGGGCGATAGCGGCTTGACATTCTTTGGTGGCCTGCTCAAAAATAAGCTGTTCAATAAGAGGGGCAGCCTGCTCGGGATCCCCAAAGATCCGAACTGCCGCCTTGGTCATACGGGCTGCAAAATCTGAAAAAGGCTCTTGCGGTCCCTGAATGATTTTTGTAAGCTGATTATCGGCCCCTCCCTTTTTTGAAATTGCCTTCCAGGCCTTAATGGCTGTGCTTGATACTTGGGTGTAGGCACCCCAATGATAAGCTGTCTGATCTGCTGCATAGCGACCTTGGCCAGTCAGCAGATCAAATGTCCATTCTTGTTGTTCAGGAGTCAAAGCCGTAGCATTGGCTCTTGCTTGGGTTTGGGCTGCCTCATACCAAAGAGCCTTCCACTCCATATACTGTCCCATGCTCGGTAGAGCAGCCTTGGCAATTGTCTGCCAATCAGAGGGAGTTAAGGCAGAGATAGCCAGTCTGTCAAGATGAGCGATAGTAAAGTTGGCAGTTACCCCGTATTTTCTGACTGACTCTGCCAATTCTTTTATTTGATTATATTCTACGGGGGCATGAACACAGCCACCCTCAGCTGTCTCAAACATAGGGAAAGCAATACACATCTGCCTTCTCACCCTTTCCAGGAGGAACGAGAAGGATTTTACAGGCGTGCGTGCTGCATAAAGAGGGGGGGCCATGGGTAAAGGAGGCGCTGTCGGGACAATTGAGGACAAGTGCATGGGCCTGCAATGCTCATCAGGATAATATATTTTTTCCTCATATCTAGCTGCTTCTTCATCTATCTCTGCTTCTTCTGGGTCTAAGCCTTCTCGCTCATCATCATCTGAAGTCTCGGGGCTATCAATGTTAAGAGCCTCAAAGTCTTCTACAGGGTACAAGCTGACTCCCTTTTTCTTAATATTAGAGGGCATAAGGGAATGAAAATCTGAAGGTTTGTGGGTAACAACTCTCCCACTGTACAGCGTACCTGGAGGTCCTTTTTCCTTAGAGGGGGAATATTTTTTCTGGCGCGCGCCCACCCTCTCGCTCTGTTCGGCTTCTGATAGTCTATCTTGGACTTCACTCAATACCTCTTGCCCCGCAGCGACAGCAGGCCTACAACTCTTATCTTTTAAACAATTTTGTACCATCCTCCAAATGGCCATGGTCCCGGGCCCGAGGTCTCCGGCAGTCTGCGCACAGTCTAATTCTCTACCCAATTTTTTCCATGAGGCTGGTGAGAGAGACCCAGAGACCGCAAACCAAGAGGCAGTACACACTACCTCTTTTACGAAAGGCTGCAAGATGCGGGTGGGCAATTCTAAATCTCTCTGCTTAAGAATTGACTGAAGGGCTGTAATGGTCGAGTGTGAAGAGCCCATCACAGCGATGTAATGCCCGCGGCTTATTTGTGTGGTGGTACAAAGTGAAACTGAAAGGCAAGTCTCAGCGCGTTCCGCTTTTTTTTATCTACAAAGACTTAAGGAACGCAGGTGTGCCCTGATTTATCTACGTCCGACTTAAGCACAAAATTAACACCAGCCCCGTTGGACACAAGAGGAAATTAAGAGGAAGAGAATAAAAACTGCACTGACAAAGACCAGAGCCTCTATGGACCCTTCCCAGGCCGCGGAAGTTTTAAACCAAATTTTAAAAAAAATCCAGGGTCAGACATACCTTGCCGAACTTATCTCCCCGCAGTTCTGGATCCTCCCTGCCCGGAGACAGGGGGCCTTCGCTGGTGCAGACGATGGAGTAGTCGAGTTCCCGGGTTTCGGCACCAGATGTCCCATGCAACCGTCTCACCTGCAAGAACAACACGACACACGAAATAGGATTCTTCTGAGGTAAACTTTAATGCTCTCGAGAGGCAGAGCATAAGCATACATCAAGTAGAAGCGAAGACCATGAACTATCTAGCCCGTCCCCTTATAAAGGGATCAGTCCTTGCTTTGGATGTGGAGCCCCCTGATTGGTTGAAACTCATCAGGCCCTATGACGCCACGGGAGAGGCAGAGCTCAAGGAGTGGAAAGTTACCCAGCACGTGAGCACATGACTTGTTTACTGCTAACTCCAGCCGGATGTCAGCGCCATCTTGTAATGGAGAATGTGCAGGCGGCGCCCCACAAGTTTTATTTTCTATGTGATAGATTTATGTTTTATCATTGGAAAAATAACTTATTGGCCAACACTTTGGTTTCAAGGTTAATCTCTAAGATGACTTAATGTACATCTTCAACAGATATTAGGATTAGTCTATTCATAACTTCTTGCCTCTTGATGTCTGTACAAAATTCCTAGAGTATTAACATATACCCTTAATAGTCAGAAATTGTTTTTGCAAAGGCTACATATTTTCTAGTATTTCTTCATTACTTAGTTGGTATTCTGTTTTAATGATTATTTAACAGTATCTTGCATTTCTATACTTAGTTTTGGGAATTTTTTTGTCCAGTATTACCTCTTTCATCCTCCCTTACTCTAGCAGAAGCTTCTCTCCCAAAAAAGCTTGCTTCTACTTTGTAATGTTTTTATTTTAATTTTGTTTTATTTTGTTTTTTTAATTTAATTATGTTTTTTTGCTTGAAGGTAAGTTGGGGGGTAATTACTAGAATATGTGCAACTTATCAGCGGTTACATAACTGAATAAAACTGACTCCCTCTCACATTCATAATAAAGTGGTAACATCCAGGCCTCTTAGTAATTGCTTTTGTAGGGAGCTCCTGACTACAAAAATAGTGTCATATCCAGAAGACATAAATTTTTGAACTCTTTCTCAACCTCTGGATCCTAATATATTTTTAGATTGTATATTTTCTTATTAATAGTTTGTATAGTTTCATTTTTCTTGAAAATATATTAAAGATAATATATTTTGACCATACATTCTCCATCTTCTAATTATTTCCAGATATTACACTCCTTCTACTCTGATTTTCTATCACAGAACCTTTGAGGTAGTTACCATATAGGACTCCCACATTTTGGTGAGCACTTTCCAGATCCTCTACTGTAATTGTCATTTGTGAGAGTGTTCAGAATGTGCATGAACAAGCAAAATGTAGTATCTTATTAATATAAAGGGAAGAGGAAAATGTGTGTTCGTGAAATATATGTAGCCCTTTCTGTTCAGAGATCTCTTGTTACTGACATTCTGTTTTCGAAACAAGCCAGCAATGCTATGCTCCAGCTTCTGTGCACTGGCTCTATAAAATAAGAACAAAGAGCTCTTTGACCTTTCTGATTCTTGTTCTGACATCTAATAAATGCCTTAAAGCAGAGAACTTGCATAATCTGATAGCACCCTTACTGCATTTTCATTTTATTCTCTAATCTCTGCCCCATGTTACTCTCAGCTACAACCTGAAAAATAGTTATCTCACCCAACACTCTCAGGTTTACAATATTATTTTGTAAAAGAACATTACAGAAATAATTACTCTGTCATATCTAGGCAGATACATTTGATACATACTTCAAAATCAATATTTAAATTATGGTATTACTGAGGTAATTTTAAAACAGAAAATTGAAATATGCTATCTACAAAAACTGATATTATGACAACTGAGTTACCATCTGGAAATAATTAAATTGTATCCCACCACAGTTCTTACACCAAAATATATTCCAGATGGGTTGAAATTTAAATATAAATAAGTAAAAAATATGTAAGTAGCAAACAAATAGAAAAGCAAAAGTTCCTCATAATGGAAGTGTTTTTCTTTCAAAAGTATTCTTACATTGAAAATCTAAATATAATGAGAATAGATCAGTAAAGCAAACTACATTGTTATTTCAGTTTCAGTAAATTAGTTTGGCTGAATATTTATCTTTTTCATATCCATCAGCCAGAATGTTCCCATTTTGTCTAATTGTAGCAAAATTCAATGGCAAAAAAAACCTCTGCTGGGGCCACAGCACAACTTCAATTTGGGAACTACGAAAACCAATCTTTGTCCAAAGGTTTAATTCTCAGGTCAAACTTGGCTAAGGACAAATGTCTCTCACAGTGTTGCAGGACTATAAAAAAAAAAAAAAAAGGAAAAAAAAAGTAATCATTCTTCTGCCTTTTAAGTATTGACTGAGCTTTGAGGAAGTACAGTTTCTCATACCGTATTTTTTATGAATGAATTAGAATAGCTCTCTGTATTCACATTTCAAATGTCATCTCCTTCCTACCCACTCCCATCTGCCTGCCCTCTCCACTTTCGTCAGTGAAGGTGCTCCCTCTCCCAACCGCCCTCTCCAACTTAGTACCTTGACATTACCCTACATTGTGAAAGCTTGCCTTCACTAGACCTAAGGCCTCTTCAAAACAGAAAATGCTGTCCTCTGCTACTTATGCAAATGGAACCATGGGTCTCTCCATGTGTGTTCATTGATTGGAATTTTACTTCCTGGGAGTTCTGGAGGGTTTGGTTGGTTGATAATGTGGTTCTTCCCATGGGGTTTCAAACCCTTTAAGCTCCTTCAGTCCTTTCTCTGTCTCTTTCATTGGGCTCCCTATGGTCAGTCCAATAGTAACCTGCAAGCATCCTCAACTGTATACTTATGATTCTGACAGAGCCTCTAATGAGGCATTCATATTAGGCTCCTGCCAGTAAGCACTTCCTGCCATCAGTAATAGTGCTTGGGTTTGGTGGCTGCAAATGTCCTGGTTCCATAGGTGGGACAGTCTATATACCAATACCATGTGGTTTTTAATCAAAATTGCTGTCTAACTTAGTTTGAAGTCAGGGATTGGGATTGCCTGGGGAGATCTTTTACTGTTGAGAATAGATTTTATTATTCAAGGATTTTTGTTATTCCAGATGAATTTGCAGATTGCTCTTTCTAACTTTATGAAGTATTGAGTTGGAATCTTGATGGCGATTGCATTGAATCTGTAAATTGGTTTTGGTAAGATGGCCGTTTTTACAATGTTAATCCTTCCAGTCCATGAGCATGAGAGATCTTTCCATCTTCTGAGATCATCTTCAATTTACTTCCTCAGAGATTTGATGTTTGTGTCATACAGATATTTCACTTACTAAGTTAGGGTCACATCAACTTATTTCATAATTGTTTGTGACTATTGTAAAGGGTATTTTTTTCATTATTTCTTCCTCAGCATGCTTATCCTTTGAGTAGAGAAAGACTATTGATTTCTTTTTAGTTAACTTTATAACTGGCTACTTTGCTGATGTTGTTTATCAGCAGCAGGAGTTCTCTGGTAGAATTTTGGAGTCACTTAAGTATACTATCATATCATTGGCAAATAGTGATATTTTGAAATATTCCTTTCTGATTTTTGTTCATTTGGCTTCCTTAGTTGTCTAATTAGTCTGGCCAGAAATTCCAGTAATTTATTTAATAGAGGGAGAGTGGACAACGTTTTCTAGTCTCTAATTTTTGTGGAATTGCTTCAATTTTCTGTTTAGTTTCATGTTGGCTATGTCAGTTTGCTGTACATTGCTTTTACTATTTGTAGGCATGTGTCTTAGATTCCTTATTTTTTTCAAGACTTTTAACATGAAGGAGTGTTAAAATTTGTCAAAAGATATCTCAGTATCTAATGAGATGATCATGTTTTTTTTCCACCCTTTAAGTTTGTTTATATGGTGGATTACATTGATGGATTTCCGTATATTGAACCATCCCTTTATCCCTGGGATGAACCCCACTTAATCATGGTAAATGATCCTTTAGATGTGTTCTTGAATTTGATTTGCAAGAATTTTATTGAGTATTTTTGCATCAGTGTTCATAAGGGAGACTGGTCTAAAAGTTCTTTTTTATGTAAGGTATTATTGTGGTTTAGGTATGAGCATCAAAGAACAAGTTTGTTATTGGTGGGTTCTGTTCCTATTTTGTAGAGTAGTTTGGAGCATATTGGTATTAGGTCTTCTATGGCTGTCTGATAGAATTCTTCACTAAGCCCATTTGGTCCTGAGGTTCCTTTTTGGTTTGGAAAGCTTTTGTTGATTGCTTCTATTTCTTTAGGTGTTATGGAACTGTTTAGATGGTTTGTCTGATTCTGATTTAATTTTTCTACTCGTATCTGTCTAGAAATTTTCCCATTTCCTCTAGATTTTCCCATTTTGTTGAGTATAAGCTTCTGTATTAGGATCAGATGATTTATTCAAATTCCTTAGTTTCTGTTTTTATGTCTCCTCTTTCCAATTTTGTTAATTTGGATACTCTCTCTGTGCCCTCTAGTTAGTCTGACTAAGAGTTTATTGATCTTATTTATTTTTTCAATGAAACAGCTTCTGGTATTTTATTATTATTATTCTTTATAAAGTTCTCTTTCTTTCTACTTGGTTGTTTTCTGCTTGGAGTTAGACTATTTCCTGCTGTTAACTCCTCTTTGGTGTATCTGCTTTTTTTTTTGTTTTTGTTTTTTTGTTTGTTTGTTTTGTTTTTTTGTTGTTGTTGTTCTTGTTCTAGAGTTTTCAGTTGTGCTTCCAAGCAGCTTATGTGTGCTCTCTCCAGTTTCATTTTGGAGGCACTCAAAGCTATGTGTGTTCTTAGTATTTATTTCATTGCATCCTATAGTTTTGGGTATATTGTGCTTTTATTTTCATTAAATTCTAAAAGGATTTTAATTTATTTCTTTATTTCTATCTTGACTAAGTTATTATTGAGTAGCATATTGTTCATCTTTCAAAAATATCCAGGATTTTTGTTGTTTCTTTTACTAAAGAAGAGCCTTAGTCCATGGTGATCTGATAGAATGCATGGGAGCATTCCAAGCTTCATGTATCTGTTGGGGTCTCTTTTGTGACCAACAATATGGTTAGTTTTGGAGGAGGTACTATGAGGGACTGAGAAGAAAGTATGTTCTTTTGTTTTTAATGAAGTGTTCAGTAGTTGTCTGTTATTTCCAATTGGTTAATAACCTCTGATAGTTTCTTTGTGTCTCTGTTCAGTTTCTGTCTCCATGATCTTTCCATTCATGAGAGTGGTGTGCTGAAGTTTCCCACTATTATTGCATGTGGTGCAATATATGCATTGACCTTTAGTAGGAATTCTTTTCTAAATGTGGTTGCCATTGTATTTGGCCATAGATGTTCAAGATTGGGAGTTCATCTTGATAGATTTTTTTCCTGTGATGATTAAAAAGTGTCCTTCCTTATCTTTTTTTGATAACTTTTGGTTGAAAATCTATTTTAGTTGATATTAAAATAGCTACTCCAGCTTCTTTCCAGGGCCCATTTGTTTGGGATTTTTTCCCTAGCCATTTATTCTGAGGTAGAGTATGTCTTTATCTCTGAGATAAGTTATACAGGAAGCAAACTGCTAGTTCCTGTTGTCTTGTCTGGTCTGATAGTCTGTGTTTTGTTTTTTTTTTTTTTTTTTTTTTTAATTGGGAAATTGAGTCCATTGATGTTAAGTGAAATTATGGAATAGTGATTTTCCTTTCCAGTTATTTTTGTTGTCAGAGTTAGACTTAAGTTTGTTTGTTTGTTTGTTTGTTTTCTTATTTTTATTTCCTTGTGTGATTTCTTTTTTTTTGGGGGGGGGGTGTTCTTTCCTTCTTTGTGTTGAATTTTTCCATTTTTTATTCTTTGTAGTGCTGGATTGTGGACAGATGTTGTGTAAGTATGTTTTTTTCCTAGAATATCTTGGTTTTTCCATTTATGGTGAATGAAAATTTTGCTAGCTATAATGACCTTGACTGGCATTTGTGTTCTCTTAGGGTCTGTATGATTACTGTCCAATATCTTCTAGCTTTCATAGTCTCTGTTGAGAAGTTGTGTAATTCTGATTGGTCTGCCTTTATATGTTACTTGTCATTTTTCCCTTATTGCTTTAAAGATTTTTTCTTTGTTTCTCATATTCAGTGTTTTGACTACTTTGTGTTAGGAAAATTTTCTTTTCTGCTCCTATTTATTTGTAATTCTGTAGGCTTCCTTTATGTTCATAATGATCATGTTATTAAGGGCAGAAAAGTTTTTTCCTATGATTTTGACAAAGATATTTACTGTTCCCTTTAGTTGACATTCTTCCACCTCTTCTATACCTACTATCCTTAGGTTTGGGCTTCTTACTGTTTTTTCGATTTCTTGGATTTTTTGGGTTAGGAGTGTTTTTAATTCTTTTATCTTCTCTGATTTTTTTTTCCTATGTTGTCTTCAACCCCTGAGATCCTCTCTTCCATTTCTTGTAGTCTATTGGCCATGCTTGCTTCTGTTACTCCTTATTTCTTTTTTGGTTTTCCATCTGCAAGGTTGTCTCTTATTGTGTTTTCTTTATTGTTTCTATTTCTGTTTTTAATTTATTTATCTGTTTTATTGTGTTTGCTATAGTTCTTTGAGTGATTGTTTTTCTGGTTCTTCTGTAATTGTTTAAAGTAGTTATTCATGTGCTTCTCCAAGATCTCCATCATCATCATGAAGTATGATGTCAAGTCTGATATAAGGTTTTCTTTCTTTCTTTTTTTTTTTTTTTTGCTTTTCTCTTGCCATTTTGTGATTATATGTGATCTTGTTGTCTCTGCATCAAGCCTGTCTCTCCTGTGGATCCCTCTGCTTAGGCTAAAAAGCATTCTTTCTGCTCTTCTGAGATCCCAGGGACCTGTGAGTGGGCAGGCAGAAAGTACAGATGCATCTGGGCTGGATCTGAGCTTTCTTGAGCTCAGGAAGAAGATTGCTCCTGTGTGTTTGGCTCTTTATTGGCTGGTAGTGAGTGCTGATAGCAGTGACTCAGCTCTTTCTCTGTGGACTCAGGTTAAGTGCTCTTGTAAGACTGTTCTGGGAGCTCAACCTTCTTCTTGCATGTCCTAAGTCCTGATAGCCAAGACCTAGTTTTCTCTTTGGGTCAGAAAGTACCCTTTTCCAGAGAGTACCCTGCTCCCTGCACATTGAAAATGCCCTGTATTCTGTCCCGAGGTAGCTGATGGGCTTTTGTGTCAGTTTTGCCTTTGTTTCAGGAGGAAGATCTCTTGTGAAGCTGTTCTGAGAGCTCAGCCTTCTGAGGGTGCGATCTTGAGTCTGTAAAGTTATAAAACACTTATATAGAGTAGCTATTAATAATTTGCATATATGCTTGTTTTTGGAGACTTGTTAAAATATCTATTGATATTATATCCAGTGTTGAAACTTTAAATCTACAAAATAGGACTTTCTGAAGAGTAAATCTAAGAAGTACGAAAGAACATGGGTAGAGTAGAACAGCCAAAATCCTGAATATGTTTCCCATCACCTCCAAGTTCTTTGGTGAAGGTGAAGTGCCCTTCACCAAAGAACTAATTCTCATCTGTCTATGGAGTTAAGCTTGAGAATCTATGAGTCTGTGGAACAGCTGTAGTCCTGATTTTATTCAATGCCAAAAAGGTTAGTCAGGAGATAAGACAAAGCATGCGTAATCTCCAATAGCACCAGGTACTTCTGTATGCCCCTTCAAAGTAGAAAGATAATTTGACTACTTATTCATTTCTGGCTTCCAAATACCACATAAAATGACTCCTTTGACCCTAGATAAGTTTATGTAAAATAAATTTTAGAGAAATTATTCAATCTTACTTAAGCGGATACAATGAAAATTCACATTAAAATATGTTGAATGTAATAAAACAACCATGGAGAAAATGGACCTCAGTGCTTGAAAACACTGGGCAGCAAATTTTTCTAACCATGATCCTTAGCTTAAGTGGTCATGATAACTATGTTGCCTATTTACATGTGACTTTCTGTCATAATAATTGAAGGCTTTTTCATATATCAGTCATAATGTTGGGAGGACCTAATATCTGCATACATGTAAGGTTAAGATAAGAGAATGGAAGTTAAGTTCCTATGGAGAGAGGGTTTTGTAGTTGCTGCAGTTTATGGCTGTATTTCTGGTTAATTGGGAATGAAAGAAAACTATAAGACAAATAAGAGGAGAGTGCCAATATAGAGTCTTGTTTAAAAGCCTCAAAGTATTAGTAGTAATTAATATAGATATACATTCAATATAAGACATTTAGTTCCTCTTCTGGCAGGACGTTAGCACAGATGTTAGGAAAATAAAATGTTTGTTCTCTCAAGTAAATTTGTTTCATAGTACATATTATTTGTAGTATCTTGATTTTTATTTTACAAAGGTACGTTACAAGCTTATTTGTGAAACTATAAGAGAAATTAAAATGTATATTATGGATAGTTTCCTATGAGAAAATGCACATCCGCACTGAAATAAACTTTATTATTGTCACATGAAAAAACAAGCAGAACTAAAAGGAAAAGGAAAAAAGAAATTTTTTATTGCTTTCTAAATGTACCACAGCTCAAGACAAAATTATTTTATATGTAAATTCAAATCTAATTTCTGCCCTTCCTTCAAATTTTCAGTGATCTTATTACTCAAATACAACCAATAGTACATTCTAGGAGATGAGTTGAAAGAGAGCAAAGAAAATGCCAATAACAAATTATATTTGTGGGGGGTAAGCCTAGAGGAAGTATTTGAGTAAATTAAATGTGTCATTAGAAAACCTATTCAAATTTGTATCTTATCTTCTATTATCTAACTATAATTATAGCATGTTCTCACTAGAAATATGGTTAAATTTTAAAAAGAGAATGCAGATAAATACTAATCACTCTAACACATAGTTGATTAGATTTCCAAAGTTCACAAGGGCTGATTTAAGTTCTTTTTTAAGCCATATCAGTAATTCTGTAAATGGCCTTATGTTGCTAAATTACTTATAAGCATAGTACTTATGCTTTCAGAATTATTAGTCTGTGAAGCAAAAAATAAATTCGAGTGAGAAATACAACCCCTTTTCTTCATTGTTTTGAAATCGCTTAAAACTTATTTGACATTAATAGAAAATATACAATATATTCACATTCAGCTCACTATTATCAGCAATTTTCATGTCCCATATGTTGTAAAATTACAAGCATCACTAGAGTGGAGGAGAATTGATGAAGGAAAATGTGTAGGTGTTTAATGAATGGAAAAAAATAGGACTGTATGACAGAGAGATGCACATATGATCGCTCAAAGTTTTTATGGCATTTTTCAAGAAATGTTTATGATCAAAAGGGAATATTAAATAATAAAAATATAAATGTCTAAAGTTCTATTCTGCTTAAAAATATAACAAGATGGATATTCAGGATTGTGTATGTAGCTAAGCAGTAGATATTTGGCTAGTATATATGAGGCCATAGTTTCATTTCCCTTGATCAAAAAAAAAACTATATATAATATAAGCAAATGACAAGAAAATAAATTGAGAAAAATATAAACAGTCTAGATACAAATATAATATGAAAGAGTTCTAGCTTTACAAAAAATTATCGGTTAAATACTTCGTGATTTGTCAAGTTTATGTATCTAGTCTGATAATCTATGATTCTTAATTGGGGAAATAAGTCCACTGCTGTTAACAGATATTATGGACTAGTTGAAAGACCCCAAGAGCAAGTAGACCCTCACTCAAGTTTCGTGATGATGAGTACCCACATCAATAGACGTCCTATTTCCTTACTGCTTTTAGTATTTTTGTTTGTTTGTTTTGAACATTTGGTGTTTTGACTATTATGTGTTGGGAAGATTTTTTTTTTTTCCAGTCCGATGTATTTGGAGTTCTTTAGGGTACTTTTATGTTCAGGGTCATCTCATTCTTAAGTGTAGGAGAGTTTTCTTCTATGATTATGTTGAAGATATTTACTGTGCACTTTAGTTGATATTCTTCACCCTATTCTACACCTATTATCTTAAGGTTTGGTTTTCTTTTATTTATTTTTTTTACTGGATCTCTTGGATATTTTGTATTATGAGCTTTTTGATTTTTGCATCTTCTCTGATTGTTTTGTCTATGTTCTCCCTGTTGTCTTTGGCCCCTGAGATTCTCTCTTCCTTCTCTTGTAGTTTGTTGTGTAGGACCCCCTTCTGGGGATCCCCACTCAGGACATGGGGTTACCCAATGAAACAGGAGAGACCTTCTTGTTTCAAAAGCCGGAGGTAGTTTTATGACAGAGCTCCGGGCTGATACATATCTCATGCAGGAGATAGGGATACCACCATGAGGCTCAAAAACTGAGGGATTTTATAGGATGGGGGTTGGGAGAGAAGGTTGGGGGCTGGGAAGTACAAAGTTTACAAAGTTTACCCAACACCCATAGCCTACTCACAGTTAAGAAGTCAGGAGACTGGTGGGGCAGATACTTATCTAATTCAGGATAGGAGTGGTTAACAAATTTACATTTGAATTGACTGGGGAGAGGCTCATTTGACTGAGGACTCAGTTGTAAAAGACAGCCATGACAGGAATGTTTTATCAATGGGCTTAGCTGGGCATGCCTAGACTTCTTTTACAAAGTTCTTAGTCCTAGGCCTTTAAGCTCACAAACTAACCTTTTTTTTTTTTTTTTTTTTTTGCCCCAACTTTCATGAGTTTTTTTTTTTTTCTTTTTTAGACCTTGAATTTAATTTCCTTTAAGTTGCTGATGTTTGCATCTGTGACTCCTGATTTCTTTTTTAGGTTTTCTATCTCCAGGGCTGTCTATTTTTATTTTTTCTTTATTGTTTTTATTTCTGCTTTCAATTCTATCATCTGTTTGGTTGTGTTTCCCTGTAGTTCTTTCTCTTCGCTCTCTTATAATTGTTAAGGTAGTTATTCATGTGCCTCTCAAAGATCTCCATCATCATCATTAAATACTATTTCAAGTCTAAATCTTGTTTTTCTGATGTGTTTTGAAATCTACTACTTGCTGCAGTGAGAGAGTTGGGTTCCAATGTTGCAAGGTTTTCTTGGTTTCCATTGCTTAAGTACTTTTGCTTTCATCCTGCCATCTTGTTATCTGTGATTTTAGGTGATCTTGTTGTCATTGACTGGAGCCTGTCTCTCTAGAGGTTCTGAGGGCCTGTGGGCTCTGGAAGGAAATTGCTTATGAGTGTTAGGCATATTTTTGGCAAGCAGTGAGTTCTGATGTCAGTGACTCAGTTCTGTCTTTGGGTCTTTGGTGTGGAAACTCTTGTGGGGCTGTTCTCGTAGCTCCGTCCTCTGCCCACAGGTCCTGAGTCCTACTAGTGGAGACCTGGTTCTTTCTCTAGGCCAAAAAGCACCCTTTTTCAGAGAGCACTGATCTTTCCATGCTCTGAGAATCCCCAGTGTGACCTCTCTGGTCTTGTGCCCCAGTCTTTCTGCTGTTCTAGGTGTCAAAGGGCCTGTGCAGCTGATATCACCTGGACCTAGCTGGTCTTTTGGAACCTTCATCTTGCCACCACTTCCCCTTCTTCTCAGAGCTCTGAGATCTCTCCTACCTCTACCTCCCTCTCCCACCCAGTCACTGGCTTTCCTTTATATTACTAATTAAAATGGGAATGTTCAGATAATGACACCTTCTGAGTACTAGATTGGGCGTCCCTTCAAGGGGAACTGGAATTAACATTAAAATACAGCTTCCTGACAATCTACCAAAATAAGTGATATACATTAAAAAAGACTCTTATCATTTGAAAATTGACTGAATCACATTGGCTGATTGTATGAGAGCTGCAAGTACAGTCTTTCATGGTCAGATCATGAGTTCTGATGACAGAGAACCGACCCCTCACTGTGGGCTGGAAAGGACCCTTTTCCAGAGAGCACCATACTCTCTGTGTTCTGAGAATTTCTGGAGGGACCTACCAGAGCTTGTGTCTCTGGCTCTCCCACAGAAGCACATTTAATGTAGGGTTATATATACACATATCTGATGGTATAAAGATAAATGTAATGCAATAAGAAATTAAGCAATTTCAGTAAAATTATAAGATTAGATTCTCTTTTAAAATATATGAATTTACTAATCATGTGTAGTTGACTAGCCTTTAGAGTATCAGGTGATATGTTTCTTCTAAACAGACACAGAATATTGTATTTATGTATTAATTAATTAATATGTTTGTTTGTGTTAAAATAGCACAAACTATATCATCATTTTGATATAAACAAGTTATTGGGGAAATTTGAGGGGATAAGTTGGAGAGACATAATTTGTATAATGTTTTGAAAATATTGTAAATCTATTAAAATGCAAAAGTATAATGAAATGAAGGCCTCTGATAAGACTGATGGACAAAATCACATTAGTTTATTGTCTTGTACTAATGCTGTTCTTTTGTAGCCATTATTTTGAAACCTTTATTTTGTTGTTGTTGTTTGCAGCTCTCATACAATCAGCCAATGTAATTCAGTCAATTTTCAAATGATAAGAGTCTTTTTTAATGTATATCACTTATTTTGGTAGATTGTCAGGAAGCTGTATTTTAATGTTAATTCCAGTTCCCCTTGAAGGGACGCCCAATCTAGCACTCAGAAGGTGCCATTATCTGAACATTCCCATTTTAATTAGTAAAATAAAGGAAAGCCAGTGACTGGGTGGGAGAGGGAGGTAGAGGTAGGAGAGATCTCAGAGCTCTGAGAAGAAGGGGAAGTGGTGGCAAGATGAAGGTTCCAAAAGACCAGCTAGGTCCAGGTGATATTGATTGCCGTTAAATATCTATAAACATTAATGGTTTTATAGGTCTAATATCTCATATAGAAGGGCAGTTTGTATCTTTGTCTATTTGATGCAATCTTGTTGTATAGAGGGTTTGTGGGTTGAGAGTTGAATATATAGTCCTGTGTGAAAAGCTATTGGGTTGTAGAGTTTTATTTTTGTGGGGTTTTGGGGTAGAGAAATAACCTGGGACACAGGAAGAGAACAGATGGTAGAAAACCACCAAGGGAAGGGAGTTGTGCAAACCGAGTGAGATCCGGGTTATGACATGGACTGGGTGTGTGTGGGTCCGTATCAGGGTTGGACCTGAGGAGTGAGACCTCAGGTACTGTAAAGAGATAAACCTCTTAAAATTTTTTAATATGTACTGCTACAACTTCAGAAATAGTTATTCATTGAAGAAATATATATATATATATATATATATATATATATATATATATATATATATATATTCTTAACTGAGCACTCAGGTAAACTAGTTTTAATCTGAGTGCATCTACATCAATTAAGACTGTCATATACACCTAGAAAGAGGCCAGCATATATAAACTTCATGGATATTTCTTATTGCAGTTTCTGAATCTATGATATCAGTGGCACCAGAGAGAAATTCCTGAGGTAAAGAAAAAAAGTGTATAATCAAATGCTTTGTCACTATCAAAAGGCTTTCTAGTTTAATATATTGAGCTGCACATTTTTTTCCATTCATCTGGATTACTTACAGGGTCTAACTAAGAAATACCCAAATCTATATGTGTCAAGTTGAATTTATTCATGTTTATAAGAGAAAAGTATAAACAATGAATCAATAAGATCATTCTCTTATTAATATTCAAATTTAACATTCCATTTAATAACATAAATATCTGAATATAATTTGACTATCCACAATATTATAACAACACTTAGTAGAAATTTCTAAAACCTCTGTGCCACAAAATGAATCTACAAAATCTTCCAACTCAGAAGAACCATCAACAGACTTTACCAGCTAGCTCTAAATCCTATGAACCACAATTACTCATTGAGCAGTATAACCATAGTGTTCAAAAAAGAGTAGTACTCATATTTTGTGGATAACCAATATCAGTCTAATTTGACTTAAGGACTGTTCAATAAGTGATGTTTAATGTTTTAAACTTGGATCCTAGCTAATTATGTATATCAAAATTTTAGACATGAGAAAAGCATCAACTACTACCATTTTCATAAACTAGTATAATTTTTGAGCCTTTTGTGAACGTCTCAGGTTCATTCCTTACTATTATTCTCATTAGTATATAGGAAATTTACACATTTTTATTCATTATCTTGGGATAGTCTTACTGTGATAAATGTATTTATTATATGCAGGTAGGGCTTTCTGATGGAAAATTATACTATCTATAAATAAAGGATATGGTGACTTCTTTTATCTTTGTGTTTTCTTAATTTTATTCATACCTGCACATTTGAAATGTATGGATCCTCTAGAATGTACTATAATCCTGAGAAGTGAGAGATTCTTGGGACTCAAAGGAGGGAACCTTATATAAAATATGCTATAGTGCAGAGAGGGAACTTGAGGAGTCACCTCTTGTAGAAAGACAGAGCATTATAACGAGGGATGGGCTTGCCATTCCTCAGTCTAAAACAGTGACACTGAATTGATACAGTCTGAAAGAACAACTGGATCAAAAATGCAGAAGAGGCTGAGGGGAAGGAGGTCTACTGAAAGGCTCAAATTGGAATGCAGCTCAAGAGGAGGCCCCACTATTACTGATACTATGGTATGCTTACAAACAGGAATTTAACATGACTACCCTCTTAAAGGCCCAACAAGCAGTAGAAAGAGTCAGATATAGATATTTAGACCCAATTGATGGACAGAAGCTTGTCAACCCTGTGGTAGCATTAGAGAAAATCTGGAAGAAACTAAGCAGGAGTGCGACCTTATGGGAGGACTGGCGTTCTCAACTAACCAGGCCCCCTAAGATTTCTCAAGACATTGAACCACCAAGCAGGGAGAATGTACCAGCTGATATGAAGCCCCAAACACATACACAACAGAGAACTGCTGGGTCTGTTTCAGTGAGAGAAGTTTTACCTAACTCTTTAGATAAACTTGATGCCCCATGGAGAGGAGAGATCTGGTTGGGTTGATATTCATCTAGAGACATCTTTTGGAGATGGTAGAGGAGGATTGTGGTGAGGAAAATTTGGAAGGTGAACCAGAACAAGGAGGATGGCTGAATTGTAAAAAAAAAAAAAATAAGAAAATAATAATAATAATAATAATAATAATAATAATAATGTCACAAAATAGTACTATATTAATCAGATATGAAGAGAATTAACCTCAGTGCCTTGTTCCTGAATTTAATTAAAATGTTTTGAGATTTTTTTTTTCCTGTTTAGTTTGATAGACTTGCCATAAATTGCCTTTATCATTCTGATGTGTGTCCCTTGATATGTGTCTCCAATATTTTTATCATGAAGGGATATTGGGTGTTTTAAAAGGCCCTTTAAACATCTAATGATTATGTGGCTTTCATACCTCAATCTGCTTATATGGTTGATTTAAATATGCAAAAACATAGTTTTTAATGCTCTGTCATCATTTCCCAAGTAATAGTCCAACACAATTTTATACAATTATAAATTATTATTCCATAGGACAGTATTGTAAGTGTGAATCAATATTGCCAATATAGAAACCAATATGGAGGTTTCTCAGAAAGCAAAGTATAGCTATTTTTATCATTATTTATATCAAAAAATACAATGACCATATTACCTAGCTACTATCCTGTGTATATGCATTGAAGACTTGTAATTCGTACAACAAAGGTTTTTGTACATGCCTGCTTGTATGTGTCTCCAAATTTCACAACAGCTTTGAAAGGGAACAAGTGTATCAACATAAGAACAGATAATAAAAAATGTGGTATGTACACAAAATGGAATTTTATTCAGACATGAATAAAAATGAAAGCATGGCATTTTAATGAAAATGAAAGAAACTAGAAGTCACAATATTAAGTTAGGTATGCCAGACTCAAATACCATATGCTTGATTTCATAGACGGATAAAAGACTTTAATATTTATACATATATCCATATATATTGTGTTGGGGAGGAAAAGGTTTATTCAGATTACACTTTTGTATTGCTGTTTATCACCAGAGGAAGTCAGGACTGAAACTCAAGCAGGTCAGGAAGCAGGAGCTGATGCAGAGGCCATTGAGGGGTGTCACTTACTGGCTTGCTTCCCATGGCTTGCTCATCTTTCTTTTTTATAGAACCCAGAACTACCAGCCAAGGGATGGCACCACCCACAATGGGCTGGGCCCTCCCCCCTTGATCACTAGTTGAGGAAAATGCCTTACAGCTGGATCTCATGGAGGCATTTCCTCAACTGAGGCTCCTTCCTCTGTGAAACTTCCAGCTTGTTTCAAGTTGACACAAAACCAGCCAGTACAATCGACCCCTTGTTAATGTGACATGAAAACAAATCAATATTAAACTTCAACCATTACTTTCTTGTTCATCCCTAGGATCTAGATAACCTTAAGAGTCCCACAGTCTTTACCAATTCTTACTTTTAAAATCGCAATACCTTTAAAATATTCAGTCTCTTAAAAATCAAGGTCTTTTTTACAATTCAAAGTCTCTAAACTGTGGGCTCCACTTCTTCCTTCAAGAGGGAAAGATATCAGGGCACAGTAACAATCAAAGCAAAATTAGTCTCTAACCATCCAGTGTCTGGGAATCCACTTATGAACTTCTGGGCTCCTCCAAGTGTTTGGGTCACTTCTCCAGTTCTGCCCTTTGTAGCACACACTTTGTCTTCTAGGCTCCAGCTGCCTATTATCCTCTGACACTGCTCTTCTTGGTGGTTGTCTCATGGTACTGGCATCTCCAAAACACTACTGTCATTCCTGAGGCACTAATTGACACTGAGGATGTACCTTCACCAATGGCCTTCCATGACCTCTCACAGTTCCGAACCTCAGCTGCTCTCCATGACCCCTTCATTTCTTCAAAACCAGTAACACCTGGATGACTCTTACACACTACCAAGTACAGAAGTAGCATGAAGTACTAAAAGACCCCCGAATTTGGGAAGCCCCTCACTCAAGTACCAGGAGAATGAGAACCAAAGGACTCACCAAGAGTCAGTCTTGCTGCAATATGGCAAGAGGTGTATTTAAAATATCAGAGCTTTGAGGATGACTCTTATCTCAATCAGATAGAGGAGTCAACACTGAACTCAATTAGGGGGACATATTCATAGGAAAATTTACATAGGATTACATAGGTATTTAGCAATAAGCGAATAGCAATTTCATTGGTTTATTAAAATTGGCATTTTGTCTGATTTTGGATATGATTCAACTCCAGACCACCCTATTTTGGGGCACACTGACCTTAATACTAGGTTTTATCTGGACTGCAGAGTCAGACTTTGTCAACACCAGATGGTTTGTGGTGTCTGTGATAACAGGCCACTTCTTGAAACATGATATGTTATTGTTAGCATTGAGGCACACTTGTCTCCAGTATAAGATCAGTGGAGCTTAGGTTAAAATTTTAACTCTTCTGGTACAACCTTGGCTATTTCTAGAACACAGCTTTTTAATGGTCTCCGAAAATACTTCCCTGAAGATTTCAACTCAGTGATGCTGGTCTTTTAATCACCAATAATTCCTTAGCTCCAGCAAAGCAACATTAGTTGTCCCAGCAATGCAAATTTTTTGCTTTAGTAGTCCTGGTATCTTTTTAATCACAGCTGATTCTTCAGCCCCAGCTAGCAAAAAATCATAGAATCTTCACAACCAAAACAGTAACAGCCCTGATCAAAGAGTCTTTAATTTTCCTTCTGAAATTTCACATGCCAGGCCTCAATCTTCTACGCTGTTCTCAATATTATTTTCCAAATTCCTACTGAACATGCCACAGAGCTCTTAATATGCCAATGGATCTTCTAGCTCAAAGTTCAAAAGTCCTTCCACAGTCCTCCCTAAAACATGGCCAGGTTGTCACAGAAATAACCCAATATGATGGTACCAATTTGTCTTAGTCAGGGTTTCTATTCCTGCACAAACATCATGACTAAGAAGCAAGTTGGGGAGGAAGAGGTTTATTCAGCTTACATTTCCATATCACAGTTTATCACCAGAAGAAGCCAGGACTGGAACTCAAGCAGGTCAGGATGCAGGAGCTGATGCAGGGGCCATGGAGGAATGTCACTTACTGGCTTTCTTCCAATGGCTTGCTCAGCTTGCTTTCTTATATAACCCAGGACTACCAGCCCAGGGATGGCACCACCCACAATGGGTTGGGCACTCCCCCCTTGATCACTAATTGAGAAAATGCCTTACAGCTGGATCTCATTGATACATTTCCTCAACTGAGGCTCCTTTTTCTGTGGTAACTCCAGCTTGTTTCAAGTTGAAACAAAAAAACCAGTACAATATCACACTCACACGCACACGCACACACACACACACACACACACACACACACACATATTGTACGTGAAAGAAGAAGTAGAAAGTAGATACTGAAGATGAGACTGGAGGATGAATATCAGCAGGAAGAAAATATCAATAACTTTCAATACAGATAAGAGAAGATATCAGAAGATGGAAAGATCTTCCATAATCATTGACTTGAAGATTCAACATTTTAAATATGGCCATTTTGCCAAATGCAGTCTACGTATTCAATGCAATCACCATCAAAATTCCAATGCAATTCTTCATAGAGTTGGAAAGGGCAATTTGCAAATTCCTCTGGAATACAAAATAACCTAGAATAGCAAAATCTATTCTCAACAATAAAAAACAAAACAAAAAAAACCCAAAAAAACAAAAACAAAAACAAACAAACAAACAAACAAACAAAAGAAAAAAACTCTTCCAGGAGAATCACCATTCCTGATCTCAAGGTACATTACAAAGCAATTGTGATAAGAATTGAAGACCCAGATTGTCACTACCATCTCTGACCAGCAGAAAAGGAGCAATGTCACAGCATTCTTCTCAAAGCGGTTTATTCAGGAACCTTACAGCATGCCAGTGAAAATCTTTTTGTTTCTCTTTCTCTTTCCCCCAAGCACAGTCCCTTTTATCCTCTCTCAACTCCACCTCCTCAGTCCATGTTGTGTGGCTGCAGTTCATAGGTCTGCATCATCTGGCCTGATCTCAAGTCATGGGTGTGCCTGCGCAGCTTGCACAGTGGGAGTGGCTAATCTCGGGAGGGGGGGGAAGTAGGAAGTCAGGTGCTAGTCACAAGACTAGGCCGGAGTCTTAAGTGCCATCTTTGGACTGCTGCCACACCCACTCTCCACACCAGATATGCTACCTATGGTCACTTGATCTTTGACAAAGGAGCCAAAAACATTTAGTGGAGAAAGGACAGCCTCTTCAACTAATGTTATTGGTTTTACTGGTAGTGAGGATGCAGAAGAATGAAAATAGTTCCTTTCTTATCTTTTTTGTACAAAACTCAAGTTCAAGTGGATCAAAAACCTCCACATAAAACCAAGTACATTGAAACTCTTAGAAGAAAAAGTGGGGAAGAAGTTAGAACACATAGGCACAAGGGAAATTTTCCTGAACAGAATACCAATGCCTTATTCTATAAAAATAAAAATCAACAAATGGGACCTTATAAAATTACAAAGCTTCTGTAAGGATAGGGACACTGTTAAGATGACAAAACGTCAGCCAACAGATTGGAAAATCATCTTTATCAATCCTATATCTGATAGAGAGCTAAGATCCAATATATACAAAGAACTCATTAAGTTAGACCCTAGAGAATCAAATGATCCAATTAAAAACAGGGTACAGAGCTAAAGATAGAATTCTCAACTGAGGAATGAATATTGATTGACTGAGAAACACCTAAAAATGCTCAAAAGCCCTACTCATCAGGAAAATGCAAATCAAAACAAGCCTAACATTCCACCTCACATCAGTCAGAATGGCTAAGATCAAAAACTCAGGTGACAGCAGATGCTGTCCAGGATCTGGAAAAAGAGGAACACTCCTCTACTGTTTGTGGGGTTGTAAGCTGGTACAAACACTCTGGTAATCAGTCTGGCAGTTCCTCAGATAATTGGACATAGTGCTACCTGAGGTCCCAGCTTACCACTTCTGGGGTTATACCTAAAAGATTCTCTAATATATAAAGACACATTATCCACTATGTTCATAGAAGTCTTATTTATAATAGCCAGAAGCAGGAAATAACCCAGTTGTTCTTCAACAGAGGAATGAATATAGTAAGTGTGGTACATTTACACAATGGAGTACTGCACAGCTACTAAAAAAAATGAGATCATTAAATTCTTAGGCAAATGGTTGGATCTATAAAATATCATACTTAGTGAGGTAACACAATCACAAAGAAACACCCATGGTATGCACTCCATGGTAAGTGGATACTAGCCCAAAAGCTTGGAATATCCAAGATAAAATTCACAGACCACATGAAGCCCAAGAAAAAAGATGACCAGCGTGACGATACTTCAGTTTTTCTTCATAGTAGGAGAAAAATATTTTCAGATGGAAATATTGACACAAATCTTGGAGAAGAGACTGCCTCACCTGGAGTTCCTGCCCATATTCAGCCACCAAACCAGACAGTATTGTGGATGCCAACAAGTGCATGTGGATAGGAGCCTGTTATAGTTTTCTTCTGAGAGGCTCTGCCAGAGCATAACAAATAAAAAGCACATACTAGTAGCTAACCATAGAACTTAGAGTGATTTCCTTAATGGAGAAGTTAGAGAAAGAATTAAAGGAGTTGAACTGGTTTGCAGTCTCATACGAACAACAATACAAACCAACCAGAGCTCCAAGGAATTAAACCACTGTCCAAAGAATACACATGACTGACCCTTGGCTTCAGCTGCATATGTAACAGAGAATGGCTTGTGTGGCATCAGTGGGAGAAGAAGCCCTTATTCCTGACAAGGCTTGATGCTGAAATATCAGAAAATGTCAGGGTGGATAGGAGGGAGAGAGTGTGTGGGCTGGTGGATACCCTCATAGAAGCAGGAGGAGGGGTAATAGGATAGGGAATTTTAAGGGGAATCTGGGAAATGGCATATAATTTGAAATGTAAATAAAATATATCTAATAAAAAAGTAAAAAGAGAGTACATGTAAAAGCAAGGCTCTTGGTTTATTGACAAGTGAATATTCAAGATTGTTTGCCAGCCAGCTTAGCCAAATTGAGAATACTGCATACCTCCCATACTCACATACATAAAAGATAGAAAACAATATGGAAAAAAGAAACAAAGCTCTGCCATTTATTTTTGCCTAAGAAAACAACAGACAGAAAAAGATACACACACACAGAGAGAGAGAGAGAGAGAGAGAGAGAGAGAGAGAGAGAGAGAGAGAGAGAGAGAAGCATAAATATCAATGCACACCTACATATACACTTGCAGTAAAGAACGGGCAAAACATGGATGTATTATCATAGACAAATGTTGTCTTCTAAGATTAGTGCTTTCAATATATTACAGTATATATTTTTATTTAGACAAATTATAAGAAGAATAGACTCCCAAATATAGGAATAAAAGTGATTAAAACAAAAAATGAGATGCCAGTGTAAGAAAGGGGTCAAAGAAACAAAGCATAATGAATTGACTATAGTCAGTGTTAGACATACCAAAGCAACTCAGGCAAAAAGAGTTTTAGAATACAGGCAAATTTTATTGTATTATTTGATTTTTGTCTTTAACAGCTAGAAAGAGTGCCCAGAAAAAATATGTCACCAATACAGGTATAATTAACCCACAATAAGCAATGATAACTGTAGTTTTTTTTTTTTTTTTTTTTTTTTTTTTTTTTTTTTTTTAATACCTGTATTAAGGAGGAAGTGATGGTGAGATTTCTGAATGACAGTTTTCAAACAACATTAAGCCATGTTGAATGGGTAATGAGACTATAATTCATTATTTGATTATTACTGGCAAACACCTTAGTTTTTTTCTCGGGAGTTATCAGTATCCTGTAGTGATAGTCTCATAAGGAGTTTAAAATTTCTGTTTCTTGTTAGTTATTTTCTCATAGAAAAATCACTCTGCAATTTGCCTGGGACAATGTAAAGTGTTATGTTAAGAGTCAATAACTAACTATCCAAATTTGACTGCAGTGTTAAACTTAGGCAATAATTTCTTCTGCTACTGGGGAATTTCACACTTCACATTGTTGCTAGAAACTTCTTTTTTCAGATCTTTGAAAGTCAGCAGAGTTCTAGTCATTGTACCGGTTTTTCATGAGGTGAGAGAAATATCTAATAAGGCTGTGTTTCAGAGAATTGCAATGAGAGTGAGTTTAGTTGAAATAGCCCTTTAGTTCATCAGGTTTTATGCCTATATTCAGCATCTTTCAGTAGCTGAAGGTCAATGACACTGTAAAATGCATTTGGTCTTATGTATCTCAGAGAAAGTATTCATCTAATGTGGCATAATTGTGTCTACTCTATATGATTTAAAGAGAGGCAAACATTATGACATTTTATGTAATCTTTTTTTTTTTTTTATAAAAAAGAAAAATGTATTTTAGACGAAAAAAAGTTTTCTTCAAAAATAAACTGCATGTTCATATGGGCCAAAATGAAATCTACTTTGTTAATCTCATTAACATAGCATTTTACTTAATGATGCACATATCATGCATTTGGACCCAAACACAAAGGTCGATTTTATAATTATATAAAACAATATGAATTAATATATTCTACAATTTAAATGTTGAACTTGCAGGTTACCCTCCCAGACTTATAAGGAAGATATAATAAGAGAAAAAGTGAACTTTCCATATTGAACCCTCCACCATACTCTTCCTTTCTCAAATAATTGCTTCATGATATTTTATAATGAGTTCAAAGAATTTAGAGGCCCTTCTCACCTAGTCATAAGAAAAGAAGTATACATGAATGATATGTACTCACTGATAAGTGTATATTAGCCAAAAATATCAGAATACCCATGATATAACTCATAGACAATTTGAAGCTTAACAAGAAGGAAGTACAAAGTGTGAGTGCTTCATTATTACTTAGAAGGGGAAAATAATCATGGGAGTCAGAGGGAAGGAGAAACCTTGGAGAGGGGAGGGGAGGAAAAACAGGGAGCAGGATCAAATATAGGTAGAGACAGGAAAGAAATACAGAGGGCCAGGTGAAATAATAGAAATTCGTTGCAGTGGGTGGTAAGGAATGGAACTAGAGGTACACTAGAAAGACAGGGAAAGGAGAGGCTCACAGGACCCAATGAGGATGATCCAATGAGGATGAGGTTGAAATACTCAGCAGAGGGGAGAAAGAACCTCTATAAACCTTATCCAGTAGATAGGCATGGTCCCCAGTTGAGGGAAGGGACTACTCACCCATCTCAAAAATTTTAGCAGAGAATTGTTCCTGTCTAAAGGAAATGCAGGGACAAAAAATGGAGCAGAGACTGAAGGAGGGCCATACATAGAACACCCCACCATGAGACCCATCTCATCCACAGACAACAGACCCTGACACTATTGCTGATAACAAAAACTGCTGGCAGACAGGAGGCCAGTAGGGCTGTCCTCGGAGAGGCTCTGTAAACTCCTGACAGAGACAGATGCAGACACAGCCAACCTTTGGACTGAGCCCAGAGACCCTGATGGAAGAGACAGGAAAGAACTAAAGGAACTGAAGAAGATTGCAACCCCACAGGAGGAACTATGATGTTAAATAACCAGACACCATAGAGATCCCAGGAAATAAAACAACAACCAAAGATTATACCTGAGTGTGTCCATGGCTACTTTTACATATGTAGGAGAGGACTGTCTTATCTGGCATCAATGGAAGTGGAGGCTATGGTCCTGTAGATTATTATTGCCCTAGTGAAGGGGAATGGTATATGGGTAAGGCAGAAGTGGTTGTTTAGTTGTGAAGTACCCTCTTCAAGACAAATGGAAGAGAGGTGGGAAGAGGATTTGTAAAAGGGAGACAGCAGAAAGGGACAACATTTGAAATGAACATAACTAAAATAATCAGAAAAGAAAAAGAAAAATGTAAGGAAACCTTGGGTTACATTTTCTGCTTTTGTAGTTCTATTACAAAGAGATCCCAGGTTTTTCAAGTATTATTTTCTATCATCTTCTGTCTCCCTAAAATATAATGCCGGACCAGGACTAATAGGTTTCAAGGGGCTAGGGTTTGCATAGAATATCTGAAATTTTACAACTTTCAGAAGAGAAGCAAAGAGGTTTGGGTGGTCTGTGCAAATCAGTTAGCCATGGTCCTAGGTCTTTCCTCTGCTACACTGCAACAGCAGTAATGAGATTACCAGCGTTGGTGGAGGAGTCTGCTGTGTGAGCCTGACCAGACAGGGGACTCCATGTTCAAGCAGTGAAAGCTTTGTTTGAGAGAGGTCTTCCCCAATTGTTACATGTCTTTAAAAACAGTCACTTTCAGAGGATCCTCAATGAAATAACTTGTGTAATTTATTTATTTCATGTGGATAGGGACACTAACAACATTGAGAAATTGGGTTCAACATTTTCTATTGGCTCAGTTTGAGATATTAGTAATGCTCTATTTGCATGTGGAAGGACTCCAGGTTTTTTCATAACACAAATGATTGCTATGATCCCCTCATTAGGGTATCATAGTTATATTCCCAGGCAGGTACAAAAGTGGATAGGGAACAGCTCTATTCTTGTTAACCTCAATTCTATGAGATTGCTGGCGTCTGAGGTCATTCAACCTTACCAGTTCTTATGCCTATCTGGTAACAAGGTTCCACATACTATACACTTACTCTTCTGTAGTTTTATTCTCTGCCACTTCTCTATTTTTCAGAAGTGATAGTCTATGGTCCACTAACAATAATATGAATTTGGTAAAACTGTAGTGTCAAGTTAAATTAGCAAACAAAGGTACCTTGACAGTTTTATTTCTGATATATATCTTCATGATTTTTTTTAATTTACTCATGAAAGAAAGAGACAAGTATTTCATAATGGTTATAAACATAAACTCTAGAGATTGAACTTTATTAAGCTCTCTACTACTTCAGTGATGTTTTTCTATACCACAGTGAACTAATTTAACAAATTTAAGTGATGACTTGTCCATAAAAAAAGCATAAAATTTGAAGGTAAATGGTATGTATTCACTAAGAAGCAAGAGTGGGCTTTAGAAATTGATGGATATTTTCAAATACATTGTATAAATATATACATTTTGACATAATAAATTTATTTTTTATGACATGGATTTTCTACTACGCACTATACCATATGTGTAAATGAAATCAAAGGCAAAAAGAAAAGAACTTAAACAATGTAAAATAGTCCAAAGTTAATGCACACATACAAGCTCAGTGAACTTTAAATAAAAGGAACTCTTAGAGATCCATTTATTTGTAAAATCTAGTCAAATTGTTGAAAGAAAAAGAGAATGAGAAAGAGAAACTTGAAAGTATTAAAAACTAAAGAAAGAATCTTGTCAGAAGTGGAATCCTAAATTATACAGACAATTGAGTTCTATTCAAGCACCAAGGCAACTAGAAGTCAGTGAATTGACATATTCAAAATGTTGGCAGGAAAGAGAAAAGAAGACCTTAATCCTGTATAAAAAGTAGTAAAAGAAATCAAAGCATTCCAGGGACAAAGTCCTGGTTTTACTGCACTGTGAGTAGCCAAAGCACAGAGAGGGCTAGGCCAAGCACTGGGAAAACATAGCCCTCCATTTGGTACAGGGAAGCAGGAACTCTGCCATAGGGATTCGGTATCCACCTGGAAAGCCCTTGCATGCAGACCAAACCCTCAAGCCATTTGCCACCTGGAACAGCGGAGATACAGGGATATATGCCTAGTAAGATGGCACCTTGAGTAGCCAAAGCACAGAGAGGTCTAGGCCGAGCACATAGAGGGCCAGGTGTAACATACGGAAAATGTGGTCTTCAAATTTTTTCAGGTGAGCAGAAACTCTGCCATAGGTACTTAGTATTCGCCTGGAAAGCCCTGGTATGTGGACAAAATGCTCAAGCCATTTGCCACCTGGAACAGTGGAAATAAAGGGACATAGGCCTGGTGAGACTGCATTGTGTGTAGACAAAGCTCAGAGATGTCTAGGCCAAGTACATGCAAAACAGGGCCCTACAGTTGCTTCAGGGGAGCAGGAACTGTGACAGAGGGACTTGGTATCAGCCCGGAAACCCATTGTGTGAGGACCAAATGCTCAGGGCATTTGCCACCAGGAACAGCAGAGATTCAGGGACACAGACCTGGTAAGACTGCTCCATGAGTAGACAAAGCACAGAGAGGTCTAGGCCAAGCATACAAAAAATGCAGCCCTCCTGTTGATTCAGGGGAGCAGGAATAAGTACAGGAGGACAACCAAAAACAAATAGAAGCTTTTAAAGAGGAAACAAAAAAAAAAAAAAAAAAAAAAAAAAAAATCAAAGAAATCAAAGAACCAGAGTAAAACAGAACCAAAGAGATAGAGGAATTGAAAATAGAAATAGAAACAATAAAAAAATACTAAAAGAGACAACCATGGAGGTGGAAAACCAAAAAAAATAAATCAGAAGTCACAGATGCAAGTATCTCAAACAACCTACAAGAGATAGAAGAGAGAAACTTAGGGGCCAAAGACAACATGAAAACCATAGACAAAACGGTCAGAGAACATACAAAAGTCAAAAAGCTCCGAGCCCAAAATGTCCAGGAGATCCAGGACACAATGAGAAGACCAATTCTAAGGATAATAAAAATAGAAGAGAGCAAAGAACAGCAACTAAGAACACAATAAATATCTTCAAAAAATCATAGAAGAAAGCATTCCTACCCTTAAGAATGAGATGATCATGAGCATAAAAGAAACCTACAGAACACCAAATAGAGTGGATCAGAAAAGAAATTCTTCCAGACAAATAATAGTCAAAATGCCAAGTGTTCAAAACAAATAAATAAAAGTAAAAGCAGTAACAGTAATGGAAAAAGGTCATGTAACATATAAAGACAGACCAATCAGAATTACACCAGACTTCTCAAAAGAGACCATGAAATGTAGAATATCCTGGACAGACATAATGCAGACCCTAAGAGAACACAGGTGTCAGCCCAGAATACTATACACAGGAAAACACTCAATAACCATAGATAGAGAGGTTATGATATTACAAGACAAACTAAATTTACACAATACCTGACCAAAAATCCAGCACTAAAAGACTAAAAGGTGGAAAACCCAATAAAATGAGGATAACTACATCCTAGTAGAAACAGGAAAATACCTAAGCAAGAAAACCAAAAGTGGAAAAACATACAGACACAATTCTACCTCTACAAGCAAAAATAGCAGGAAAGAGTAAGCCCTATTCCTTAATATCTGTTAACATAAATGGGCTCAATTCCCCGATAAATAGACATAGGCTATCAGACTGGATAAAACAGAATCCAGCATTTTTGTGCATACAGGAATCTTGTTTCAGAGACAAAGACAGACACTATCTCAGAGTAAAAGGTTGGGGAAAAAAACTTCCAAGAAAAAATCTGGAATAGACATTCTATTATCCAATATAGTAAATTTTCAACAAAAAGTTATCAAAAAAGATATGGAAGGACACTTTTTACTCATTATAGAGAAAATTTATCAAGAGGAACTCTCAAACTTTAATATTTATGCTCCAAATAAAAGAGCATCCATATTCATAAAAGAAACCCTAATAAAGCTCAAAAAAAAAAAAAAAAAAAAAAAAAAAAAAAAAAAAAAAAACAAAAAAAAACACATTGCACCACACACAATAATATTGGGAGACCTTAACACCCCACTCTCACCAATTGAAATATCATGGAAGAAGAAACTGAACAAGGACACAGTGAAACTAGCAGAGGTTATGAACCAATTGGAATTCATAGACATCTATAGAACATCTTATCCTAAAACAAAAGAATACACCTTCTTCTCAGCACCTCATGGAACCTTCTGCAAAATTTACCATATAACTGGTCACAAAACAAGCCTCAATAGAAATAAGAAGATTGAAATACTCCCATGTATCCAATCAGATAACCATGGCATAAGGCTGGTCTTTAATAACAACAAAAAAGCCCATATACACATGGAAACAGAACAATGCTCTATTAAACAATAACATGTCAAAGAAGAAATAATGAAAGAAATTAATGATTTTCTAGAATTCAATGAAAACAAAACACAACCTACCCAAACCTATGGGATGCAATGAAAGCAGTACTGAGAGAAGTAGTGTTCATAATATCTTTGAAATGGAATCAGTATAGATTCCATTAAAATGCAAGTCGTTAAAACAAAAGCACAACATTTGTGCCAGGAATCAGCAGAATTAAAAAATTCTCTTAGCCTGAGTAATGCCATTTTGCATCGATTTAGGTCTAGGTTTCTTTTTCCCATGACAGAGGCCTTAAACATGCCATCAGGTCATCTCAGTGTGGTCAGATAGTTAGTGGAGTAGAACTGTCACCCAGGCAACAGATCCTGCTTGGCTAAACATTCTGTTGCACCTGGGTAGTCCCCCTCCCCATGTAATTCTCCCTGTTTTTCTTTAAAAATAAATTATTTTGGCACACAATAAACAAGAGATTAATCAGAACTTTAAACTTGCTTTGCTTTTATGTGTCTCTTGTTCCCCATTTGTCAGTTCCCTCCTCAGGTCTACATTGAAGACCCCTCAGGTGGGGTCACATTTGTAAGACATTCAGCCAAAATTGTAAAATACAAATACTACATGTTTTCTAAAGTGTGTATAATGCAGTTGATATTTATATAAATAGTTCTTCATTGTGGTTTGTGTGTGTATGTGTGTGTGTGAGTGTGTGTGTGTGTGTGTATGTGTGTGTGTGTGTGTGTGTTTAAAAAAAAAAGAAAGGGTGATGTGAGAGTAAGGAAGTGATTTGGGGAAAAAGAAAGGGCAATGTGACATATATGGTTATTCCTCTTTTGCTTATCTTTTCTATCCCCTTCCCTATTTAACACTATGTTCTAGTTGTAAGTTTTAAAGGTAGCCACTCCCCAACAATATATTCTATTTTGCCATCCTTGAGAAATCCTCCCTCTTTTGTTCTTTTACAAAATACTCTCATCTATATGGGTATGGTCTCAAGCTCACTAGCAAAGGAAATCATAACCTCATACATGCTAGTCAAGAATTCTACCTGATGAACTTAACCTGCAGGTGTGAACTTTTTTGTCTTTGTACTTTTTAATCTAATATAACTTGATGCACTCTTATAATAACTCGATTTTATTTTCAGTTAAAGTATTAGAATATATTTTATATGAAATGCATTGTATATGTGCATGCACAGATGCTTGAACACTAACCCATACACAAACACACACACCCCCACACACACACAAACACACACACACACACACACACAGAGAGAGAGAGAGAGAGATGCCATAGAACCATTTATAGAACCTTGTCCTTTTTCCACCGTGTGGGCATCAGGGATTATACAATTTGTCACATTGCCACATGGAAATAATTACATACTTAGCCATCTCTCAATGACAACAGTTTTGTTTATTCATTTGTTTGCTTGAATCAAATGTTTTCTTTATATCATCATAAGATCATGTGGTTTTCAATTTGCAATAGCTTGGAAAGGTGTAAGACACTAATTGGTATTAAAGAAATAAACAAAACGCTCAAATTCTTGGAAGATGTCATTATTTTTAAGACAGGTACAGTCAGACAAATATACTTATAGATCCAAAATTAAATAAAATTATGATGATTTACTTAGTCATATTCAAAAGATACATTGGTGTGTAATATATTTTTCTCCTTATACTTTTAGCATGATACTATGTCTAATAATGCTGAAACACAGTTTCTTTCTTACTTGGATTTTGGAAGCATTTGTGAGCTGTTTGCTTGTAAGAATGCAATATTAAAACTTTCTGGGGAGCAGACTTTGGGTGCTGGTGCCACACCCAACTCCACATCCATATGAAGACTGTCACCAAGGTGCTCTAGTATGCCCAGGACATCAAGTGAGGAAGACAGAAAATCTGTCCCCATACCCAGAGTAACTAACTGGGTTTCCCAGGGTCCAGGGAGACTGGAATCTTCACTTGGCTGTTGTCCAGATCTCTTCCAGTCTTAACCTGAGATCTGAGCAGAACTTGGGTGGTAGTGCCACACCAAATCCCACCACATCCATAGGAATCCTGTCACCTAGATGCTCTATCATGCCCAGGGTCACAGGTGCTTGACCACACCCAGGACCACAGGATTACAGGACCACAGAAACAAAGGTTTACTAACAGAAGTAGGATCACAGAGGAAGCTAAACTACCAGGAGATTAAATATGTCCAGGAGCACTGGAGCTCTGACCCACTCAATGACATCAGGAAATTGGTCATATTGAGACTCCAGAATTTCAGAGGCAGCTTGACTCACAAGAGCTCTGACACACTCAGGATCTCAGCATCAGAGGATTCCAGAATCATGGGATCAAAAAGACATCAGGACTATGAGGTGTTCTGATACAATCAGTATATCAAGAAGACATGATTCAGTTAGAGACAGATAGGTTAGGTAGCATTAGAGACAAGGTGGCAAGAGGCAAGTGCAAGAACATAAGCAACAGAAACCAAGACTTCCTGACTTCATCACAACCTAGTTCTCCACTACAGCTAGTCCTAGCTATCCTATCACACCTAAAAAGCAAGACTGAGATTTAACTTTGTATCTCAAGATGAAGATAGAGGACTTGAGAAAGGACATGAACAGCTCCTTTAAAGATATACAAGAGAACACTACAAAATGGGAGAAGGAATTTGACAAAACCATCTAGGATCTAAAAATGGAAATAGAAACAATAAATAAATCACAAAGGGAAACAGCCCTCGAGATAGAAAACCTAGAGGGAAAAATATCAGGAATCATAGATGTAAGCATCACCAACGGAATACAAGAGATAGAAAAGAGAATCCTAGAGGCAGAAGGTACCATAGAAATCATTGATAAAACAGTCAAAAAACAATAAGTTCTTAACCAAAAAAAAAAAAAAAAAAAAAAAAACTAGGAAATCCAGAACACAAGGTGAAGACCAAACCTAAGAATAGTAGGAATAGAGGAGAGTGAAGATTCCCAACTTGAAGGCCCGGTAAATAAAATTATAAAAGAAAAAAATCCCTAAGTTAAAGAAAGAAATTTCCATGAACATACAAAAAGCCTATAGAACTCGAAAAAGACTGGACCACAAAAGAAATTCATCCCATTACATAATAGTCAAAACAAGAAATGCACAAAAGAAAGAAAGGGTATTAAAAGCAGTTGGAGAAAAATAAAAGTGAAATATAAAAGCAGACCTATTAAAATTATGACAGATATTTCAACAGAAACTATGAAAGCTAGAACATCCTGGACAGATGTCATTGAAACCCTAAGTGAACACAAATGCTTTCCCAAGCTACTATACCCAGCAAAACTCTCAATCACCATAGATGGAGAGACCAATATATTTCAGGACAAAACTAAATTCATACAATTTATTTTCACAAATCCAGCCCTACAAAGGATAACAGATGGAAACCTACAACACAAGGAGAGAAACTACACCCTAGGACAAGCAAGAAAGTAATCTTGCAACAAACCCAAAAGAACACACACACACACACACACACACACACATAATGGCACTTCTAACAGCAAAAATAACAAGAAACAAAAATCATTATTTCTTAATGTCTCATAACATCAATGGACTCAATTCCCCAATAGAGAGACATAGATTAACAGATTGGATACATAAACAGAAGCCAGAATTTTCTTGAATGCATGAATAGCACCTCAGTGACAAAGACAGACACTTTATCAGAGTTAGAAGTTGGAAAAAGGTTTTCCAAGCAAATATCCCCAAGAAACAAGCTAAAGTAGCCATTCTAACATTGAATAAAATTGAATTTCAACCAAAAATTATCAAAAAATGATAAGGATTCACAAATCACAATCATCAACGTAAAAATCTACCAAGACGAACTTTAAATTCTGAAAATTGATGCTCCTAATGCAGGGCACCCACACTCATATAAGAAACTTTACTAAGGCTCAAAGCATATATTGTACCACACACAATATTAGTGGGGGACTTCAACACCACAAGCTCATCAATGGACAGATCAAGGAAGCAGAAACTGAAAAGAGACACATTGAAACTAACAGAAGTTATGAACCAAATCGACTTGACAGGTATCTATGAAACATTTCATTCTAAAACAAAATAATATATTTTCTTCTCAGCACCTCATGGTACCTACTCCAAAATTGATCACATATTCAGGCACATAAGGGCCTCAACAAATACAAGAAATTTGAAAGAATGCATTCTATCAGATAACCATGGATTGAGGTTAGTATTCAACAGCAATAAAAACAACAGGAAAACCACATACCCATGGAAGCTGAAGAACTTTCAACTGAATAATAACTTGGTCAAGGAAGAAATAAAGAAAGAAATTAAAGATGTTTTAGAATTTACTGTAAAGGAAGATACAACATACCCTAACTTTTGGGACAAGATGAAAGCAGTGCTAAGAAGAAAACTCATACCTATGCATGCCTCCAAAAAGAAACTAGAGAGAGCATACACTAGAAGCTTGAGTACAGACCTAAAAACTCTAGAGTAAAAACATTCAAATTCACTCAAGAGGACTAGAAGGCAGGAAATAATCAAACTCAAGGCCGAAATCAACCAAGTCGAAGCAAAATGAACCATATAAAGAATCAACAAAAACAGGAGCTAGTTCTTTGAAAAAAAATCAACAAGATAGAAAACTGCTAGTAAGACAAATACGAGGGTACAGGCACAGGATCCAAATTAACAAAACCAGAATTGAAAAGGGAGACATAACAAGAAAAAGAGAAGAAATTCAAAAAATCATCAGATCCAGCTACAAAGACCCATAGTCAACAAAAGTGGAAAATGTCATTGAAATGGACAATTTTCTAGACACATATCAGGTACCAAGTTAAATCAAAAATCAGATAAGCCATCTAAACAGATCCATAACACCTAAAAAAATGAAAGCAATCATCAAAAGTCTCCCAACTTAAAAAAAACAAAACCTACAAACAAACAAACAAATAAACAAACAAAATGGACCTGATGAATTTAGTGCAGAATTTTATCAGATCATCAAAAACCTAATAAAAATAAAACTATATCACAAAATAGAAATAGAATGAATGATGCGAAAAACAGAGTTTCTTGGGGCTCTAAGACTTTTTCAAAACACCCCATTCTTAGAATATGAGACCCTAAAATCACTGAAATGGTTAAAGTCAAACTCAGAGATTTTCCTTCAAACAGGGGAAGAACTATGAGATCCCGCCTTTGCCTTACAAATAAAAAATGACCCAGAGTAATTCTCAGAATAAAACAAAGAATATACTGACTGATAGCCACCTGGGCCTCTAGAAAGCTCTAGATAGGGTCTTGACACATGTTCTAATAGTTAGCTCATGTTCACATAGTTAGCTTATGCTTTAGTCACGCATTTTAGAAAAACAAAGCAAAGACAAAACCCCTCAAAGATTTGAAATATATAAACAAGTGTCTGAAAATGTAAAAACAAAGTTTTAGGTGACAGGCCATCTATATTGACCAAGCTGAGTTAGGACAAAACAAAAATTA
Organism: Micromys minutus; assembly: GCF_963924665.1. NCBI lineage: Eukaryota > Metazoa > Chordata > Mammalia > Rodentia > Muridae > Micromys > Micromys minutus. The sequence goes on from NC_137970.1 coordinate 65,018,351, forward strand.
CTACTTTAGAGAGAGAGAGAGAGAGAGAGAGAGAGAGAGAGAGAGAGAGAGAGAGAGAGAGAGAGAGAGAGAGAGTGAGAGAGAGAGAGAGAGAGAGAGAGAGAGAGAGAGAGAGAGAGAGAGAGAGAGAGAGATCCTTTACAACTCCCAGTGATAAATTCTGAGTAAAAACATCAATAGTCAGCCTGACCCTACCTGACCAGCGAGTTCCTCCCACACCCACTCCCGCTTGGAAATTTTTCCAAGCCAGCCTCTTCCAAGGACAAATGCAAAAACTAGATGAGAAAATGACTAACTGAGGCAGTAACAGTTCCTTAAGCAGGGCTAGGCAATGCCTAATTTTTTGTCCTTAGATCCATCAATGAGAGTAAGCTAATTACTCTATTGCTGAAATCTGCCAACTATAAAGTATAAAAGATATATGCTTTTTGAGTTCAGGTCTCACTCTCCCTGAAAGGATGAGCAACCCCAAGTACATGGAATAAAAAAAAAAAAAAAAAAAAAAAAAAAAAAAAAAAAAAAAACTCTTGTTATTACAGCAGTCTATTGTCTAATTGTGTCCTGTGGGTCACACTCCTGAGCTAAGACTTGGGATAAATCTCCCTTATAATCATCAATGCAAAAATATTCAATAAAATCTTTGCAACCTGAATCCAAGAACACATGAAAACGATCATCCATCATCATCAAGAAGCTTTCATCCAAGGGATACAGGTATAGTTCAATATATAGAAATCCATCAATGTAATCCACTATATAAAAATACAATAGTCACAAATAATATAAAATGCCATGGTGTGACTCTAACCAAGGAAGTGAAACATCTGTATGACAAGAACTTCAAGTATCTGAAGAAAGAATTTGAAGAAGATCTCAGAAGATGAAATGATCTCCCATATACATGGATTAGCAGGAGTAATATAATAAAAATGGCAATCTTGCCAAAAACAATCTGTAGACTCAAAGCAATCCTCATGAAAATTTTAATTCAATTCTTCATAGAAACAGGAATTTGCAGATTCATTTGAAATTAAAAAACAAAAACCCTCAGGATAGCAAAAATTTCTCAACAATAAAAGGACCTCTCGGGGAATCATGATCCCTAACCTCAAACTAGATAACAGGGCAATCATGATTAAAATAAAATAAAATAAAATAAAATAAAATAAAATAAAATAAAATAAAATAAAACTGTATGGTATTGGTACAGAGATAGGCAGGTAGATCAATGGAATAGTATTGAAGACCCATAAATCAACCCACACACCTATAGCCACTTGAACATTGACAAAGGAGTGAAAACCATCCAGTGGGGAAAAAAGAAAGCATTTTCAACAAGTGGTCCTAGTTCATCTGGAAGTCAGCAAGTAGAAGAATGAAAAATGATCCATTCTTATTACTTTGTACAAAGCTCAAGCCTAAGTTGATCAAGGACCTCCACATAAAACCTGGTAACCTGAAAGTAATAGAAGACAAACAGGGGAAGAGCTTAGAACATAAAGGCATAGGAGAAATTTTTCTGAAGTGAACACCAACGGCTTGTATTGTAAGATAAAAAAAAAAAAATCAAC